>NW_010973177.1:4703911-4735384 GCF_000737465.1 Haliaeetus leucocephalus | reverse complement strand
GAAACGTTGAGGGGGGGGGGGGGGGGGCGGACACACACCAAAAAAACCTATCTGACCTCACTTCTGTGGCCAAAGGTGAAAGAGCTGCAATTTTAGGTCTTTCTGAACTCCTTGCAAATATACAAAAGTAACAAATAACCAAAGCAGTAGCCAAGCAAAATGCAGCACTACCCAAGCCAAACATTACAGATCCACAACTGAAAGCATGGTTGATGTGATAAAGGGAGCATGCTAATATCTGTTTCTTCAACTATCAAGAAAATCTCCTTTCCCTTTTCCTGTCCATTTGCAGGTAAAGCCATCCAGAACATGCTGCTGAAAAAAGCCAAACCTAAGCTTTGAGATATAACATTTCTCATTTAAAAGCTGTATATCGCAATCAAACCCAAGCAACTACTTTTTAAGCCAAGGAAGTGATTAATCTGTCAACAGTTGATAACACTGACCATTTTTATTGAAGCTTGGCTGTCTGAAGGCGCAGGCTGAGCTCACTCCTGCTGTAGCACTCCACCAGCTTCAAGGGGAGGCAAGGGACAGGCCTGGCAGATTAAGACTTTTACATCCAGACAGTTGGAACAGTAGATTTAGCAATAAAACTTATCAGTATCATTGGAAATTTATCTACCTACAAAAAGGGCTTGAAGACAAGGGAAAACAAGCTGGCCAAGCGTAATACCAACAGATACAAACAACCCGAATCCTGTACACTGAGACCTGGGATCTGGTACCTGGGAGTTTCCCCTATTCTCTGAGAAATAAGTAAATATGTCTGCAGTGCCATAATCCCCAAAGCCTCAGCAATAGCACTTCGTGAAGGACCTAGAGCACGTACTGTTGGATCAGACCCACTCCCCAAAGCTAAGGAGCAGTTTGGGATACACAATTGCAAGTATTAAAGAAATAAAGCAGCATTTTTCACAACAGTATTAAGAAGCAATCTATTTTGCATTTTCTAACTGTATTTCCAACTACCATAAGTAACTTTCCTTCCCAAGAAGGGTGTCTGAGATATCAAACCCTTTGCTCCAGCTCAGAAACATTTACCACCAGAAGGCATTAGCCAGGAGAAGGATGTGCAGAGTTTTGGGGCCGTGGGTAGCAGCAGGCGGGTGTGCAAGCGTGCAGGTGAGTGTGCAAGCGCACAGTGTCCAGGCTGAGAGTGAGGTGGGATGCACGCTCTGCACACTCCAGATGGCAGCACAGGAACACGCTGCACACCGCAGCTCCCGGGTAAAGGACCCGACCGACTTCAGCAGCAAAGCATCACTCTTCAGCTTTTCCACTTGAGGCAAAACATTTTTTTATTTCAGCTGCTGTATAAACTAATCCCCGTGTGATTCAGGGCTATATAAAGCAGATGGCCAGATTAGAGGTTCGAATTTTAAGAGTTTACAGGTCCCTGCCCACCCAGCCTACCTCTTTAGCTGGACGTTTGCAACAAATGCAAAGTCTAGCTGGAAGGAAAAAAAAAAAAAAAAAAAAAAAATCAGCATGCCTTCTGCTGGCTGAATCACTGCCTCCAAAACATGTTGCTTGCAAATTATGCTTATAAGAAACAAACCCCAGTCTCAGTGTGGGTGAAGGACACACAGCACTTCATTATCACAGACTCTGAGAGGTCAAACATTCTTGGGCTGTGTCACAGCATCCGTGCTGGGGCAGAAGCTAGCACGGAGCACACTCCAGCACGCGAGCCCAGCCTCAAGGGACGTAAGGCAAAGCAGTGATGGGTTTTGCCTGGAAACTGAAGACATCTAAAGCAGGCTGCCTTTCAAATGCTTTCTGTACTGAAAAAACAAGAAGCGCTCTGGCAGAAAGCAGGCATTTCTGCATCAAGGAAAATGTCACTTGTCCAAAAATCCTATTTAGCAATCCTCCTCAGACAGCGTGATAAGCCTAAACAGTCAAAGGACTATGCCTCTTAATACATACTCTGCACTTTCCCATCCTGCTCCAGACAGGACCATACTGTTCCAAACCTGCCAACCTGCCCAAGCCAGCACACCCACAACTGCTGTCGCGGATGGAGGCACAAAGACACAGGTTTAGCAGAGGCAAATTTGTAGGCAAGGTGAACATCAAACCTGATCCATCACAGGATCGCAATGCCAGTGTGCGTGCAGTTCAAGCAGTGAGCTGATTAAGGCTAATTAGGTTATTTTGAAACCACCAGATGAGGTCAAGTGCTAACATTCATACCTTTAAACCTCTCTTTCTGCATGGGAGGAAGGGAACCCAGACTGCTAGGTGGGACTGAAGAGCCAAGGAGGAATTACTTGGCTTTTCCACCACCATTTTGGGAACTATGGCTTCCAAGTAACCTACACAGAGCCCCACTTGTCAGCCAAAAAACCCACTGCACACATATGGTAAATCCTTATCACAAGGACTACACAACTAAACAGACTAATGGTCCTGCTCATCCTACAGCTGCTGAGCATCCCTTTGGTAAAGGCTCTGTGTTGAACAGCTGTTTGCTTACAATCCATGGTGGTAAACACTGACTCAAATGGAATAGCTCTGGCTCAGGAAAATCCCAAATTTCTTAAGTATTTGAAGCAGGAGAGCATATATATGAACAACAAGGAACAGGACACAGAGTTACACTCTCTTGAAGTACCTACTGCTGTTCTCTCTGGGAGAATTCTGGACCAACTTTGTACTCTTACCTGGTTTTGCATTATATATAAATAGTATTTTGGGGGGCTGAAGCCTTATACATCAGGTATCTGCTTCCAGGTGGTTCTCTCTACCCTTTCGAAGTTTCTCATTTTACACCTATCAAAACAGCTCAGCCACTTCCACAGTTCAGGCTTAAGAAAAAAGGATTTTTCAGAGTATTAACTTTTTGCTGACCCTCTCCTGAAAAACTACCATCCTCAGGATTTGGTATACAATGTCTGGTGTTTGCACCTAGGAGTTATTTGTTTTCCAGCAATGCTTAGCAATCAGCCAGGCTGGAGGTCCGCACTGCAGAGGGTGATACACAGGCGCACAGGGACTGTTCCCAACCCAAGTCTGATCCGAACATCAGTGTCACACTGCCAAGGGAAAGTCGGGCACTTGCAACGCACCTTTCACGCTATCGGGTTACACTCCAGCAACTGATAAAATACCATCAAGGCCTGAAACATCACCTCCACTTATTAAGTTGTAACCTGCAGCAACAGAACATCTGTGCATCCGTTTCAGCTCATTAGAGCAATAAGAAATAGGGGAAGGATCAACTAGAAAGCCTCACTGAAACCATATATTTGGCTAATAACCCTCCCGACAACCAAAAACTATGCTTTGCGACAAGCCCACAGATTCAAATTAGAAAACTGGGATCACAAAACATCATGGGTTTTCTTTATTAGAAGCAGCAAACCGAAATTTACCTAGTGGCAAGTATACCATGCAAATCCTGTCTGCATCCCTCCCTCGCCCACAGCACAACAATACATGATGCAGGTTTTGGCAACAGAAAAGAAAGCACGATAAATGGGATCTCTGTTTCCAGCAGTGGTTTTTAATATAAAGATAATTCCATGGAGTGCAAAGAGAAAAAGGTACAGAATCTGGGATATCCTTTGTAGGGTAAAATATGGTATACTTGGTCATGTCCTTCATCCTCAGCACTGCTGTCAAAGAAATGCTGGGTTCAGACTGTGCTACTGAGCACCCTCTACTCACTCCTCTCACTCACTGCTCACCAACACATCCGACCAGCTCTTCAAAGCCTAATGGAAGAATTAAATTAAATGTTCAGAGGCTGCTTAGGAGCAAATGATGTAAGCTATGTAAATACAAATGCCTGAATAAGGTAGTGCCTGAGATTAATCAGAAGGGCAGGAACGAGACGGAAATAGAAGGCAACCCATTAGATCCTCGATAACCTCACTCTTCGACGAGGTAAAATTATTCCGGATGTCCCCATGTTCTAGCCTTTCCACACAAGGCACAACCTAAGTAATCTCACAGCACCCTTGAGCAAAGTAACTTGTTTCCTAATTGCAGCCTTTGCTCATCCAAGAATCATCTCAACCAAGCAACAATACTGTATTTTGCCACTTGATGGCACCAAAGAAAATCCTAAATTTTCATACGACCAGGCCAGATTTACAAGTCACGGAAGATAAGGTCTAAACCCTAAAGGAAAAAGTTTATGGGCAAGGCTTTGCATAAGAACACAAGAAAATAACTGTCTCATCATAACATTCCCGCACCCAAACTGCAGCAAAAGAGATCACACCTCTTGTATTTACAGGCTATAAGCACAGCCTTTTTCATGGTCTTTATAGGTTAGATCACAGGTGACCTAAACCAGCAACTCAACTCCAATGACGAAACACAACACAAATCCACCAGCATCAGCTGGTGACAAGATATCAGCACCAACAAAAACAAGGAGCACCAGTTATTCACTGTGGGAGCCCAGCGTAATCGCAAAGCTTGAAGAAGGCCGATTTGCACACCAAAGCTATTAGATCACAGCTGACCACCTCTCTCCAGACGTTATCTCAGAAGACCCTTCTCATCAGTTGCAAGCACAAAGTTGGCACTCGCCACCCACGCTTTGTATCCCAGCACTTCTTTAGCTGCATGCTGCCAAAAGGCAGGGTAGGGGGAGCAGGACAGAGCAGCAAGGAACCAGCTCCAGGACTGGGGTTACCACCACAGACTTAGCACCTGGGAAAACCAAGCCAAAGCCAACCCTGAGCACACCAAGCCCTGCCAGCCCCAGCTGGCCCTCCACCAAGCCAAGGGGTGACAAGGTAAATCCACAATCCAATTAAAGTGACCCAGAGTTAATCAAGAGTCAACCACATGCCAAGGTACTGGATTACCCCAAGCTTCTACATTTAGCATACAAAAGCAGTCCCGGGATGTCGCACTGGCAGAGGAGACCCAGGACCATGTCCATCCCTGGGATGCAACCCGTCTGGCTGGAGAAGGACAGTCCTCCCCTCACCCAGAGCCAGAACCAAGCACTCACCTGCTGCAAAACATTTAAGAAAACTCCCCTGCTACAGCCAGCCTGGATTATCCTCCCGTTACCTGCTGCCCTGCAGGGAACTAAATGGATTACTGCTTTTCATTTGCATCGCTGTTAGCAGACAAAAATTTCACCCCTAACTCTCGGCAGAATATATCCGTAATGAGAACCTGTGGGAGCC
Organism: Haliaeetus leucocephalus; assembly: GCF_000737465.1. Lineage (NCBI taxonomy): Eukaryota > Metazoa > Chordata > Aves > Accipitriformes > Accipitridae > Haliaeetus > Haliaeetus leucocephalus. The sequence continues at coordinate 4,730,225 of NW_010973177.1, read as the reverse complement.
ATATCAACATTTATTACTGCTTTCCCCAGAGCACCTCTTAATTTTGAAGAATTACTAGTTTGAAGTGGCTACAAAACAGCAAAAAGAAAAATTTATTTTAAAAAATTTTTAAAAAAAAGCAGGTTTGAGTGTTTTTAAATATAGCATATTTCAGAAAACGTCTGGGATATGGTTCTACTTGTGCCAGGTACTCACTACTCTCAAAAACATACAAGAAGATTTTACCTCTAATTTATCTCTGTTGTTATTAGACTAGACAGCCTTCTACATTATAGCTGCATGAAATCTTAATTAAAAGCCAATGCTGAAAGTTAAAACCAAAAATACAAAGCGAGCTTGTTTTCAAATGTCAGACTGACCACCACAGACATTCATCTCCGGAGCCATACATTAGCCAGGGCAGCCAGAAAAATAAAACTATGTTGTGCAAGCAAAACCAAAAACCCATAAGGACAAATTAGCTTTGCCACAATGGCAAATGCTTTGTAGACTACTGCTCAATAATCTATTAAGGTTTTGCTTTAACAGCATGTGCTTATCTAGGAATTGGGAATGCAGGTCACTTTTACTGCTCAGAAACAATTTAAGAACACAGAATTACAAAAAAATAACCTTAAGACAAATCAGTACACTAACCCATTTTATAGATAGAAAACATTACACAGCATATATAGGCAGGGAATGCTGAGTTTAAATAGTGAGGTGCTTATGTCCTGCTGCACACAACATTAAGGAAATCATTAATGAAAGACTGGATCCAATTCATAGAATCACAGAATGGGTTGGGTTGGAAGGGACCTTCAAAGACCATCTAGTCCAACCCCCTGCCATGGGCAGGGACATCCTTCACTAGACCAGGTTGCTTAAAGCCCCATCCAGCCTGACCTTGAACACTTCCAGGGAAGGGGCATCCACAACTTCTCTGGGCAACCTGGTCCAGCATCCCACCACCCTCATCGTAAAAAATGTCCAATCTAAATCTACCCACTTTCAGTTTAAAACCGTTATACCTTGTCCTCTCACTACAGGCCCTGGTAAAAAGTCTCTCTCTGTCTTTCTTACAAGCGCCCCCTATATACTGAAAGGCCACAATAAGGTCTCCCAGAAGCCTTCTCTTTTCCAAGCTGAACAACCCCAACTCTCTCAGCCTGTCCTCACAGCAGAGGTGTTCCAGCCCTCTGATCATCTTCGTGTCCCTCCTCTGGACCCGCTCCAGCAGGTCCATGTCTTTCCTGTGCTGAGGACCCCAGAGCTGGACGCAGAACTGCAGGTGGGGCCTCACGAATATGGAGCAGAGGGGCAGAATCACCTCCCTTGACCTGCTGGTCACACTTCTGATGCAGGCCAGGATACAGTTGGCTTTCTGGGCTGCAAGCCCACATTGCCGGCTCACGTCCAATTTTTCACCCACCAGTATCCCCAAGTCCTTCTCCGGAGGCAGGGCTGCTCTCAATCCCCCAGTCTGTTCTGACACTGCGGATTGCCCCGATCCAGGTGCAGGACCTTGCACTTGGCCTTGTTGAACCTCATGAGGTTATCAACACTGTTGTTATTTTATCAGCACTTGTCCCCTGGGTCTAAACTTCTCACAGCACTGCTGTGACATGATGCTACTTGGAGGAACCATACTTTGCATGGCTGCTTGTGGACACATGGTAGAGGAAACTAGATCATACAGAACACATCACTTGCAGCAAAATCTCCCAAAAGACTGGAGAGTAACAGCCTTTGCTTGTAACAAAACACTTTGAATATTCATTCAAGAATAATGCTTGTGCCATGAATGTAACTGCACGTCTTTGCTGCTTAACATTTGTATGGTGGCACTACTGATGCAACATTTATTTGAAAAACTGGAAAAGAAAGGAGAAGTTGAAACACATTCAGACATACTGATTTAAGGCTCAGATAAACTGCCCTCCAAGTGACCTAAGAAGTGCCATCTGTTTGGCTTAAAGAGAAAAACAGAGAAGTCAATGTATAGAGTAACTTGATCTGTTAAGATTATTTACAATCTAATCACTAACATTACTTTATGGGAGCGCTTCTAGTGGCGGGACCCAGGCACTGAAGCCAGGCAAATTCCCATTAGGAACAAGGCAGGGTTTTGCAAGCAATAAGAGTAATCCGTTGGTAATAAAGAATCGAGAAAGACAAACTTTCCATCACAGCATCTTTCACAACGATGCCTAATCTCAACTCGAAGTCGCACCTGGCTCAAGCAAAGGTCACAGCCTTGATTCAAGAATTTATGATCTGTATTGTGCAAAGGTCAGAGTAGATAAATTAATTCACCCTATAACACTGTCGATGAAAGGAATGCTACTTGGATAGTTAGGACGGGAGGCTGTCCATGCTTGCCTTCAACAGCACTACCTGAACCAACACAAGCCAGAGCAGCCCTTGGTTGGGAAAGTGCCGAGTCCTGTGGTCCTGCTGAATCGAGCAGCACCCGGGACTATGCAGCAGCATGCCCAAAACCCCATAAGCTTCCCTGTTCTCCATGGCTGAGCCAAATTGTACCACGGATTTAGAAAGCCAGGTGCAGCAGGACAGGCTCCCACAAACAACAGCCTGCAGGGAAATCCACCTTTGCTGCCCATGAGGAAGAGACCCAGAACCAAAAAAGCATTTCAGGGAAACAGAAGAGCCCAAGACACCATTTCCAGGACAGCTATGGAACAGTGGGATTTGTAATCACTGGTTGATCAGCCACCACACCAGGGTCACCTCTCTCAATGCTGCAGGGTAGCCTTCCGGGGAGGGGGAGGAACAATAAAATAACATTTAAAAATCCGTATTTAATATCAGGTTTGTCCAGCTATCAGAAAGCTTCACCAGTCCTCAGGCAAAGCAGGCACCTTCAGCAACAACAAAAAAATTGATTAAAAGCATTTTGAACTGACTCAAGAGCTGAGTAAAAGCACCTCCACTTTACATTCCTTAATGTCTAGTACATGGATTTTTATACTTCTTACAACATATCTAGGTCTAATAGGTTAATCAAAAAAACACTTATGAGAAATCTAAGAGATGGAGGGTACAGAGATAGGAAAATATTTTATTTCCTCCATCAACTACAGATCAGGATACAGCAGGGTCTGAAAGCAAGCATTTAATGCACAGCAAAGAGAACATAGAGTTGCTTAGGTCAATTTTTTCCAGACCTACAAAGGCTTTTGCAAATTCAACTTGTAAAATTTGTTCCAGAAAAGGCAAGAAAGCAGGGAAACTCTGGCTGCACAACAGCCTCTTCTGTACGGAGCAACAATCTCTCATTGCTGCTAGCACCGAAGAGGAATGGTGCCCAATCCGAAGGTTGCAAATCCACCCGCATCCACCAAGAGCATGACAAAAGAGGGGAAAAATTAAATCTGCATGGTTCTGTAGTATAATTAAGCAGCAAGCTGACAGCAAGTTTTCTTGCTGGCAGTTTTCAGATGAAGCTAGCTAAGAATAATGCCCCTAAAAACCATGCTTTGACAAACAAAAATTGAGATAGTGACTTCAGTGCATTCATTAGCAACCCACATCGCCTAATTTTGTTTTCTGGATCCATTGGGTGAGATCCAGCTAAAAGACTACAGCCACAAACATAGTAATATGTAGCACTAGACTGATAGGGCAGATCTACAGAGCAATGTAGGTGGTACTTTGACCAGATCATTCAGCTGACCAAAAGCAGTTACCTATTTTAGGGCTGCTCTTGTGCTACCTTTAAACAAAGGTACCATTTCCGTGCCTTGGTCCAGGCGCTGATCTTCATTGTTCCACCTCCATCTCTATGATCTCAGCAGTAATCTCTTCAACCTTATCAACCCTTCAACCCAGACAGCTCCCAGGCTCAGTCTCCCCTTGCTCAATGCTCCCCAAGCAGAACCCTGGGACCCACCACTCAGACTTTATAAAACATTGCAACAAATAGCATGGATGTAGAAGCACCACTTGCTCATCATTGCTCTGAGCTTGCACAGTTGCAAGCCTCCCGCAATAGATTTCAAAACCACCAAGCTATTTCAAAATGCAAGCAGCTCATTATTTTTTTTTAAGTGCATTTAACAGAATTACACTAAAAAAAAAAACCACACAAGGGCATTTAACAGAGTAACACTAATAGCCCCAAATGATGGAGAGCACCTCTCAAGGGTTCCTAGAGAGTTTTCGGATTTCAGCTTCATGTGCTACTCAAAACACAGCTATCACTAAGGCAGAACAAAGCAACTCTCTGCAGCTATTTAGGACAGGAAGTGAAGGATGCTGTGTCCAACTGATAGTGCAAAAGGAATTTTAAAAAGGCAACATGTAATGTCTCAGGCCTTGAGCCAATTTGCTTCAAAGGACCTTGGCGTCCCCAAAGGGGAAATTAAGAAGAAAAAAAAAAACACACACATAGAAAACAAAGAAATTATGCACAAAGCTTTTCTATTTTGCAGGGTGTTTTGCCTCCAGCAACGAGCCCTACACGATGGACCACATGCAACGCTGCACTCTTAAATCTGTTCTTCAGCCCCAGAGCTGCAAAGCTGCTCGTTATCACGCGACCCAGACGTTTCCAGGCCAGGAGGGGCTATCGTGGCCATCGGATCTCCTTCATAAACACATGCTATAAAGCAGCCCAGCAATGCCCAAAGCAGGCAGAATCGTTCTGAGGTTACTACATCCACAAACACCTAATCCAGCCCAAATAGGGTGCACACAAACTGCTTCCTCTGTGGGATTTAAATCAGTTTGCAACTCTATCATCATCTTAGTCAGGGAAACGAGAAGGCAAAGGGTGCTGAAGTAGAACAGGGGATCTTCTCTGTGGCTACATCCCCTCCCAACACACCTTCCATATATTTGGGTTGTGATCCTTTTGGGTAAGACTGATTTCCCTTGTGATAATCCAGCAGTGCCCCAACAGAAGAGCAGTTTGCCAGATGCACGTCATCACTGTAAACTGTAAATGAACCCTCTTATCCCAGGGTATTTTCCCCACAAAGATCAGCTTGCAAAGCCACTTCACCTCCAAGCCAACATACAGCAAAGGTGGCAGCAGACAGCAACCACCACCGAGGGAGTTTCGTGAACCACATCCTGCAGAAAAGATTTAAGCCCCGTCCCACATGAAGATTAAAGATTATTTACACCTTTGGCTTGTCAAAATATGGGTGCTGTTCAGCAGCAGTTTAGAAGTCTTCCTTTAGAGGAAAAAATAAAGTCCTGACTTTTCCTGTTTGGGAAGTGGGCAAGGGGAAAAACACCATAGTATGCTGGTTCAATTTAAAAAAAAAGAAAAAGGAAAAAAAAAAAACCACACACACGGCACAGGATGTGTAAAAATAGGGCTCCTGATTAGATCAGGACAATCGACTATGAGTTCCACCTTCTCGGCTTGTAGAGGGACTTGTCCCTCTCGCCCACCCCATGCCAGCAGCCGCCCAGGCTTGCACACTCCATGTGGGAACGCCAGCTGAAACGGGTGCCTTGCAGCACAAAGATATATGAATTTAAGGCATGTTTCAAAGCTTTGAAAGGACCCACTGGTCTACTTAAGATCAGTTTGATGCCAGTCAAGGACAAATTAAAGCAGGTCCTACCTTTACAGAAGACCTTGGGTTTGGACTGAAGTCCCGGTGAGGCAGTCTGCCTATCAAAAGAAAACTATCCACGGTGACCCTAGATAGTAAAGGACAGACCGCAGCTACAGTGAAGCCCATTCCCCGTGCCACAGGGCAGGTGTGCAACCCTAGCATGGCTCAGGGAGAGATGGTATAGTATATATACATCAGGGACACAGCAACAAAATTTGGGAGCTCCTAGTTTTGTCCATCTCCAAACCTGAATCAGGTCCCCAAGTCATCCCTTGGCTTTCCCAGCCCACCTTATCCATCCTGGCTGTGGAGAAAAAAAAAAGAAAAACAAAAAACCCAAACAAACAAACCCAAACCAACCAAAAAAACCAACCACAAAAGCCAAAGAAACAGCAAACTCCCCATATAATCTCTCCCCACGCGGTTCCCAAGCATACAAGTGAACAGACACACAGGTCACCAGAGCAGTTGCACGGAGCTGGCCGCTCGCACACGCGTGCTCCTCCACCCACCCCTTGGGAACGGCTATTTTCAGCTAGTTCAGACAGTGAAGCTCACGACTGAGGAATTATCTTTACACGGCTGTAGCCGCTTCAAGCATGAGCTGCTCTAAAAATACAATCCACATTAAGGAGATTCAAAAAAGCATGCCAAGAGCTCATTAAAGATCAGCGGAAAGTCTGTCTAAGTGAAAAACAGCCTTCCAGCTTGTGCTTCAGCCTGCAAACAAGGATGGGGAGGACTTCAGAGAAACATCATCTACTGAAATTTCACATGGGAAAAGCACACCTCCGAAGCCAAGAGCAGGGTCAGCCTCCGCAGCACCTGCAGACAATGGCCAAAATATATATACATACATATATATACGTGTAGATATGAGGTTTATATGTAACAGCTGGAAACCACAAAACCTGGAGCAGATGCAAAACTTGGCATTCGATTGCATTAAACAAGTAACAGGACAAACAAGGAGGTAATGCTATGGATTAACCTAATGAATGATCACTGCTGTGGTCTTAAGAAAATAAAAATAAAACTGCTACTATCCAGGAAATAGAAGGGGAGGAGAAGCATTCACTTGAAGGGCCTGCAGCAGAGATTTAACAATCTAGTTGTATAAAACCATATATATAACTTGATAGAAGAGGGAGGCCTTGAGTCACAGTGTCAGAATTTAACAGTTCCGCTTGTGTCCAAATCCTCTTGACGGAAGAGGAAACAACCCACCAGGAATGGGGAAATGCCTGGAATGCCTCATTATTTTAAAGATGCAAATGTGCTTTAAAAAGAATAAAAAAATAAAAGCAACCTGTTTGCCCTCACATTCATTAAATACCTCAGGGTTTTGGTTTAGTGGTGTCAGACCAATTGGTTCCAGAAAGGTAATTATTTCTGAATTTGAAATAGTTTGTGTGCCACAGCATAGGAGAGTCAGTCTATCCACTCTCATACATGGACCACCAAGAGATGCTGGAAAGTATGAAAAAGTCCCACAACAGACAGATGCAGGAGAGTTTGTTGTGAACGATGGGTCCCAAGGACCTCACACAGATGTCCCTGTGACATCTCCCATGCACAACTGCTTTATCTTTGAATTTTCATGTTGCTCAGTTTAAATGACACCTCCTGAACACCACAAATTAACAGACCAATAATTACGAACCCTGCCAGAATGAACATACAGACCAGCCTGCAAGCTTCCAGAAACACACCTACTTCTTTCCCTCCTGCCAGACGGTGGGCAAGCAGACCATAAATCATATATTTAAAACTCAAAAAATCTTTCAGAGAACACATTCCAAAATGCAATTACCCTAAATACAGCACATTTTTATTCTGCATCTCTGCCAATGTGAAATCACTGGATTTTTCATGGCATTTTTCAGTTTCTGGATGGGAATTTATCTGTTTGTATTATCCCTCCCCACCTAGGAGAGCTAGCTTCTCCAAAACTCCTGGCCAATCACACACCAAAAATAAACAAATTGCTCCTTTACTATACCTTTTGTGAGCAAACACAGTAAAAAAAAAAACTCTAAAGCTTTGACACTTAGTAATGTGCTTCTGCTAGAAAACCATTAACACCCAGCCCACTACAGCAATATCAGCTAAAGACCTGGATGGAAACATCCCATTCACACAGATGTACTGCAAGTAGTGGCCAAGAAATAAGAAATACTGAAAAAACACAGATTTTAGTGAAGAAAGTCATCCCTGGGCAACAGTTCACTCAACTGAAAATAGGACAGAAGTGTTTTTCTGTATTTTGCCTTCCCGAACCGGCTCACATTTCTAATGTGTAAGAGTGGTTATCACTGTGTTTATTGGGTTTTCAGTCCAGTCCCCAGTGAGCACATGGTCAGGTCACAAAACCCTCTCACTGGACGCGGTAATTGCTGGTGATTTCAGCAGAGACCAACGGAGACCATGTTATCAGCACCCCTGGGACAGCCTTCGGTCTTTGCACCGATGGGGCCAGGCTGGAGCATCTGCACGGTCCCCACCTGGTTGTATTTCTCTTAGCCAAGGAGAGAGTTGCAAACTGCAGGGATGCTAGCATCAAACCTTCACAAATTCAGAGAATTGAGGAAAAATACCTTTATATGCAACAGCTGAAGAAATGCTTTAAGATACCTCACAGTCCTGTGACTTTTCATGTATTTTGCTAGTTCTCCCAAGAAATAGAGCAGAAAATGGGGATATTCACACTGCTTGCAGCAATAAGAGTGCTGCATCTGTCAATTTATTCAGCAGAGCTGCAGCTGCAAGCCCTGTGGAAGGGGATGGTCCCCCAGAAGACTGAGTGACAGACATCAGAGACAGAATAAGACCTGCTAAAACACTCCTAAGTGTCACACAGATTATGCAGAAGAATATAAACACCTTGGTTTTTGAACTAGCCTTTGCAGGACTGCTCCTTAGAACCTTACAATATAACGTACTGCTAGCCTAAGATACAGAAAGCAGCATTCTCCTCTTCTGACTCGTAACTCAGATGAGTATATTCCACTCCAACATGAAAAAAACTCACAGCCTTTCAGCAAAGCACATTTGTTTGAATTTATGCATGTGTACTTTGTATAGAGAAAACGCACATAAAATAAACTAAGCTGGGGGCAATTTAATCTGAACAGCAGTTTCAGCTTGCTTTCTGCAGCTTTGTGTTTTGTTGCTTTAGAAGGTTGAGAAATCGCCCGCCAGGCAGTCTTGCTGCTCTCACCACAAACTCCGTTTCTGAGGCTGAGCTTGGACGCGGATCTCAGAGGAAACATCTTCTCAGTCAAGACTTGGAAGCACAAGGAGACAATTAACAGCACATTTTGGGGCTACAAGCATCGCAGCATTCAGCTAGCAGGTGAAACGTTCAGACAATCTCAATCTCAAGAGGTGGTTTCCTTTCTCTGGGCCTCTCTCCTACCCTGTCCCATCTGTCAGCATTGACTTCCCTTCTCCTCAGGTCCTCTCCCCCCACTCCTGCCTGCCCCACGGAAAGCAAGCTGAAGATCTGAGGGTGCTGAGCCCTGCAGCACAGAGGCTGTGGGCAGAGCAGTGGGTACATGCCTAGTCCTTAGATCCAGCGCATATCACAAGTTACAGAGGGTGCAAATACAAAAGCAACTAGATTTCTACAAGAAATTCCCGCTGGCAGTACCTTTCAAATGCTCTGTTCCCATCAGGACTCTTTGTTTTGGATTATATTCTCGTCTTGACAAGGAGCTTTATTTTTGTGTACACTGCCAGACACTCAAAGGCAAGTTATTTTTCAAATAAACGTCACTTGGGCCAAGCCAGGTTGACTCTTAACCTGCACTTCCTGCTTTTATTTCCAGCTTCCATTTATTTTTCTGTCCTCACCACTGCTCGCAGTCTCTGCACTGCAGTTTTATCCATGTGTGTAATTAAACATTTTTAACATGGTTTTATTATTACCTCTTAAAGATTTAGGACTTTGACTACAATCAGGGAGCATAACAGGCACTTAAGCACCTATGTCCCTCATATATTGCCCTTCTAACTTAATTGTCATTTATTATTGTTACTTATAGTTTCCAATAAAAATGAAAGCACTGCCTAACTAGCCCAGTGTGGATTAGTTAACCTCAGACTCTAACTGAGCATCCTGCGTATTACACTTCAGAAGAATCTGTACCAGATCCAAATTTGAGCATCAGCACTAAAAATGCTCAAGAAAAAATAACTGTGATTATGCTTTTAACCTGCATGACCAAAATCTTGTGCTGGACAAAACACAGAGATCCATTCAAGAAGGGCAACCTAAAGAAACCAGCCTGAAGTCCAAACAAAGCTGCACACTGCATCCCAGCTACAGGGCATTTCCCAGTGCTTTGGATCTAGTCATTAGAAAAACCAGTGTTTGACCCCACCTATATCTCCAACAGACAGCTGTTTTTAAGGAAAAGAACAAAACACAACTTCATTTCAAGGTTATTTTGCATGGATTTCTATTATTTGGGAGAATCAGAGAGGAATGAAGTTAGATTGCATTTCCCAGGAGAGAATGTTTTGTTCTTAACTTCAGACTTTCATATAGTTAGTTTAAAAAATAAAATCAAGCAAATGGACAAATGAAGATTAAGTGCAGACAAATAAATGGACAGCAGGTCCATACAATTATAATAAAAGAACTGGTGGGTTTTTCCTATTACAGTTATTTTTGCCAAAAGAGTGAATTCCCTTTAAGACACACAATAGTATGTGAGGCTTTTATAAAAACACAAACACCCCTGACATATTTTACTGCAATCCGTGGATGTGTCATCTACCAATTTCCCTTCCAGCACCTATTTTGGAATTCTCTCCAAAATAAAGTACATGCAAGTTTGTCTGGCACGCAACAATTCATGGCACAATACCAACAAAAGATGTTCATTTTTAGTTGCTGCTTCCGAACCAAGAAGCAAGCAAGCAGGACCAACATATGACAGAGTATATAGAAAGAAGTTGTTGGTTTGGCAGAGGTTTTTTTGTCAATGGATAAATTCAAAACAAAGACCTTGTTCTTAACAACACAATTTCACTACAAAAAGTTGCCAGCAGGTAGGAGAAGGTGGACACAAAGGAACAACCCACCTATTAGTATTGCATGGCCCCAGACCTGCTTTGGCTTACAAAAAAAAAAATTCATATCAATAATTTATTATTTTATTTGTATCCTGCCTGTGTTACCCCGCTGATAGCAGGCAGTCTCAACCACCACAGCATGCATTTTTGGTCACCAGTGGGTGCCACACAGATTCCCAGGGACTGCAAGAGAAACCCACACCTGCAGCGCAGACCACAAGTACAGGACAAATTGGAAAACTCCAGTCTCCAGTTTGTCTTGTCTAGAACATAAATGTCCCCATCTATTTGGGCTAACACAATATACACTTCCCAGCCCAGCTACAGCATTTCCAGCTTGCACTGGGAAGAAAGAAAAAAAAAACAACAAAAACTTACCAGGACCATAACATGTCGTGCTGTGCTACCAATTCAGAGGAGCGACCACAAAGATAACCGTCACTACAGGGCTTTAGCTTCTGTTGCTTTGTTTTATAGAATCATAGCATGGTTTGGGTTGGAAGACACCCTCAAAGATAATATAGTCCAACTCCCCTGCACTACATCAGGTTGCTCAAAGCCCCATCCAGCCTGACCTTGAACACTTTCCAGAAATGGGGCATCCACAACTTCTCAGGGCAACCTGGTCCAGTGGCCACCACCCTCAGCTTAAAAGATTTCTCCTTACATCCAATCTAAATCTACCCACTTTCAGTTTAAAACCGTTGCCCCTTGTCCTGTCACTACAGGCCTTGGTAAAAAAGTCTCTTGCCATCTTTCTTATATGTCCCCTTTAATATATTGAAAGGCCAAAGAGTCGTTTTCCTAAAGAGAAGTTTGCTATAGTCCTGCATGGGAGCGCAGGATCTAAGGAGAAGCTCAGACTGGGGTTTCTCTAGCACTTAAATGCAAAGAAAGTCAAATAACATCAAATAATTCTGATGGATTCCACCTAAAACTGGAAGATTGATTCAGTTTCAATGAGAGCACCCAGGGCAGAAGAGCAGAAGAAAGTCAGTAACACAGACTGCGCCTTTCCAAGGTGAGCTAGCCAAGCTCCCCACATTTTGCTGTAAAGAGCAGCCCTTGGAGCCCACACAGCTTATGGTTATGGCTACCCCGAACAGCCAGTTCAATTCCTATGGGCAAAATACTCCCCAGTTTGTGTTGGGCTACAAGATGCAAGCCAGAAGCCATAGCATTTTAACTTGAATTTGAGTTCTGACTTTAAATTATTAAGTTTCCCAGACATTTATTAACTTTTAGAATAAAAGCATGATAGCAGCACGTGGGATTATTCAGAACAGGAGGCAAAAGGCAGGTGAACCATCTACCAAGTATTTCTTTCAGAGGCAACAGATGCTGAGCACAGCATGGACAGTTAGAGCACAGCCACACATGTATGTGTTTGCGTACCTACACCAGCCATTCCAGTTATCCTCCAAACTAGCTGGTATCACCAACGCAACCATGCAGCCACAGTAAACACTGCCATTTTGCTCACTAGCTGAAACGCTTTTGGCATCTCAGTTCAGTTCTAGAAGAAACTAAGAAGGAAAATGTGTATTCCCCAAACGTATCATGTGAAATTCCCAGACTCTCCTTCCAGGACAGATGCTTCAGCTGAAGTTGCTTGGCCAAATACCAGGACAAGTCTGATCTCAGTTCTTCATGAGAGGACATGGACATTTCAGGGACATAACCTATCAATTAACTGCTCTTCGACTGCTTCAAAAGGGTGTTGCTGTTAAGCTTAGAAGAATCTATAGAAGTAAACAGGCAAGATCACAAGACACTGAAGAATGACCGTCCATCAGGACAGAGACCATCCTCATGACAGTGCACAGCACAGCCGGGCTCCTGCTCCCGATAGGGGTCTTTGGCTCCGGTGGAACATGTTTTGTTCTCACAGTCCTGCATCTTTCCTGCAGCACAGGAAAGTGACTGTAACCTTGAAAAGCCCCATAAACATGTTACTTCACCCTGAAGCCACAGAAAGTCTCTACAGGTGTACATCATTTTGAACAAAGGAAAACTCTCTGATTTGAGAGAAAAATGGTTCCAGAAGATTCACAATGAATTCATGGTGAGCAGATCTCTAGCCTCCTTTTAAGATGTGATTAGCAATGAAGTCTGTAAGCTTAAAGGGTTAATCTGGGATCATATGTCCTTACCGAAGAAGCTGAGCATGGAGCTTCTATTTCTACCAAAGGCAACATCTCACTCGCGCAGGAAGACCCAACAAGATTGGTTTATAAGCCAAGATCATATGTAAATTCACTGTGAATTTAAAAGCCACCAGCTTCCTCCATTTCCACCTCAAGACCAGATCACTCATTCAGCCTGTTCACCTAACATCCCATAACCCGCACCAGCATTCTGCTCCTGGACCTTGCCCCAACCCTAGCCAAACCCTTCTTACTCGCACACAGTCATAACCACCTCACCAGCTCCGTGTCCTCCAGCAGTCTCCCACTGCAGGGCACAAGCTCTGGTTGTCTTCTCCACACCTGCACAGGCCACCCAGCTCAGCTTCACCATACCAACTTATAAAGGAAGCATCAGATTATGTTAACTGTCAGGAAAAGGCAAGCTGAGAACAATACCAATATATTTAACAGCCTTCCAAGAACGGCATAGTTTCTCTAACAAAGTCAGATTATAATCTTTTGGTGTCCAATTTTCTCCAAATTGGGCAGACAAAGAAGGAAAAGGATTCACGAGATGGTTCAACTGTCTTTACTCTCTCTAGCTCCTAACAACCATCCACCCAGAGGGAAAGCAAAGGCTAGCTTATGAACAGTGACATTTGGAAAATATTCTGTTAATAGGTACCATCTTCTGGGAGATTGCATCTACTGGTAAAGAAGTTCACATCCACTTGGGCTTCAAGACATCAGCCTGAAAGCAAAGTCTACAGCCACGTCCATCACCCAAAACGCTGCAAAGAGCTGCCTCCACATTTCCAGCAACTTATCTTACTTTCAAGCTTTCCATTACTTGGCAGAGAGGGCTAAAATGCTCCTTACAGTCATCTTTTCCCTTTTTCTTCCTCTTGGATGGCCCCAGGAAAAAAAAAAAAAAACACCACACAAAAAAAACCACCACTTAGCTTCTCAGTGAACCTTTTATGGAAGACCTGGCAAATCTCTTAACAACACTGACAGATTTTAAGGAGGAGATTTTGTTTGCTCGCTCTTGCAGGCCTGAAACTCAAAGCAGGCACATAGCTAAGCATCCGTCACAGCCACACGCCCTGCTCCGCTGTGTCAGTATCCTTGGCCCTAACATCCGCAGAAGGTACTGCATGGGGGGAGTGCAGCCAGCTAGCAGCTTGGGAGAGATGTTTGGAGCTTTATTCATCGCAGAAAGGGAGGCAAGGAATTACTTCAGCACTGAGATGGGAAAAAAAAAAAGCTCCTCTGGGACGCATATAAATCATCAGCAGGCTGGCCCAGGGAGAGAGGTGCAGAGGAGGGACAAGGTTATTGCAGCTCTACCAGCACCCTCACCCTCTTGGCAGAAAGAGTGAAGCACAGCATCTCCAAAATGAGCAGCAGCAACCGTGGGGACACCTGAGCTCAAGGAGTCACGTGTCAGTTCTGGATTTTCAGGAACACAAGAAACACTTTCTTTCACTGAGACAGCAGCTGATTACGAGTCTAAGACACCCAAGCCACAGCTCATCACACAACTCTTGAGCTAAATCCTCATCTATTAATACACCCAAGGGCAGATCCTCAGGCTTCCTCCTCACCCAGCTGGGGCATGCAAGGACATGTGCGCTCACGGCACTGCTATCTATTGTGTAGGACAAGTCACCACACCCAGAGCGGGCAATGCAAAGTGAAATCAGCTCTGTGACAGTCTTGCTCGGACACAAGGACATTGGACAGACAGGTCAGTTGGTCTCCAGAACACCCTTAAAAGCCTCTCCCCACGCACAGGGTGCCCTTACTTCCTTGCTCCTGACACACCAGTGACAACACTGGGCACATTCACAACCCACTAGATGTTCAGGCCAGAAGCAAAGTATTAAAAATCAGGTCAGATAAACATGCCACAGGGATTTCAGGAAGAAAACGATCACCTTTGCAGATTTGGACCTTTCCATCACTGCCGTCTGCAATTTAAAATCCCAAAGGCACCAGTCTACCCCAAAAAGCAGGATTATGATTAGCCTCATCCTCAGCTTTCTTAATAGTCACAGTTGAGAAGAGCAGAAGCAGAGGATTTGCTCACCTGCTGTTCTGCCCCAGCTAATGCTGCTCAGCTGCTTTGTGTCTAAGTGACTGAAAGAGCACAAATCAGTGTGTGCATGTGTCTTGCCTGGGCAAACTGCCAGCCCTAAGGCCAACCGAGCAGGAGAGCTAATTATCCGTAGACTGATTTTCCAAACCAAAATGGATTTGGAAGCAGAGAGAGGAAGTTCCAGCAGACAGGCACACTGTGCACCATCACTTCTGCAAGGCAGATGGCACCTGGAAAACAGGCTGGGTATCACAAAGAAACAAGTCTTCAGGAGGACCTAAAACTGCATCTAGAGATTTTATTAAAAAATGTTACTTCCTAAGGTGTGGCCACAGGAAGTCAAAAAGCCTGGACTCCCAATTTCAGATTTTTCAACAAACTGTGGCACCTAACCTGTGGCACTGGAGGTGGAACCACCTTGACAAGGACAGTGTCCGGCAGAACAGTTAACCCAGCCCGCAGCTTGCTACCCTCGCAAGGGCTGACAAAGGACAGCAGCCAAAGCCAGGCTGAAGGAACCGCTCCGGTGGCAGCACGGTCTTGAGAAGAGCCATTCCGGTGACTCCTCAAACCCAGTGAGAGTGGGACAAACTCTCCCCAGAAACTTAGACACGTGCTTACTGGAAACACCATGAGTGTCACGCACATGAGGCAGTTGGTTTGCACAAGCAGAGTAAGCCAAGCTTCAGCAGAAAGCTAGAGACATACTGATCCCCACAAAACTACCATACTAAATTTACGATGGGCAGAGGAGCATGCTGCGTAGCACCACCTACTACTGAAAGGACATCACGGCCAGCCCAGCTATCGCTTTTGGACCTCAGCTCATGACCAGATAGACCAATGAAGGCAAAGTCAAGCACCTTATTGATTCACAGGGAAGGGATTTCCAGAAGCCACCTCCTCCACTTCAGTCCACACCGCAAGGTCACCCTTCCCTAACCCACTACTGACAGACATATGTCTACCCTACTTTTCAAACCCGTCAGCCAAGACGCTCTGTAGGCAAATGAGGGAGCCGTGCCAAGATTAAGGTTTTAGGTTTGCCAAAGGATCCTGTTAGAAGAGAGTCAGGACAACCTACAGAAGAAAGTACTTCTGCTCCAGCTCTTTGAAGGGTTCAGAATTAATGATGAGCTCTCTGCAACAGTTGGGGTAAAACACCCAAATCAAGCATCTTTGTGGGAGCAGGAAGAAAACCGTTACCATCGCATATCACTACAAAGAAGAAAAACAGCGTGCTGCTTCATTTCTTCCCTAACCCAAAAAGGAAATTAAAAAGGAACAGCTAGAAGTATTAAATGCTTGTGGGTGGCAATGAAACTGCTTAAAAGACATATTTATGTGCTCTAAGGCAGCAGTATACTAACTATGAAAAAAGGCTTTAAACATTCTCACACACACATCCCCCTCAGCCACCATGGTTCAACAGCAAAAGAGACTTTCAAGGAATAAAAGGAAAATATTCCAACTCGCAAATTCAAGCAAGCTAAGCACACATGCAAAATAATCCATGCAAAAAAAGACATGTGAAAAGCTAATTAGTTAATATATGAAAAACTAGTAGCTTCTTCAAACATCATCAGCAGGAAACCTGCCAGAGCAAGCAAGGGAGTGGGAGCTTTTTCAGGAAAACTCTTCTACCGTGGAATGGCTGGAAAAATGCTTTGCTGCATCCCATGGATGGGACTAAGGAGTTTCTACCCCAAAACTTCTCCTGCTGCTGCAGACTGAGAAGTTAATAGAAGATGCTTAGACCAGCTCA
Organism: Haliaeetus leucocephalus; assembly: GCF_000737465.1. Taxonomy (NCBI): domain Eukaryota; kingdom Metazoa; phylum Chordata; class Aves; order Accipitriformes; family Accipitridae; genus Haliaeetus; species Haliaeetus leucocephalus. The sequence goes on along the minus strand of NW_010973177.1, from coordinate 4,713,575 downwards.
GTAAAATGAACAGTTGTGTTTGCTCCAGAACACTAAAGGTGCGTTACATAAAACTGCCAGGCCACAAACACCAGGTCACGAATAACCTATTGCTAATATTGTGGCTACCACGAGAGAAGTGGAAGATGGAAAACACGATACCAATTTCTTTAGTGGCTTCTGCAGCGCATGAAGAATCCTGCAAGCTACAGAGCACTAAACGTGACTGGGCAAAGTAGAAGTCTTTTTTATGAAACAGTTAGCAAACATGTAAAAAGTACAATACAGCAAAGGAGACAACAGCTTCTTTGGGTGGCATTCACACATCTTCTTCACTAGCACTCTTTGAAGGAGTCAGGCTTGTTAACAAGGGGGATCTGGTCAACCTAAGGCACTTGAATGTTAAAAGCATTGTGAAAATTCAAACGAAAAATAGATGGTTGATGTTCCTCTAGTTCAGTGTGTTTCTCAGTGGTTTGGAGAAGGGGTGAACATCAAGATGACATTTTGCAGAGGACACAGAACTATTCAGTTGGATTAACTCCAGAGCAAAAAGCTGCAAAGGATCTTACAACACTGAGTATCAGGTGACAAAACGACAAATAAAGCTCAGTGTCAGCAGTGTAAAGCAGGACGCTTGCAGGGGAGAAACAGGGGACAAACCCTTTATAATACACCAACAGCGAGGGGCTCCAAATTAACTACTACCACTGAGGAGGAGAGATGCCAGTGGTATTGTAGCTATATTGTCAGAAGTGTTGGCTCAGACCACAGAGACTGCAAGTAAAGGAAGAGAAAGCAAAGCAGAAAACATCACTGTGCCACTTAACACATCTCAAGACGTGAATCTGCATCTTGATCACTATGTGCAGCTCTGACCTTTTCAGCATCATCGCAAAAAGGTGATAGTTGCTTGAGAAAAGACACCAAGAAAAGGAACAGGGATAATGAGCAATTCAAAACAGCTTTACCAGGAGAATAGAATGAATTTATTAAGAACCTTCAGCTTGGAAAACAGGGGGGGGGGAAAAAAAAAAAAAAAAAAAAAAAAAAGACTGACTTCTCATAATCCTTTATAACAGCCTAGACCTTGTCCTACCAAAAAAAAAAAAAAGAATTTAAACCCTAAAGGAATATACAATGCACAATTAAACTGTAGAACTCATCACTGTATAATGTTTCAATGTGAAAGCACTAGCAGACCAAAATGTTGACAAGACAGTCATGGAGAAAAGATCCATGGGAAGCTCTTGAACAGAGAAACGCTGGTACAAACCGTGCCAAAAGTCTCCAAAGTGCAGACCGCAAGACACTAGAAGTGTGTGTCTATTTGCTCTGTATCTCATTTAATAAGCAGCCACTCCTCACTACCGGTAGAGCAGGGATAATGAAGAAAAGCTTTTGATGTGATCAGTATGAACATTTTCATCATTTTCTCAACTATTAGTTAGAAAGCCCTTCCTTGCATTTATCCTAAATCCCCACTGCTGCAATTGTAGTCCAGATCCCAGCCTGCACAGTCATGAAAGAAGAGCTTTTCTTCATCTTCTCAACAGTCTATTCTGCATCGGAAGATGAATTGTGTGCCCGTCTTGTCTTCTCTAGATTAAGCAATCCCAGTCATTTCATTTTTTTTCTCAAAGGTTGTGTTGGCTCTCCTTTGGGAAAAAGATTCAGAAAGTATTACTAGGCTTCTGCAGCCATGGACTAAATGACCATTTTATTTATTTATTTTTAGAAAAAGACAGAAATCCTTCAAACCACTAATCCAAAAGTGGAATCAGAAAGAGCATGGCAGAAAGGACAGTCTAGGTAGACTTAAATGCCACAGGAGTCTGCCTACAGAGGGGCAATCAACCGAGTCCCCAAGCTACTACTACTTTTCTGCAATCCTCTACAGGCAGGACGGCAGAGAACTCTAAAGACAAGCTCAGCTGCCAGCTCAGGATGAAATAGTGCTAAGTCATACACAGTGACAACTCCAGAAGACACCAAGACAGATTAGTAGAGCAAAATTTCCGTAACGATTCAAGGGAAATATCCCCTTTTAGCTTACTACCTCACAACACTGTATCACATACTGCTATCGCAGACGAGGTGCTTGGAGAGTAAGCAGGAAGATAAATTCAGCGAGCTACTGAGAACCCAGACACATGACCACATCCCACAGAACGGGAACAGCCATTTGTTAATCTATCCTTTGACAGTGATTCATTAAATTCCAGAAAGGAATGTACTTCTGCGAGAAAAACCAAGAAAATACAAGGTATAAATAATTGAACAGTACATTCCTGCAAGCTGTTCCCTTCAGAATGCACCAGGGTGCAGACTGAAATAAAAAGGGTTATATGAATTATAAGGATTCACCATCTCAAAGTTGTCCACAGAACCTTAGCACTGCAAACGAGAAAGTACCCATAAAACCTGAGATAATTAAGTAAAGCATACCTTCAGGCAGAGATTGCCGATGCTCCGTACATTAGGCCAGACCAGTCTGTCTCCCAACAGACTGATAACGCTGATACCAGATCATTTCACAGGAGCGGTTGCTGATACTTTTTTCTCCACAACAGAAAACTTGGGGCTGAACAGCATCAGCCTGACCAGAAGGGAAGGCTAATATAATTCAAGCAGTATTGCAATGAACTGTCTTTTAAAAGACACTTAATTATGTACATATGAACAGAGGCCCAGACTCATTTTCAGGAGATTGCAGTTTCCCCATCTGGGTGGCAGGAGAATGGGCTGAAAGATGCTTCATAAGATCCTGCGAGGCTTTTATTAGCAGACAATTCACAGTTGTTACAAGCAGCTTCCTGAGTAAGCTCTGTGGCCAATAGTTAGCGTCTAGGCGGCCTGCACTATTTCTTCATGGTGTTGCTTTGCTGGCAGTTGGCATTTCACGAATTACTGTACGTAAAGCAAGGGATGGGAGTTGTAGAGATGGACCTCGTGGAGCCAAGGGGAAGCGTGGCACATGGCGCAGCTACAGGGTGCAAAGTCAGGACAATAACTCAGTATAGTTTTAGCTCTGTTACACATAGGTTCTCACAGTATTCAGCCTCAGGGGATATTTACAGATACTGTGTTTGATTTTCAGATGCTCTTCAATTCTTATTGTGCCTGGGACCTTGAGCAGGCACTTCTTAACCAGCCCCAGCACGTGTAAGAGAATGTCCACTTCATCCCAAAGCTGATCCAGGGTCTCTTTCCCCTCTCCTCACCCAAGGCAGTTTCAGCTGAAGGACAAACTGCAGCAATCGCAGCCCTCTACCACCAGTAAAGGTAGTCCCAAAAGCTATCAGAAGGACACTGTACCATCTTCATGTCTCCACTCCACGATACAAATAGGGAAGCTGTTAAGCCAGACGCCTGTCATTACGCCTCACTTCACATCTGTAACACAGACCATTATCCTCATCTCACCCACTAGTGCAAAGATTAGGACCAGCTTGGCCAGCCTTCATTCTTAGCACCCAACCCAGAAGACTCAGACTGCTGCTCCTGCACATGTCATGGTTTCCATGCTCATCCGACCCACCGTAAACCAGTTACACTCCCCAACCAAGTAAAACAGTCTTCTGCCAGGTGACGGAATTGCAAGCAGCTCACAGAAGAAGGACACGTCCAAGTTCATGGACATTAGATGTCTAATACCACAGCTGGCCCCAAGACCTGGTACCCTGCCACCAAATCCCTTGTGCCAGTCTAGACGCTGAGAAGCCACAAAACAAGCCCAAGATGAAGTGGGGGCGAACTGATCCAGCTGAAAAAATAACTCAAATAAGGTGGGAAAGGGGAGGGTTGTGTTTCAGCACCCACAGGAATGCTGTGCCACACCAACATTTGGGAGGAGCAATGAAAGATGAGGAAACTGCTTAAGCCAATACTGGCCCATCAAAATACACCCCATAGCCCCAACCACAAGAAGCAATGTGCACTTAACGGCAGGCAGCTTGACCAAGCCCACGTCAGTGCCCGTGACCATGGACTAGGAATGACACAGCAGGTTAGTGTCTGGCTGGACAACCTCATTGAGCTTTTACAAACCTAGCAAGGCTCAGTCTTGACTTTTGCCATCACCAAGTCCCTCGTTCCCATTCTCTCACAACCTCCTCCCAGGGCTGGAAACACTATTTGTGCTACCACACAGCAAAACATGTTGAAGCAGAACTGCATTAAAGCAAAACATTTTTTAGTTTTAGTGGGTTATTTTTCCATCCAGGTCCATTTTCCAACCAGATTTACCACAGGGCTTGTACTAATGCCGCAACTTTCAGCTAAGGAGACACCGGGGAGCTCAGAGGGGCTAAACAAGGGCCCCATCGCTTGCTGGAACCCATCCATAAGTTTAGGTCTAAGAGCAAATCTTCAGTTTTCCAAGTTCAGCACCAGAAACATGAATGGCACAGGAACAGAGCTTCAGTAGTTCCAGCTCAGCTCCATCTGAAGCCATAGAAGAAAATAAACGAGAGAACACACCCCCTTCCAGGTCAGGAGTCAGGATCTCAAGACAAGCTACTGCTATTTGCGCTGTCGCATTGCTCCAGCCAGGACCCGAGGTAGCACCGAACAATGTCAGCAAGACAGGCTGCAGCAACACCGCTTCTGGCTCCCACACATCCAGCTCAGGTGTCTCAATGCTACGCCCATGCAGCCAGCCAGAGCCTGAGGGTAGCAAGAAGGACCTAAGGTGATGTCCTTGTGGGAGATGAGGTTAATTATATCCATTAGTCCCAAATGAGCACATTATTTGTCAAACAGTCAAGCCAGGACACCCAGAATCCTAAGAAAAATGCAGTTGAGGACCTCTGGCTCCGTCGTTTAAGATGAACCCGGGCAGGGGGGAGGTTATAGGCAGGGGATGAACATGGCACACTGCCAGTACAGTAAACAGGTCGGCCAGGTAGTTCCAGGGCAGCCAGAGCAATGCTAATCCCAGACACGGTCATGGAAAAGTTGATAAAGGATTTAGGGAATAGAGCTTAATTACAGTCCTACTTAAATCTCAGTCAAGAGCTGCTTAGTAGAAAAGTAGAAACGCTACCCTATCAAGTGCACTTAATTTCATTCTTGGGTTAAACAACGTTGTAATCTCTCTGAACACACATAATTAGCAGACATATATGAAACTCCTGTTAAAAATATAGGTCTGTATAAAGGCACAGACTGGATGATTACTGTCTGAGATACAACACTTCTCAGTTTTCTAAAGGGGCATAGGTAAGTACTAGTCCCAACATAACTGATAAAATCTCAACCACTAAGGAACAATCTAGAAAGAAAATACATATCTAAAAAGAAAAAAAAAAAAAAAGACTGATGATATAATTTGCAGATGACACAAAAGCTGGCAGAATAACAGACCATGAAATCAGGCAGCCGTAGAGAACAATCACTTGGAAATCTTGAACCTTCCCAGCAACTTGCACTGCAGGAGAACCAAGCGCGAAGGTACACTCGTAGTAATGAGGAGCATGATCCATAGCTACGAACAACTGTGCCCCCAAGAAAACATCTCTGTATTAAGTAGCAATTCCTGTTATAACACTGGGAAAAAGAGAGCTGCTCCAATCTCTCTGTGTAAAGCAGGAGACTACCACAGTATCGATGTAATTTTATCTGCCTCTAAAGCAGTGAGGAGACAACAGGAATACTGTAACTACATCTATGTGACCAGACGGGGCTTTTTTAATTTATCAAATGCTGTTTAAAAATCCTTCACCAATTTCAAAAAGCTGCAAATGCAGCTTGAGAGCAGGAAAAGGGTTTTCAAGAGTGACAGACTTACAGAGCTCAAGCCGTAAAACTGAAAAGAAGAAGTGACTTGAAAATGCAAGCCTGTATTTTAACCATGAGAAGACACCAGGTGTTAAAGGACACTGCAGAGGAGCATGGGAAAGGACAGCAAAACATCTGCAGGCTGAAACCGAGAACGTTTTAAAATTATTAGCAATTCAGATAATCACACAAGCTCACCTTTAGATGACAGGCTAAGCACAAGGAAGGTGGGTGAAGTTATACAGCCCACATTTATGGGGTGTCATACAAGATAATCTCACTGTTTCTCCTGCCTTTATTCTGTACCAGTTTGAGTCAATCATTTACAATCTAGGACTACAGCACAAAACACAGGGCCAAGGAGAAGTTAAAATAAAGGGAGACAATAAGAGAATCACAGAAGAAAGCAAGACAGCATCAGCTGTGCAATAAAGTAATAGCTACATATCAAAAGTAACCGCTACATATCAGAAGTAACAGTGAGATATTTCAGGACAAGCATTCAGCAAATGCTGTATGAGCTTGCAGAGTGAGGGACTACCCTTTTCCCAAAGAGTAAGTTTAATCAGAAACCACAGAGGCATCCCGGCAGAGAGGCAAGCATCCTCACTTTCAGGGACTGCAGCTCAAATATTAAAAAAAAAAAAGCCAAAGTGGACAACATCTCACCAAAGAGCAACAAACTTGATCAGTCAATTGAGTGTAATAAAAATTAGAGCACTTGGGTGTCACAACTTAGTCAAGAGGTGGTTTTAAGCGAGAAAGAGTTTCTTTTCCCTTAGAAGGTTATCTGATCCTGCAGAATTAAGTGATTCTTAGAAGCCTAGATACAGAAAGGGGATCCAAAAATACTCTGCAAAATCAAGAAACATAGCACAAGAGAAAAAATGAGGAACTAGAACAGCAGAAGGAAGTGGAATTAGGAGCAATGGATATAATTAGTAGAGGTTGAATAGCAGGAAAGACATCTTGAAGTGGATTATTTTGATTCCAGGAACACCGCAGACTCGAGGGGATCCCCACAAAGACTCACTGAACTCGCTCGGTGTCCTTCTTCAAATAAAATGACATTCACTGTCAGGTATTAAAAAAAAAAAAAAAAGAAGAGACCTCCATGGCATCAGAGCCACCAGCACAGCAAGACATGAGACTGGCACAGCTCATCACACAGATGGAGGCTGTTGCAACGCTTCCTCACATGCCCTCGTCTCCCATTTTATATTTAGAATGAAATTCCTCTCCTTGAGGAGGGGCAGGCTTTGTCCCACATCTGCACAGTGCCTGGCACAATGGAGTCCCGGCCCATGCCACTGACTCCCAGAATCACAGTGAGAACAGAGCAGAAAAATAGGGCTGGAAGGGACTTCAAGAAGGCATCTTGTCCTTCCCCTGCCCCAGGGCAAGAATTACTACACTTGCTATTTTTCTAAGAGAAAACGTTCTCCCTGATGGGTGGGACACAAACCCACCCAGACAGATGAATTAGTTGGACCTTAAATTTAACATCTTAACCCCTCCGTCACCCTCTGATAATAGCAATTCAGCCTTGAGCGCTATGCCAGGACAACACAGAGCATCTGCAGTCGGAGTATCTCACTCTGCCGAGGAAGAAACTGATAAAAGCGCAATTCTGCAAACAAACCCCCGCTGGCAGCAGGAGCCTGCAGTCCAGCCTATTTCTGAACTGCGTTTTGGGACTGCTGTTCCTAGAAGGGAAGCCAGCCTAGCTCCCGAAGACACATTTCTTCCATGATGCCTACAAGAAGTGAGTCACCTTTTTTTTAAAGTTTCATCATCCTCTTTTCCGGAGTCTCCAGCACATCATGTTTACCCCGAGCTGGTCTTGTTTCAACTCTAAAAATCCTTGGAGCAGGTATTGCTTATATCATTAATAATACTCCTGATAAAGTACCACTGGACTCCCACAGTTAATGCTAGCAAAGCACAAACCTTTCTTTGCCCCAGACGCGTATTATTACCATTCTATGATTCTTGTTTCTTCTGTGGGTATGCAAAGATAGACATTAAGCCCAACTCTTCATCTAACCTTAATATTAAGAAACAAGATCAACTGCACTTAGTTCTATGAAATGGAAAAAAACCACCCACACTCTTCATTCTGGCAGTTCCCAGACATTCAAACCAGTTTTTTCAGTTTTGTTAATAAATCTAACTCTCAGCATCTCCTGCCATGCAGTTTACCCTTGAAGGTTTCACAGGAGACCTTCAGAAAGAAAACTGCAAAAAGTTAAAAAAAAATAAACAAATGGGCAACCCTATGGCAAGATAAATTCAGTGTCTTACTGCTCCACAAATGCAAAGCTTTCCCGTTTTAATTTTGTGCCTGCACTGCAGTATCACTGGCAGTCAAACAGCTTAAACCCATTTATTTTTGAAGACAGACAGGCAACTCATTTAAAACCATGAGTCTGAAAAACTTAAATATCGAAAAGAAATGAAGAGCTATTGTGGAAGGGGTGGGACAGGAGGTTCCAGACCTGTTTATGCCCAAACACTCCCACCTGGCACTGTGATTTCCAGTTCAGCAGCTCCTGGGCTGATGCAGAGCAGCTGAAAGAGAACAGTGAAACTGACTGCACTGCCCTGCAAAAAGGCACCACACTCCCCTTGCCATGAAAAGCAACAAAGCTTAGCCCTGAATTTAAGTTAGTGATAACGCAAACCATTTAGATTTTGAAGCCGAGTATTTCTGGTAACACACCTCTCTCTTTCCTCACCTCTCAGCCTGATCAATTGGGTTACAACGAGCTATAAACATCCTCTACCCATTTGTACCATCAACCTTCCAGAGGATAACACACACACTTGGGCTCAGTGCTGTAACGCATTTTGGTTTTGATACAAAGTTCTCTGGAGAACTTCTGCTTTACTTTAAAGAGGGGGAAGGAGGGATGAGGTGTCTCAGTCTGCCAAATCCATTACGTGGCTTCTAACAGGACAGCGATGCTAACAGTACGTGGTCTGGCTAGCAAGAACAGGTCTTAGGTGTGCATAATTCATCTAAAATATCACACTCCTTAAAAAATCAAGTGATTTCTCATGAGACACAGGCTTCAGCTTCACAGCCAGCTACCGCATCTTTCAGATTAATAACGCAGCAGAAGCCACTGCTGCAAAATCCTAACCAGCATCACAAAGAAATACCTAAAAGGCTGAAACGCCAGACCCAGACTCGCAGAAAGGAGCAGAAGGAAAAGGAAAAGCCGAACGGGCAGCACTTCTGGGCACACAGCTACACCCATCTGCGCTCCTCGGGCAGGAGGAGAGCTCGGCAGTTAACGCAGATGAAGCAACGGGTTCTCCCAGCTGAAGGATACTGCAAGAACCACTGGGAAAAGATGCTTAATAGGAGAACAAAGGATCCATTAAGCAAACAGAGGCATTAACTCATATCATCGTCAGGATGGTAATTGTACCCATACCCACGGCTTCACAATTAGCCATGGTTTTTTGCGAAGCGGACGCAAATCAACAAAAAGGCCAGGCGAGGGTTTACAAGAATAACTTTGACAGATTCCAGGCTAAGGGCGAGAAAAATGCCCTCCTTTCTCCTCTTTTACCAGCCACCCCCTCGGGGAAGGCGGCAGCGGGCTGCGGGCACCCCGAGAGCTCCCGGAGGGGCTGTGGGGGGCTCAGACCCCCTCAGGGGTCTGAGCCGGAGGGTGAGAGCCCGCCGCAGGAGCTGACACCGCAGCCAGGCAGGAGAAGCCACCCCACGACCCCGGCCCAGGCCGGGCACAGGCCGAAGCTTCCCCCCCTCCCCGTCACGGCGCTTCTACCTCCCGGGCAGCCCTGCCGGGGCCGGGGAGACAGGCAGGGGGGAAGCACTTCTCAGAGACGACTATGAAATAATAATTAAAACGTCCTCATTGCCTCAAAGTTT
>NW_010973177.1:4675429-4703429 GCF_000737465.1 Haliaeetus leucocephalus | reverse complement strand
GGGAGGGCCCGGCGGCGGGGAGCGGCCCCACTCCACCCCGGGGAGCGGCTCCGGCGTCGGCCCCGCCTGGCGGCCCCGCTGCCCGGAGGGGAGGGTGTCCGGCATGGCAGCGGCCGGCGACCTCCCGCCCCGTGAGGGGACGCTGCCCTGTGGCAGCGATATCCCCTGTGAGGAGACACAGCCCCGCGGCAGGGTCCCCGTGTCCTCCACGATGAGGGGACACAGCGCCGTGGCAGGGACCTCCTGTCCTCCTCCGTGAGGAGGGACAGCCACCGCGGCAGCAACATCCCCCGTGAGGGGACGGGGACGCTGCCCTGTGGCAGCGATATCCCCTGTGAGGAGACACAGCCCCGCGGCAGTGACATCCGCCATGAGGGGACACAGCCCCATGGCAGTGACTCCATGTCCTCTCCCTGAGGGGACACAGCCCCATGGCAGCGATATCCCCCTGTGAGGAGACACAGCCCCGTGGCAGTGACACTCCTGTCACCCGCCATGAGGGGAGGTCCCAGCAGGAATGAACCTGTGTCACTGCCTCGAGCAGAGCCATCCCCCTACCCCAGGAGGGATGAACCTCTGCTCCTCCTGCCCCATCCGGTCCCTCAGCCCCATAAACGATGTCATCCCCGCCCTGAAAAAGCGCCATTGACTGTGGTGCCAAAGAAAAGCTCCCTGCTGACACCGAACTGCCTTTCACCTTGATCCTAAAATGTCCCACCAGCTGCTGAGCTGCAGTGCGTGTCCTCCCCCCGAGCTGCGCAACCCGAGAGGCGCCTTCGCCCAAGGACGCGGCAGAGCTTCCTCCGAAAAACACCGCCAGCCCCCAGAAACATCCTCCGATGTCAAGGTCTCCTCCAGGTTTAACGCTGCAGCTCTTGGTGCGGCTCCCTCCTTTGGAAGCAGCTGGTTATTATTGTTATTATTTTGTGTTGTGAAAACAACGCTGGAAGGGTCCCATTCCCAGCCACGCGTTATCAGGTGCAGTGGAGCCCTCCTTGCACGGAGATCCCACGCTCTGCCAGAGGCACGGTGGGGATGAAAAGCAGGACCGAGACCAGGCTATGCATACCACTGAGGGTTTCTGCATTTGCTTTTGTCATTTCATCTGCTGAGATATAAATAAACTACACTAATTGTATGAGCACACCCTGGCTTCCCTCACCGCTGCTTGCTAAGGTCGAATGCTGCTGGTCTGAATATCCCTGTATCATCACTTCATTAAATGAGGAGGGGATAAAAGAACTTCCGGAAACACGATGCTCCATGACTGGAACAATGCAGGAGGGGTAAGGAGAGCCTGGCAAAAACTTCACTAGTTCACGTGAAGTTCACCAGCCCTTGCACACCATGCCTACGGTTGCCAAACACGGTGTCGTGCGAGACCAGATGGATGTCACTTCAGATGTGCTAACACCAGCGAGGAAATCTGTCCTCCGACAGCAGTCACCATGGTGATCTGGTAGAAGCTTTCCGAGGACCAAGAAGCAAAGAGACACGTCAGCAGTGGAAGAAAAGCGGATAAAAATAGCAGGGCGATTTCTAAGCCCAGCAGACTGGCACTGCCTTCCCCCAGGGCTGGGTCGGGAGCTGTATCGGGGGGAAACGCCATGCATTTTGTGCCTGCCTCCCCCAGCTCCTCTGCCTCGGCCGGCGCTGCAGACGTGCCGGGGCATCGGCAGCAGAAGGCTGGTGCTTCCAGCACCACAGCTTAAAGGGGCAAAACACCGTGACGGCTGCTGCAAGGAGCAGATCATCTGTGATTTAACCGGCTTTGGACTTCAGACCGTCGAGATGAGCTACCTGTGGCTACGGGAAATACATAATGTGATGCTTAGTGTGTGATACCTACCCAGCTCTGGTGTAAAACCTGTGGATACCACCGTCTACTGCTGTTACCAGCTAAGAAGATTACTGTTTTCGTTCAAATTAGTAGGGGCTTGTGCTGTTGGGGACTGAGCCAATATTCCTGAAGTCAGTGGTAACTATTGCATTGTCTTCACTGAGCTTTAGAAACAGGATTAAACACCAGTGGTCGAAGAGTGAGTAGCTGGCAACTATCCTTAGTGGTTTCAGTTACAGGAGGAGAACTGCTACCAGTGACACCAATGCCAGGTTCAATCCTGAACGCTCAGTTAGGCAATGGTATTATCACAAATAAGGCTCTCAGAAACAGGGTCTAGCTTTCTCTGCTATAAGGACAGAGCTTCGTCCACTGGATTATGATAACAAGGGGGTTAAGCACGGGGGTGAGAACTTAGAAATCAAGTAGTCAGCAGATTCTGATGTTGCCTTTAGTCTTACTTTGGTCTCACTCTCCTGCCCCAGCAGAAGGAATGAGGACCACTGTTCTCGACGACGCAATGCAGTGCTTCAGCAAGAAGAGGAGCCCAGTGCCTGAGCATGGTGTGATTCAGCCAGCAAGACCATGTCCTGGAGAAAAGCAGAGCATTAACCTCCACAGAGCAACACGGGAAGATGCTATGAGGCACTGTAACAGTCTGTCTAAAAATAAATGTTTGGTTTAGAATGGAATAAAAATAAATAGTTTTTAAAAAAACAGTCCACCAAAACATCACATTTTTCTCACGAGGAGAAAAGCACCAAAAATGATTCCATAGATTCATAAATATTCACGTCAAATGGGGAGGGAGAGGGATATTGCTATTTCATAGGAGGATCTTCTAAGGAGCACAAACCATAGATTTTCCATGCATCAATTGGCTTCTAAAGCTATGGTGAAATCTGAGCATATTTTTAAGAGGAAAACTTAGTGTTCGTTTTGTTGCCAGAGAAAATCCCACCCGGCCTCCGACTTCAAGTTTCAACCACAGATCTCTTTTTACCCTTGCCTGGCAGAGTCAAAAGTCTGCTGTTATCAAGTCTTTGGTGTTCACGTATGGTCCTGAGGTCTGTGATCAACCAACCTCTTCTTTGATCAGCTGAACAGATTGAGTTCTTGGAGCCTTTCAGTCTAAGGCACGTTTTCCAGTAATTTACTCATTTATGCATTTTCTTCAAAAATCACCATATTTCAAGATTTTTCCCTAGTCCATAGGTGCCAGAAGTGGACAGAGCAGTGGCTCTAGTAACAAGCACAAAGAGAACATGATCCATCTGCTCCTCCTCAGCATTGTGTTGGTACCATCAGCCAGTCCCGTTGGCCACAGGGTCACACTGAGGCTGATGTCCAGCTGATTACCCACCATCACCTTCAATTCTTTTCAGGTCACTGCCGTCTGGGATAAAATTTTCCATTCTGTAAGAAAAGCTACATCCTTTGTCCCTGGACACATGGCATTTGGTCACCTTCACATGAATATTCATTTCCTGTGTCTGGCTTACCGAGCAGTCTGGGACTTGCCCTTATTATTTGCTGCCACACAAACTTTGTACCATTTGAAAGCCTGTCCACAAGTTTATTTTTTCTTACCAGTCACTGACATAAGCATGCTGAATTTGTATTGTTCTCATTTATTAATCTAATCATCATGCAGTACCAACAAAAATGCATCAAAGACGTCTGTTACCAGCTCATAATCTCATTGAAAAATGGTATCGAGTTTGCCCGACAGATTTTATTTCCCTTAAAACCATGCTGGCTGACGTTAACTATTTCACGTTCCCTTAACTTCCTACTAATGAAGTTTCATATAATTGTTTTTTATGAGATTGACAACAGCCTGATGGAGCTTTAAAAACTCTCCCTTTTAATTACCGACCTCTCATCAGTGTTTTCCAGTCCTCCAGAACTTCCCTGGTGTTCCAAAACTTCCTTGAAAAATCAATGTAACAGGTCAGAAGCCTTGAGCAGCCTTTTCATAGCCTCGTGTGCAGGTTACCTGGGGCTGCTTATTCAACAGTCTGCCTCTGACTGCAACTGCTCGGTCGCTCTGTCACTGCTGAAGTGAAAAGTCATCATCACTGTCTACAAATCACTCTGGCACCTGGGATCTTCCCAAATTCAGGACCAGTTGTAATTCTGCCAATTCACTAGAGCGATACCACCATCAGAATTTATTTTTTTTTTAACCTTAACAATCTCTTTCTTATTGTGCTTATTTGGGGTTTTCATTTTGTGATGTTATTTTGCTGAACTGTTCCCAACATCTCCTGGCTTCTCTGCTTCCTTACCCGCTCCCCCCTCTCGCTGCTGTCTTCTTCCCTTCCAGTTGCCTCCGTGCTCTTCTGACCGCACCTGTATTCAAATAACGACAGGCGGGCACGATGCCAAGCTACTCTTGTATTTGGTCTCACCAGTGTCATTCAGGAAAACATTTCACAGCAAAATGAGCAAACAGATCCAGGAATTAAAAGTAGAAAGAAAGGAAGAAACTAGGCCAGATGCTATTGATCTGGAAGACCAGCCTCCTGCAGGGACCTGGGGGACTCGTCCCCCACGTCGTTAGACACTCAAATAATCTCAAGCAACTTCTCTGGGCAGGTCCCTTCTTCTGGGGTGTAGACTGGAGCCGTGGAGCCCCTGGATTTGCTTCCACACTCTGCTCCTGCATCCCCAGCCTCTGCCTGCTCCCCACCTCTCCCTTCTGCCTTCACCAAACCCCTTTGGCCATAACCCCACTCTCAGCCAGGCTGGGCATCCTCAGTGTTTGCTTTCTCCTACCCAAAGGCTTGAAGCTGGACAAGGAAAGGCGCACAGTATTTCTACAGCAACAAGAACGCCGCGGGTGCTGACTAAGCACGCAAGTCAGCTGGTCCTGTTTACTCTGGGTGTGCAAGCAGCCCGATTTCCTTCTTAAAGGCTGACCTTTAGCACCCTCCACTTCAACCCCAGGGGAATAAATAAATCTCTGCTGCCCAGAGAGGTGCCTGCATTTCATGTATCCCCCCCTCCCTCAGCCACCGTCCGCATTTTTGCCACGCGGTGCCAACCGAAAGCACCCCCCGTGAGCCCGTGAAATGCAATCTTGCCCTTGCCAGGGGGGAGAGCTCGGGGCTTGGCTGCCTTTTTGCGGGGAAAAGGGGGAAGGGGTGCAGCTGGGATGGAAAGGCAGAGGAAGCGAGGAGCCACGGGGAGCCGGGCTGGCTGCTCCCGCTTGTATGGAGGGTGGGAGAAGGGCTGTCAGCAGCTGCCGCTTCTGAGAAGGGCCACAGCTCCCTCTGCACTGATTGCCACCATCCCACACACTTTGATGCCACCCACAGCAGCAGCAGCCAGCCTGGCTTGCCAGAGACTCGGTACGGTGATTCCACCGTATCAGGCTGCTCTCAGGCAGATGCCCTCGCTTAGATCTGGCTCTGTGTGGCTTATTGCCCCCGGGTGCATTCGTCTGCACGTATCAGTAACCACAAAATAATCCAGTCTTCCACAACATATTTATGGAGGGTAAGTCCTCGTTTTCCAGACACTAGGCTCTGTGCTTAAAATCCTGTTCTGCTTTACATTTCAGAACTGAAATAAATTTTTAAGCCTCTCTGATATTACCACACTGTTCCCCAAATCCCTGCTTGGGACATACCTTGATGCTTCTAATCATGACTCTTGTTTTCTCATGCATTTTATTATACCTTTTTTTCTGAATACAGGAAATTGATAGCTTGGACAGACTGACACAGTGGCAAGATGGACTTCAGCCGCGGAGTTCTGGCTTTCAACCTTTTTGGAGGATTTTTCAAATCTGAGTTTCTGGTTTAATTAAATACAGGGACGGGGATCTCCGGTGGCAATGCTGGGGTGAAGGTCCTCTGGCAAGCTTTACTGGGATTTCTAAAGTCCTGCCAAAACCCACATGGCATGGCATCTAGACAGGATTTGAAGACCAAAGAGATGGATCCCCATGTGAGGTTCAGAGCTGCTCCTTAGCTCTGGACTGTTTAGCTGAACCTGGGAAGCCTGTGCTGGCAGGGAGCAGCGCAGTGACAGGGCTGGTCTCCCTGCCTTTGTTTAGAAGCAGAAGGACAAACACATTCACCCTGAAGCTTGAGTGGTGCATGATATATTTCTATTCCACGTACGTCAGGAAGTGGTTAGCACCGTTGCAAGCGTCGAGTTCTGCTCTCTGCCGCAGCTTGGGGCTGCACGGCTCCCCCATGACAGCAGCAGAAGGGATCATCATTTATGAGTAGGAGGGAGGCCCTACCTCCTAGCCGGTAACGAGGGGAGATTTCCTCTCTGCACGCTCCCCTTCTCATCATAGATAGCTGCAGGAGTGAGGTTCCTGCTGTGCCATCCTCATTATCCTTGCTGCCGTGAAACCCAGCCAGAGAGCAGCCCCGCTGTATGGAGCAAGAGATCTGCTGGCATCCAAGGCATCTTGTCCCTAGGAAGTCACACAATTAGCTGCTGAACATGATGAGATCCCACAGTTGGGGTCGCCTTTGGGCTACTTAAACAACAAGCAGAGCTCAGGAGCGAAACCACAGTCCTCCCTTCCAGCAGCCCATGGGTAGTCATGGCAATGACGACTGCAGCCAGGGCCACCTTGTATGACTTCGAGCCCTGCCCTTCTTGGGTGGTAATGCGGGGCAGAAATACCCAGGGCTCTTCCTGAAAGCTATTGTTAACCGCCCTTTGCAGAAGGAATTTAGTGCTTCCCCTCCAACACACATGAGCCCTGGCAGTGGTACGGCAGCTGCTGCTCGGGAGTACCAGCTCCACGGCGTTCCCACCGCCCCTGCAGCTTGCACAGTGGGTTTTTCCCCCTGGAAGCCCTCCTGCCTTCCCCTGGATTTGTGGGAGCCTTGTTATACCCATCAGAAGCTGCTGAGAGCATTGCAGACACACCCCCACAATAGCCCAGTGCCAACAGGATCCATGCCAGAACAACAAAGCGGCTCCGGTGCCTTCTCCAGATAAATCCAATAGGTACAATCTCAAATGATGGATAATATGGGCAATTCCGATAATTTACCAGTAGGTATTTAAAATCAGCACTGCCAAGAGAAATTTTACTCCCCTGCCACTTCTCTGCTGGCTTGCGTCAGTGACTCTCCCTGCACTGCGCTGCCCAGGAGCGAAGCCCCCCCAGCCCCCTCGCTGTCCTCCCGGGGTTCCCGGGCTCAGGGGTTGCCTGCAGCTCCCTCCAGATTTTAAATGCCGCTGACACCTAGTGCTGGTTCTCTCCACTACAGCCTGAGCTGCAAGGGAAGCCCTAACGCTGATGGATGAAGAGCCGGGAGTTTCGTGGTGTGCGTGATTTCGTGATGCTCGCTCTTCTGGATCCAGCTTCATCTGCTGCTTGCTTTGTGAAGGCGAAGAGGTGCCTGCGCGGTGTTGTCCCGGCACAGGAGAGTGCCACAGGGTCTGTCCACATCCACAACAGAGCTGTGCAGCAGGAGCAAATCTCTTTGGGACTAGGATGCTGCTGAGGGCCCAGTGTCCCCACTGTGCCCAGGGTGGGAGGGAAGTGGAGAATCGTCCATCTTTTAAGAAAATGACCGTTGCTCTCGCTGGTTCTGGTACATCTCTGTTCATCTTCTTGACCAACGTCCTGGAAAGAGTTCAAACCCTCCTGCTGCCAGAGCGTGGTCCTGGCATGCAGGCTCAGACCCCAGCAGAGCAGCTCCCGCTGCCCCAGGAGGGTCCGTGTCAGCCTGCTCGTCCTCCAACACCTACATGCTCACCTGGGGATGAGGTGATGCTAATATTCCTCAGGCGAAAATCCTCCCTGGACCAGCTCCACCAGTCGCATGTGGCTTCCCCCACGTTCACCTGACAGTGCTCAGGCACAGCCTCTCACTAACTAGGGAAGGTGTCCCTGTAGTATAGTCACATCTGTAAAACAGGTCATCTTCAAGGGCTTTGCCAGCTCTACCACCTTCCCAGCCCACCTTACATCACTTCTGAAAACCCAGTGATCAGCTTTCTACAATGTACAGACCTTCCCACTCTTCCTTATTCCATGCATTAGATGCTTTTATATTGTATTTCTTGATGTACTATTCAAATCCCCAGCCAACATCAACCATTTATGTTTTAAAATGTAATCTCTTGAGAGAGCTCCAGAGCAGTCCAACTGAAATGCACTGGTTCCCAGTGATCACACTAAAATAGTATTCTGCTCCATGCCCTTTTCCAATATTAATTTAATTTTTGCAGCTGCCATTTCTGGTGTCCTTCTTCCATGGGGAAACTTTCTTTTTGTGAACTATCCCTGCAGTCCTACAGCTGGTTTTGGATGGTGAATGAGGAGAGGAACTAGTAAGCTGCAAAAAACCACAAATATAAAAACACAGCCAAGAAGAAGAAAAAGAAGAAGAAAAAGAAGAAAAATGCCAGGGCAGTATCTACATCCTTTACTGGATTTGGCCCTTAGTCCAGATCTCCTAATGCTAAGTTCCCTACCCTTACTGCAAACCAACCACATTTCTCCCAGAGGTGCTCTGGCAGCAGCACTTCCAGGGCGCTTGGAGGATGGATAAGAAGAGCGCTGGTACCTTCTTGTCTCTGAAGGCATAAAACATGAAACTGCAGCAGGCCGTGAAATTGCTGAGCGATGCTTAGGACTGAGTGTTCTCCAAGAGAAGTGAAATAGCCACTACCGTGTCAAGTCAAAATCCAGTGGAAAAAGCAAGCTGCTGTCACAAGAGCCAGAGAGCAGCTGGTATAAGAACACAGAAACACCAGGGAATTAAGTTTAACCTCTAGAACAGCAGGCAGAGCTCCTAACATCACGCTGCCTGTCACTAAGCTGCTTACAGAGGGTCTCCACCAGGCACCGTGCCCATCAGGTGACAGAGGAATACGTCTTGGATACAGTCTTAGCAATTTTAGTCATAAATCAGATTTTGCTGACAGGTCAGAATCTCCTTGTTTTCTTCTTCTTCATGTTTTGTTCTCTTCGTGTTTTCTTCTTCTTCATGTTTTGTTCCTCTTCGTGTTTTCTTCTTCTCTTGTTTCCACCACAGCACCCCGCAAGCCGCCCACCTGAGGTTAGGAGGTGCCCTTTGCAGCATAAAGTGACATTCAGCAAATCCTCAAAATGACTGACTTAAAAAGCAACCCAGGGAATGAAAAGAGAGCTGATCTGAGGGGGATATTTCATAGGTCTCATGGGTTATGAAAATGTCTTTCCCTATTATATCAACCAGTCTTTACGGTATAAAAGTGTATTAACTTTGTTAATATCTATTTTAGTTCACATTACACACTGTAGTGTAATCAGGAAGTGGAATTTTACTGGAGACTTTGGTATTGTTCATGCTTACGCAAAACAAACTAAAGGACAGCCCGGCCCTGGAAATAAGGACTTTGCTTCTTGGAAGCTTAGAGCTCTCCATGAAGGCTAAAGGACACCCTGGGACAACGCCAGCATCCCAGCCCCGCTGACATCTCTGAAACCCTCCCGGCATCGCCTGGCATCACAGGTCAGTAACTCCAGCAAGACTGACTCCAGAGACATCTGGATCAATAGGCAAGCAGCAAGAATGCTGCAAAAACAGAGTTGCTTTGCAAAGTTTTACTATGATTGATAAGGGGGGGGGTGTTAGTGATTAGTCAAATTGTGTTGTACCTGAATGTTTGAAGGGTCTAAGAACCCCGTGTAAAACTACATCGGGGTGCTCTGATTTGGCTGGGACACCTCATGACCTAGTGTGCGTAAATATTTACTCTTGTAGTTTGTGTCCCAGGCTCTCTCCTTAGTCAGCTCGGGCCAGTTGTGCATTTTTGTAACACCCATCAGGTGGGTTCGCTCTCCCGGCATGGAGAACGCCGATGTCCTTCTGCTCCCTCTCCCCCCACACATCTGCCCCCACAGCAGCTGGACCCAGCCGTACAAAATTATGAGATTTACAGCAAGATGCAAGCTCCCCATCAGTGATAGGGATGGGATTTTGCTGCAAAGCGAGGAAAATATGTGGGTGCAGCAGCTAAAGAAGTGATGTTATTGGCACTGATGAAGCAGAGGAAGAAGCCACAGATAACAAGTCCACCCGCCCAAGGTGGAGGCAGACACCCACGCCAGCAAAACCCAGTGTCTGGCCTGGGTAAATGATGTGTCTCAGCCAGAACAGCAAACCCAGCAGCAGGAATTCCCCGAGGAGTGAGAAAAAAAGTAATGAGTTTTTGTTCTTTTTCTACAGGCGGCTGGAACTGTCGGGGCTCTAACGCATCGGGAGGTTACGTGGTTTCACAGGTCAGCTGTGCAAAAGCAGAACCATAAGCACAGGAAATCATTTTGCTGAGGCTGCAATGACAAGGAGCAAAAAAGATACATCACATCATCCTCAATTTGCCTAAATTTGCACAGTGTGAGGTGTGTCCTTGGCACAAGCTTGTTTGTTTACCGAGGAGCACAAAGGGGAGAATCAGACATCACGAGGTATCTTAGGGATTTATAATTTCTCTGCATCTCTGCCCTCCAGTTCCAGCTCTGGGCTGGTTTGGTCACCAGTTCCCTCCCTCTAATTTTTTGTTTTTAGTCAAGATTAGCACAAGCAACTTCTATCAGCTAAAAAAAACCTGCTTCCCAGACCCTCCCTCCTACTTTTACACCCTTTGGTGTAGCCTGGTAACAGGTCAGATGGAAGAAATGGTCCGCTGGAAGGAAAGTCCGGCAAAATGATGGCCATTCCCAGCTGGCCCAGTTCTGCCTGGAGCACAGCTCTGCGGGACAGGGTGCAGTGCCAGGCTGGGAACCCGGGCAAGAAGCGTGATGGATGCAGGAGACTGGAGCTGCCAAAATGGGAAGGGGGGAACTGGCAGTCACTAAAGCAAGTTCTGCCATCAAGAAGCTACTTGTGAAAAAAATACATATTTGCTGTCTTATTTTTTTGCTGATGATCTTAATTTTACTGAATGTGTAAGATTTGCTTTAGCAAAACAAATATCACTCTTGGGTTTTTGCCATACCATGAATTTTTAATGCTTTATTAGAACGCTGGAGGGTTTCAGCCCGGTCTGCCGCTGCTTAATAGAGCGAAACTCCGCTTCGTCACCTGCTCATGCACCGCGAGGGCCATCTGTCCTCAGGATTTAACAGCTGGGAAACCCAAGCCCGGCTGCCAATTCCACACAAACCAGGTACCCCTTGCGAAAAACCCTCTTTGAAAGTTGCCCACATCTTCATGCGCAAAGATGCTTATTTTTTAAAAAGGCTTTTAAGGACTCTTTGGGATCAGACAGCGCTCTCCCTACCTAACCAACGACCGCTGCCGAGTCCCAAAAATCGCGATGGAAGAGGAAAAAAGGTGTGCGAAGGCTTTGTCAGCATGCGGTCCGAGAGGAAAGCTGCAGCGGTGGCTGGGGAGGTGCAAGAAGGGGGATGTGGGGGGGTTGACATCCGCGCTGGGAAAAAAAGGGGCATAAAAAAAGTATTAAAAAAATATATTGAAAAATGCATTGGGAAAAAAAAAATATATATATATAGGGGAAAACCCCAAGCGCAGGCGCGCTTTGGCCGGGCCGCAGGGTTTCCCCCCACCGGCACCGCGGGACGGGGGTGGCGCCGCTCTGACCACACCCCCCGCAGCGGGTTGACCAATCGGAGCTGGCGGCGGTGCCGGCGCGTTCGGAGCGGCCATTCAGAAAACGGCGGCGAGGGGGAGGAAATGAATGGGGCCTGGTCACGTGGTGAGGCCCGTTGCCACGCCCCCCCTCCTTCTCCGCTCGGTACCGGGATGGAGCCGGGGCCCGGGCGCTGGGACGCGGCCGTCTGCGTCCTGACCGGCGCTTCCCGGGGCTTCGGGCGCAGCCTGGCGAGGCTGCTGGCTCGGCGGCTGGGCTCGGGCTCGGTGTTGCTGCTGCTGGCGCGTTCGGCGGCGCCGTTGGCCGAGCTGGCGGCCGAGCTGCGGGGCGGCGGTACCGGCGGTACCGGGCTGCGGGTGGAGTACGTGGCCGCCGACCTGGGCTGCCAAGAGGGGCTGCGGAGGGCGACGGCTGCTCTGCGGGAGGTGCTGGCCGTCGTCCCGCCCGGCCGCCTGCTTCTCGTCAACAACGCCGGTAACAACGGGGCTCCCCCCCCCTCCGCCTCCCCGGGGCAGCGGGGCTCAGCCCCGGCGAGCCCTCCCCTGGTTCCACCGAGGGATCGAGCCGAGGCTTCGATCGGTGCTTTGGGTGCCAGTAAATAACCCAACCGAGTAAATTACCGAGGGAGCAGCAGGGCTTTCACCCTCTCCGGATCTTACTATTTCATTAAAGTAATGAATTTGGGGAGCAGACCAGGGGCCGCGGGGCTTTGCTGCTCGGGAGGTTTCACCCGTTACTCGTGGCGTAGGACCGGCTGGTCACCCTCCTGCACCCTCCCACCGCACTGCTCCCCGAGTACAAACCTTCAGGAAAACTTTTAGCCCTGCCTTGTGGGTGCTTCGCTTGCAATCTTGAACGCCTGTTGGCTTTAGCGCCTTTTTTCACCCATTCTCACTATAAATAAGACCAAGCATTCCAGTAGACAGGAATTAGGTCTTTTACTGACTTGGCTCCGAAAGAGGGACGTGCGGGAGAGCGCGTGGTGGCCCGTGGTGGCCCGTTGTACTTCAGGCTGGAGGTTGGGAGCTGTTGGTTTTGGCAGAGGATTGGCAGGGCAGCTCCGTGTCCCGTGTCACCGCTGCTGGTTCAGCAGATGACCCGAAAGCGATGGGCAGAGCCAGGCTGTGCTGAGCTCCTTGCCCTGCTGTGAGACCCCGCTAGAGTGTGGGCCAGCAAAACTGCTCACTTTTGTCCGTAATAAGAGGATTGCATGTGGAAATGGAGGAGCAAAAGGGATCTGCTGTGTTGTTGGACCCATCTTTAACTACTCTTAACTCACTTGGCCTTCCTTCCTAGGCTCCCTGGGAGACATCTCCAAATCCTTCCTCGATCTCACCGACCCGGACGAGATCAACAGCTACTTTGCCTTCAACGTCACCTCGGCGCTTTGCCTCACCTCCACCGCCCTGCAAGCCTTTGGGAAGCGGCCCGGCTCCAGCAGGACGGTGGTGAACATCTCCTCGCTCTGTGCCGTGAAGCCCTTCAAGAACTGGGCGCTGTATTGCAGCGGGAAGGCTTCCCGGGATATGATGTTCCAGGTGCTGGCGCTCGAGGAGCCTGATGTCCGTGTGCTCAACTACGCCCCGGGTGAGGAGGGGAGCTCATTAATTGCTATTAACTTTCTCCTGGCTTTGTGGATAAAAGATTCTTGCAGCTGAGCCAGGTACAGAGGGGAAAATGAGCCGCAGATTTTGCTTTCTCCTTACGTGATTTCTTTTTTGTTGCTCTTTCCCCAGGTCCTCTGGACACGGACATGCAGCTCTTGGCCCGGACTAAGACTGGAGACCCTGAGATGCGTCAGTATTTCCAAAGCCTGCAGGAGAGTGGCCAGCTGATAGATTGCACCATGTCAGCCCAGAAACTGGTGAATCTCCTGGAGAAGGACACCTTCCCCTCCGGCGCCCACGTGGATTTCTACGACATCTGAGTTACTCTCACCTCCACCTTTACCTTCCTGCTTTGCTTTCTGCTGATCCACGTCTTGGGTGTCTCCAGCATTTTTGGTGACCTTGTTTGAGTCCTGGATGCTGTGCAGCTGTCAAGAGAAGACCTCTGGGTGCCTTATAAATATTCCTAGTGCCCCGATGGGGATGGGGGGCGGTTACTGCTTCGCTGTGGGCATGGAGGCCTCCTGGGTACCTGGCGGCAGGAGCGGGGATTTCTCAGCTGCTGGGGCTGGGGGAGAAGAGGTGGCTTTCCCAAGGGAATGGGCACGGAATTCTTAAAGCTCTCCTGTGCAGGAGTGTGTGTGAGCCAAGGAGGTGCCAGGGCACGTGAGGCTAGGTCAAAAAGCCACCCCAGAAGGTCTCAAAGAAGCTGACAGTAGGGTTAGAGCTGAGTGTCCCCATGTCTGTCCCCTTTTCCCTGCAGGAGCTGCGTCCTAACCACCTGAGCAAGTCACCAAAGGGCAAAAGAGCTATTCCCGGGGCGGAGGAGGTGGCTGTCACCCCAGAGCCCTGACTGTCCGTCCCCTGTCTCACCAGTGGCTCATCCAGACTTTCCTGCAGTTCTGGGATCATCTCTGTGCAAGTTTTGTGCATTAAAACGTGGAGCAAAGCCTGTCCCTGTGGTTTCTGCACAAAGGCAATGAATCACCAGGAGAGGGAGCTGGCCATGGAGGAGATGCGAATTTTGGGTGCCTGGCTGGGGTCACCAGCTTATGTAAACCCATGCACAAGCACAGCACGAGTTAGAGCACATCTGAGACACAGCCCTGAGTTCATGCTGTGCTCTTGTTCTCAGGTTCTGAGTCCAAGCCTGGATCTGGGGCTTCAGCCCCTCCTGGGTTGTTCTTTTAATTATTTGTGGGTTTTTATCCTTGGTTTTTCATCAGGTTCCGGGAGGCACAGGCGCTTATAGACTTGCCCTTCTAGAAAGCAGCTAATCTGCAGCATGTGTTGATGTAGGAGAGCCGCTTTGAAGCCGTGGCATCCCCTGCGTGCCCTGGAAATGCCCAGTGTCCCTCTGTGCTCAATGACAGTAACCTTCCTGCAGTCCTCTATCTCAACCTGTATTTCAAATTTTGTCCACCTGGATCTACAATCAGTAAAAGTTTCATATCTGGTCTGAGTCTTCTGCTGTATTTTTAAAAGTGGATACTTTTTTGGGAGGAGAGAGAGCCTGGGTTAAGCACTGTCCTCATCCAGTAAGCCACCAACCAATGTGCCCTCCTGGAGTCCTGTTCTTCCACCTCTGAGACATTTCATTAACTCTGTGGTAACTTAATCCTGTCAAGCTCAAAAAAAACCTTTTTGCCAGCTAGTCTGCTGCTTGGTTTCATCTCCCCTCTGTGCCTGTGAAACTCATTATTAGCAAAACCCCCTCTGCTGCACACTACGTTGGCCATGGGGTTGTTTTTCTGGGGTTTGATGCCTGGTGACATTTAATGTGGTCTGTGAAACCTGGATGGACCTGCTGCTGCTAAAAATCCCACATCTCCTCACCCTGCATCCGTTTGGGCTTGTGCTATCCCCTCTTGGGCAGAAATCCTCTTTTGAGATCTAGTGCTCTGCAAAAAATAACGTCAGTGATCAGAGCTGGGGGTCCAAAGTCCTGCCCTTAGAGGGTTTTGGACCACGGGCTGTCAGGGGCTGGGCTGAAGGCAGGTAAGTCATGTGTGTCCCCCCCGAAAGGCTTAAGGAGCCCTATATTGCAGGAAGAGGTGGGAGGGTACTGGGGGACAGGGCTGCTCTGGGCACGGGGATCATTTGGTACCAGCTGCGTGGAAGATGCAGATGGGCACACAGTAAAAGCCAGGGTACCCGAGGGGAAGGTTTATTTTTGGACTCTGCGTACTTGCTTGAGGTCTGACCACCCTCCGGTGGCTGGGGGTGTAGCAGCAACTCTGTGTGTCTTCTTGGAGCTTCTGCATCAGGGATTGTGGTATCGCAGAGGTGCCAGGCACTTGAAACCAGGCACTTCTCCAACCCAAAGCTCTTCCCCCAAGAGAGGATGCACAGGCAAGGAATGCTGACTTTAAATAGTGAGGTGCTTATGTCCTGCTGCACACAGTGTTAATGACATCATTAATGAAACACTGGATGTGATTCATAGCATGGTTTGGGTTGGAAGGGACCTTAAAGATCACCTAGTTCCAAACCCCCTACTGTGGGCAGGGACACTTTCCACAAGACCAGGTTGCTCAAAGCCCCATCCAGCCTGGCCTTGAACACTGCCAGAGATGGGGCAGCCACAACTTCTTGGGGGTAACCTGTTCCAGTGTCCCACCACCCTCATCATAAAAGATTTCTTCCTTACGTCCAATCTAAATCTACCCGCTTTCAGTTCAAAACCATTGCCCCTTGTCCTGTCACTACAGGTCTTGGTAAAAAGTCCCTCCCCACTTTTCTTATATGCCCCTTTATACATTGAAAGACCACAGTAAAGTCTCCCTGGAGCCTTCTATTCTCCAGGCTGAACAGCCCCAACTGGAGCCTCTCCTCACAGCAAAGGTGTTCCAGCCCTCTGATCATTTTCACGGCCTCCTCTGAACCTGCTCTAACAGGTCCGTGTCTGTCTTGTGCTGGGACCTGGGTCACTTTTCACTCCCTTTTCTCTCTCCCCTGCTGCCCTGGGGCAGCCCATGAGCAGCAGGAGCAAAGATCAGCCTTGGTGTCCCTGTCCATTCAACCGGGAAACTCTACATCTGCTCGAAGAAGAAACCTGTTACCAACATCAAGCACATACCAAGTGCAAATCCTACGGCTGCAGCGATGTGCTGTGGCTCATGCTGCTGAATTTTGCTGGTGAAGCAACCACATGCTCGAAGTTCAATGGAGTAAGTTTGTCTTCAGCACAGCCACTCGGCACTTGACTGTGCTCCAAGCTGTAGCCTGGATGGTTTATTTCCAGGGTTTTCACCCCCTTGGACTCACTGCACATGTATTTAGGTGTTTGGCATCGCTCTGTGAGTCCCAGGGGCACACCGAGCTTGTGACTCCTGCCCCAGGAGCAGAGCTCTGCCCAGGGAGAAATGCCAGTGATGATTTTAGGGCATCCCCCGGGTACCAGCATCCCCCGGGTATGAGCATCCCCTGGGTACCGGCATCCCCTGGGTACCAGCATCCCCCGGGTATGAGCATCCCCTGCCCAGGGAGAAATGCCAGTGATGCTTTTAGGGCATCCCCAGGGTACCAGCATCCCCTGCCCAGGGAGCGGGCCCGGTTCCTGTGCCCCGTGGGTCCAGCCAATATCTGTGCAGCCATGGGTGCTGTGAGCTGCAATGGCAAAATGATATGAAATATTTTTCTTCCCTTTGCTAGCATTTTCTGTGACCAGCTGAGGGCGTGCGGAGACCGGATAACGGACAGCAGCCGGAGCAGAGAGTCCTCAGGGTGAGACAGGATCGGTGCCTCTGGAAAAGCAACGGGCTCAGGCTCCCCCCTGCCTCTGCACTGTCCCATCACAGGTCCCCACGATGACTGATATTTTTTTTTTTTAATTAAGACTCCATGTCCTGGAGCCATAGGCCCATGTCAGAGGCTCAATCAGGAGAAAAAGGGGTATTTAAAAAAAAGAAATTTTGAGCTCTCCTAATTTCAGAGACAGGAGCTCACAGCTCACCTGGCAAAGTGTATTTGATGGGGCTAACATGCCTGGCCCTAGGGGAGCCCCAATATTTGAACAGTGCTCTCCCATGGGCTAAGGGTGAGCCCTGCAGCTGACGGGAGTCACCCCGAAAGGAGCCGTCACCTCCTCCATCCCAGACAGGAGCCATGGGCTCTGATCTCCCTGACAGGGGTAAAGTGGGGCTTGTCAAGCCCAAAATCCTGCCTAGCATGGGGTGTTCCTCCAAACAGGTCTGTCCCCCCACCAGCCTGCCTTCCCACCCTGCCTCCTGCAGCAAAATACTGAGTAGGGCATTTTGTCATTTCCCCCCCTTTTTTTCCCCTTCTTTTTTTTTTTCCCATTGCTTTTTCCTTTCTATCCCATCCCTGGAGCAAAGTGCTGGGGGTCATGGCAGCCCCAGGAAGGGCTGTCCAGCCCTGCTCTCCTGGTACATGACTGCAAGGGCTCCCGTGGGACAGCCTGTCCCCCCCATGTCCCCCTCCCTCTTGCTCTGAGCTCACATAGTTAAAGAAAAGCAATTTACTTGCTGCTGGGGGGCAAAGCAGTGGGATGGATGTGCTGCCAGCACTGGGCCTTTTCCAGCTGCAGTAATTTCTGTACTGGATGGATGTTGGTGAAGGTGTGATGTCTCCATGAGCCCTGGTAAACAGAGGGAGACAAAGCTGGAGCATGAGCTGTGCAGATGCCTCCCCATATAAAGCGCTACAGAAAACCGCTGCAATGGCCTTGATAGCAGTTTGGAGCAGGAAGGGAAGCATGTGTGGGGTGCTTAGGGGTGACGCTGCCCGAGCGACCAGCCCCAGGGGACCCTCCCCAGCCCCCTCCCCATGCCAGGGGAGACACTGTGCCCTTTGTGCCTGTGGTGAAATGCGGGGAACTGGGTTATGAAAGGAGTCAAAGTCACTGCTGGGTTTTGTTTCCATGTGTGTGACCAGGTCCCTGGGACAGCGGTGAGGGTGAGCCTCCTAAATCCGCCCCAAAGCCACCCAAATTAAAACCAGCATGCACCCAATGACCTCTCAAATCTCGGCCGCTGCCCTGGGCTGCCCTCGGCTTAGCAGTGCGAGAGGCTGCAGCCAGGTCCCTCTGCCGCTTATTAAAGGTTTCTCAGCAGAGGAGAGAAGGAGACCTTTATTTTCCCATCCAGTGGCCAGAAATGCTGAGTACGGGCCTTTCAGCCAGGATGCCGAGTGCCCAGCGAGCTCCTCGCTCGCAAACAAGCAGCCGCCTCCGGCCACGAGGCCAAAGGTAAATGAGCTGCTCCTCCAGCAAAGGTGCTCCCAGGGAGGGGGGAAAAGGTCTAGTGGTGCCCATGCTTCCCACCTAGGGACCCTCATCCTGCATGCAGAGACCCCCGAGATACCCATGGAGACACCTGACCAGCCGTCCCAAAGCCTCCCACCTCTCTATGCTACAAGTCAGGAGCTTTGCAGGGTCTTCTCGGGGTCATGGCTGGGATTTGATGGACATTCACTGAGCCTGAGAGGGTTAGAACAACAAACATCTTTCTGCTGAGCTGGCGTGGTTCTCCCCGAGACTGAACGCTTGCTCGCGCATCCTCCTGCGTGTAACTCTTCGCACTCCTCGCTCTCAGTCCACTGAGCTGCTTTTATTCTTCTCCCCTCTATGCTGTCCCCTGGTTTTGGTGGCCTTAGTGTTAAGCAAGGAGAAGGACCAGCTCCAGGCTGACCATGTCCCCTGGAGCAGCCATTTAATGTGTAACGAGGGACCATTGGTCCAGCAAGGAGAGATAACAGATTAACCCAGTTTAGAGCCAAAGAGCAGTGGGTTTGCTGGTAAACTGTCCTGTTCCTGCGAGCTTCAAATGCCTTTAATGAGTTATTATTTAGTCTGCTATGGAGGTTAATGGAGGGACATTGCAGAAATGATCTGTGATTAATTAAACCATCTTTATCTGGCGCGGGCAGAGCAGCTGGACTCACTGGGCTGGGTGCTAAGCTGGGACCAGTGCCGGATCCCCAACTTCGGCATCGCTCCCGGCACTGATTTCACTGGTGATCGACCCGGGCCCTGCATACCAATGGCCACCTCCACCCCGGTGGGAAAGAGCTGCCAGAAATAGGAGTTTTTCCCTAGTTTTTTATGCACACCCCAAAGCCAGACTTTGTTCCGTTTGCCACCAGCCCACGTGGGATGCAGCCAGGCGCGTTTCAATACTCCTTCCCTGAGTATCAAGTGCCAAGCTGGAGGCAGGCTGTGGCAGAGCTGCTCCTGTGGCTCTCCCGGGATTTGGGGACATCATCCGCTCCCGACACCGGCTGCTCCCTGTCCTCTTTCCTTCAGCAAAGCTTCCAGTTCAGGTCAGCGCATCCGTCCTCCTCCTCCACAGCCCATCCTGTGCCACGTCTGCAGCCTATCGTCCTCCACCCGGCCTTGAAACCCTCCTGTGCTGATGGCTCAGCCCTTCCCCAAGCACCAAAAAATCCCAGTGGATCCCTGTCCTTCCCATTAGGATGCTGGGGGGCTCTGGCAGATCCTCAGCACCGGGTTTGAACCAGAAAGGGCGAGCAAGCCATGCTGCACCCATCCCACGCAGCACCCCATCCCGTGCGGGATCCCATGGGAAACCCAGAGCATCTCTTTCCTTAGGGATCTCGCATCAGCCAGCCGCCAGCGTGGCCTCGCTCTGCCCGTACCACCGCCGGCGAAGCTGCCGCCGAGGCACCGCAGCGAGGCCGGGAGCCGCATTCACATTCCTGCCGCGAGCACACTTGTCAGCCGAGCTGTCAGCCGCTCCCGTAATAGGGCCACGGCGGTCACTCGTGTTGGGAGTAAACACAGCCGAATCTGAGAAAACAAGAGCAGAGCCGAGCCTGGGTGCTTCCAGCAAGGCTGCAAAGTATCAGCGCACTCGGGGGGTTGGGGGGATGCCCAGCCTTCCCCCCCCGCTTCCCCATCACCCCCTGCTATGAACCCCGAAAAGTCCCCAGGAAGGATGCTCGGTGGCAGCGGCGATCCCCGGCATCGCAGGGGTACGGGGATGCGGTCGGTTGCTGCTGGAATGAAACACTGGGGATGTGGGATTAAAAAAAAGAGGTTGTTTGGTGGCATCGGAGCTGGCACATGGGATAGATGGGGACAGCCCCGGCCTGGGGACACAAGGCAGTGGAGCTGCAGGTCAGTGGTTTCCAGCAGAAACCCAACCCCAGCTTTGGCTGGAGGAAAAAAGCACTTTTCTCTCTCTCTTTATTTATTTATTATTATTTTTTTACTAAAAAAATGGCATTTTGCACATGCCAGAGCTGCCCTCAGCCTGGAGGACCTGTTTGGAGAGAGGATCTGGCCTCCTTGCCACCCTCCGGCCAGCATCCCCCGGGGTACCCTCCATCCCCGAGCACCTCCTGCCACCTCCAGCCATGTCACCGGCGCTGGAGGGGACACCTCGGCTGGGTGGGATGGATCCCAGCTCCACGCTCAGCACAGGGAAAGGTCAGGAGGTGTTTGTACGGGGGCCGGGGGGGCTCGTTGGGGCCGCAGCGAGGAGGAGGAGGAGGAGGAGGAGGAGCAGCCCAGTGAATAATTAGCACTGCCTTATTCGTTTTGCTCTATTCCTCCAACTCCTAAACCCTCCCCGCAACAAAGAGGCGGCCGGGCTGAAAAGCCGAGGATTTAGGACAAAGAAGGGAACGGGGCAGCTTCGGGGCAGAGCGGGATGCAGACCCCGCTGCCGGCGGACGCCCGGCCGGGTGGTGATGCCCATCGCCTGGTGCCAAGCGCTCCATCCCTAACTTTTCAAATTCAGGGGATGCTTCTTTTCCCCCCTTCCAGCCCAGCAGCCTCCCGGTGCCCGCCGTGGTTTCTTCACATCCAGAAACCCTAAAAAGCTGAAAACACCGTGAAATATTTTCTGCCGGTGGGGAGGGGAGTGGGCAGCTATTATCCTCAACCAAACCAAACCTGAAATGTTGGGGTCACTCCGCCTTTGAAATCTCCCGCGGCCTTTCTTCCCATTAAACCATCTCCCAGCTCAGCTCAGAAGTTTCTTCCCCCCCCCCCCTTTTTTTAATTTAATAATAAAGCATCTCAGATCTCCGAGTTGCAACTCATCTCACACCTAAGCGAGATTGCGTTTTGCACAAGCCTTTCAGCTGTTTTCTCAATCTCTCCTCTGTCTCATTCTCAATTCAGGCAGTTGCTATAGGTATGTTTTAATCCCCAGCATGGTAGATTTTAATTAGTCTTTGTACAGATGGCCAATTAACATTCATTACTTTTGCCTTGAGCAATTAATTATGAGTTTGGATAGAATGGGAGATGGAGACAGAGGAAAGATGGGCAGGTGAATAAAAAAGGGGATTTTAATCAGAGTTTGGGATTTTTTTTTCCTTCTTATTTATATATATACACACACACGCAGAAAGAGGAGGAAAGAGAAAAGTGGCAACACGGTGCGAGTTACACTCCCGCTGAACCGCTTCCAGTCCCGAAGCCACGGGGATGGGCTCCGATGGGGTCTCCGATGCTGCGGGGCTCAGGGGCTGAGGTCTGGCCAAGCCCCATCGTAGGGATGGGGAAACTGAGGCAGGGAGTGCTGGGGTGGCACGCAGCTGCCCGGGCACGGCTGGGCGCCCGGTTTGGAAATCGGCACCCCGGGCCCGATTCGGGTGCCTGGGCATCACGGTTTTGGGGTTGTAATGGTGCTGGGGGCATTGGGGATGGCTGAGGGAGCGGTGACACACGGCCACGCTCCCCTGGGTGAACCCGCGGAGCGGCGTGCAGGATGGGGCCCGTAATTCTCCCTGCGCAACACCCGTTGACACGTCGCTAATTCTTCCTAATTGATTTTTCACGCTGGTGGGAGGGAGATGGTGACATCCAACAACAGAGCCCTGATGTCGCGGCTTTCTCCTCCATGAAAGGGGCCGGCACCCTCCCCCCGGAGCCGACATACTTCTCCCTGGCCCGGGTAGCCATGGTGAGATGTTGCCCAAATCCTTTCACCGCCGTGCCGCTGGAAGCTGGCGATGCTCCTTGCCGCCCGTGCCAGCCCGCTCGCCGCAGCTATTTTCGGGCACGCAGGCAAGCCGGCAGGAAAAATTAAAATAGCAAAAACCCTCCCAGGGCCGTATCCTGCCCCGGTTCCTTGGCAGAGGGGCCGCATCCATGCTTGGTGCCATCCCGGCACGTGGGAACCGGCAGCGGGTTCTGGATTTGGCGTTTCTGGGTTATTTTGGCGGCGGGCACCCGGTGCGGAGCGAGAAGGGGTAGGAGATGGGGAAGGGCCGGATCCTGCTCACTTCTGGGGAGCTTCCCTCGACAGCAGGAGGGCACAGAAAAGGGTAGTGTAAGGATGCGGAATCTGGCCCGCGGGACTTGGAGGGCCTCTGCCAGCGCTGCTGGCTGGCTTTTACACCTGTTCGATTGAAATCTGGGGATTTCTTTTTTAGCATGTTTTACATTTTGGCCCCAGCCCTCTCGAGTTTGGCACTTCTCCGCAGCACAACAACTTTTCTTAAATCAGCAGCTCAGGTGGAGGCGGGGGGGGTCAGGTCCACACCCCTCCCCCCATGGCAGGGATGAAGCCGCCGTGTCCCGTACCCATGGCGTGGATGCTGGACGTGCCACCTGCATCCCAGCACGGTGCCTGGATGGATGCCCACCCCGGGCAGTGGCCTGAGCCCGCGGGGATTGACCCCAACGATGCTTGAGCACCGACTCCACTCATGACACTTGTAGGCTGCTGAGAGCTCTGGGGAACAAGTGGGTGCCCCGGAGCATCAAAACGATGCTGGGCACCCACCCCAAGGGACCCCCCCCCCCCTTGCTGCAAACACCTCTGTCTCCATGCTCGTGAGCTGGATCCGGCCTCTGTGCCCTGCGGGGATGGAGCACGGCCTTGGCCAGACCATCCCCGGCAAATCCCCAATTTTGTAGGGGTTTTTTTTTGCAGATGGGACGTTCGGGAGGTGACGGTTCCCGCTGCCTCCGAGGGTAACCGAAACCCCCTGCGCCGAGGCTTCCTCTCGGGCGAGGAAGAGGAGGCCGGGAGCACGGGTGCCTGTGTACGGCACCGTCCCCACCTGCAGAGCGGTGGCAGGGTATGGCCCTCTCTAAGTATACGCCATTGAAATGTGCACATTTCCTAAAAGCAATATGGAACAGCTAAATATACTGCTCACAAATCTGTTTACACTAATAATGGCTGGGAGCCTGCCATCCATATGACTGCAAGGAACCATTGATTCAACATAAATTAACTGAAAATTACTTGCGAGAGGGAGAAACTCACGGCATTTTATATTTAATTTTTTTTTCCCCCCCTTGTCATTCCCCCCCCACCCCCATCGGGGAAGGGGGAAATGAGGAGACATTGGCACCTCTGCTACCGACAGCCATGGCTGCATTTGGCTCTGCTCTTTCCTCGCCGGCCCCTCTCCCCGGCCACAGTGATGGGGACCGGGATACCCGGCGAGCCGGGATTTTTCATCCCAGCACCGGGGACTCGAGCTGCCACCAAGGCTAAACGAACACAATATTTACCCGTTTTCCAAGAAACGGCAACGGAGACGGAAGGGTCCGAGTCATTATTTTGGTGCGGGCAGATTGCTAACTTGTTTAAATTTTTTTCAAAAAGGGGAAAAAAAAGAAGGAAAAAACCCACCAGAATTGGCAGCTCCTCATGTATTAGTCGAAATGCTGCAGACTTGGCTCCCGCTCACCTCCGCAACATAATGTTAAATGGCATCAAGACAGTATATCAGTCATTTACATATGTTGCTTATAGACGCCAAACTTATTAACACAATAAAACTGCTGCTAAGAAGCTTTCCTGCCTATTTTTCTCCTGGAGAATGTCAGTGTTGGAAGCACCTAGCCGCCTCGTATGGAAACACCCGGGGTTGCCTTTCATATGGCACCCGGGAAAATAAATACATGAATCACCCAGGGTCCCCCTCCGACCACTTTCAAAGCAAAGCCAGAGGGAGATTCATTGATTCAGAGCATTCTGCACCAGAAGAGCCAGCCAGCACCCAGACCACCCAGCAGCACTCCGTGAGCCCCAGCATCCCCCCCCAGGCACGCTGCCTCCCGGGACAGGCACCCAGGTGGGATGGGATGGCTTCACCCCAGGAATGGCTTTAACCCCCCCCGCTTTGAGGTGTCCCCAACTCCCTGCCCTCACAGCCGAGGTCTGAAAACACTGGAAGGGGGACCCTGGCTGATTCATATATTTATTTTTCCCGGTGCCATATGAAAAGCAACCCCGGGTGTTTCCATACGAGGCGGCTAGGTGCTTCCAACACTGATGCTCTCCACGCGGGAAAGGAGGCAGGAAAGCTTCTTAGCAGCAGTTTTATTGTGTTAATAAGTTTGGCGTCTATAAGCAACATATGTAAGCGGCTGATACACTGTCTTGATGCCATTTAACGGTATGTTGCGGAGGTGAGGGGGAGCCAAGTCTGCCGATCTCCCCTAATATAACTCCACGCAGTCCCCATGGGGTTCTGGGGGGACTCTCCCAGCACATCCGAGCGGGGACGGAACCTCTCCCCGTGGTTTCTTTGCCCCTGCAACGGTGTAATCTTGCAAGGGATCTCGCTTGCTTAGCTGCTGGAGCAAAGCCGGCACG
Source organism: Haliaeetus leucocephalus (assembly GCF_000737465.1). Taxonomy (NCBI): domain Eukaryota; kingdom Metazoa; phylum Chordata; class Aves; order Accipitriformes; family Accipitridae; genus Haliaeetus; species Haliaeetus leucocephalus. Next base: position 4,678,845 of record NW_010973177.1, on the reverse strand, counting down.
AGCCCCGGGGGGATGCTGACGTGGGGGGTCACGCTCCGGTGCCGTCCCGGGGAGCACCCAAACCCTCCCCGGGGCTGGACGCGTAATTTCCTGTGTCAAAATTTCCTGAGCTCTTCTAGAAAGACATTTTTGCCGACCCTGCCATGCACGAAAAAGCATTTCTAAGGGACATCCTACAGCCCTGGAGAGAGGTACATGGTGGGCCATTAGCTGGGAGACCAGTCTTCACCCCCAAAACCAGTGCGGAGGGCTGGCTGAACCCAAACACCGCAGCTGAGCTCTTCTTCGTGCTGTCAGCGGTATAAACCCTCAAAACCATCCCCAGGCATCACAGTGCTAAAGCACGGAGCTCCTGATCGCAGCATCCTGAGGAGGTTTAAAGGCTGGGATGGGGGATGAGGGAGAGATCTGCTCCTGCCTGGGGCACAGCGATGCCATGCACCCGCTGCTGCTGCCACCCCAGGGACTACGATGACAAACCAGGGGCAGTGGTTTAGGTTTTGCTCCCAGTGGCTGGGGGGGGGCTGGGTTGCACCCCGGGGACCACCAGGACCCCCACAGCTCTGCCCCCCGATGCTGTACCCGCTGTCACCCCAAGGAGGACCACGTCCTGTACCCATATGGCAGGCGATGCCACCCGCGGGGCCGTGTGTGCTGCTGGTGCCTGCGGCATTGGCGCCGCACTGACAAGTCGTGTCACAAGCAGGTGATGCAGACGCTGCCCAAAAACCCGCGTGTTTCAGTGCTGCTGCCCTCCATGGGCCCCGGCGTGGGTGAACCGGCTCATCGCCCCACTCAACCCGTGGGCAAAACAGGAGACGTGGGGTCCCCAAGGTCAGGCACAAGGTCAGGGGAAAGGTCCCCAAGCACCCAACCTCTGGACAGCACTTTCAACTAATGAGTCGCAGCCACTTTCCCCAAAACCGTGGCCCTGTGGGACCACCTTGCTGAGCAGAAGTGACCGGAGCAACCTCTGTCCCGGGTGCAGGTGCAGCCTCAGCACCAGGACGACCATCGCCACCAATGGCCGAGGGTGCTGCAGCTTTCTGAAAGGCTTTATCAAGGCTACAGGCACCTGCACGATCATCTCGAGATGTTTCAAGGGACGCAGACGATCCTTTCAGGAGCTGGGGGTTTCGATGTCTACAAGGAGCTGGGTGCAAAATCCTGTTTGCTTTGCAAGCGCGAAATTCCCGTTCATGACACCTGGCTGCAACCGCACCAAATGGCCTTCAAGATCTTCCACCTCTGAGTATGTCTGAAGCCCACCAGGACCCGCCACACCAGAGCCCAATCCGTGCAGGGTTTCTGTACCGACGTACCAGTCAGGCCATGCCGGAGAGGTGAGGGTGGATGCAGCCCCCATGGAAAAGCCAGCGTGACCATTGCGTAGGTGGGTGAAGACCCAGCAGCATCTTTCCTTGCTGGACTCGCCTCTTCCAGCCCATAGCTATGTGACCTGGGCAGCTTCCCCTTCCCGGGCTCGGTGGTGGGATCCTTTCTCAATATCAGCCTGACTCAGTAGACTAAAGCTATCTCCCGTCCATCCATGTCAATGTACACATCTACTACCATTCCCATGCCATCTCCATCCATCCACTATCAATGGACCAAATGACCAAACCACCTTAAAAAAGGGAGACTGAGGGAGGTGAGGTGAGGTGAATAACCCGCTGAAGCCCACCGGGTTGTGTAGGGTCAGTTTATTCCCATCCAGCATATCCCTGAACCAAATGAAAAAAAAAAAAAAAAAAAAGCTGAAGAAGCAGCCCAGGACAGACAGGCTCCAGACCTCCTTAGCCCCCCCAACCCAAAATACAGCCTCATTCCTCCCTTCTTCACTTCGGGACCACACTTGGAGGCTGACGAGAAGAAATCCGGGCAGGGTAAGGAGCTGTGCCCATGGGAAGAGCAGGTGGGAGAGGTTAGGAGGAAACGATCCAGCACTTTGAAGTCTGGTCAACTTTTAACATCCCGGCAAGCTGCGCCCGTGGCCACGCTCCGAGGCCCGGGGCCTGATTTTCCACATTCTGCCCTTTGATGCTGGAGGCCGATGTGTTATAGATTAACGAGACCGGGGAGGGGGGGGACGGGGATGACGGACTGCACCTGCCGGCAGCGTGCCGGATCCGGCCCCGGCAAAACCTGCCTGCTAGGGCTGCTGCGGAGTGAGGAAGGGGTACGGGCAGGGATTTGAGTCCAGGCAGGCGAGCGGTGGCCAGGGCTGGGGGATATGGATGGATGGGGACGGATGGGGATGGATGGGGACGGACCCGCTGCCCGCCTGCCCATCGCCAGGCACCCCCGGAGCTGCCCCTCTACCCCCAACCCCAAGGCCAGTTTTTGGTGCCTGTTCTGTCTCCCTCTCCCCCTCCATCGCTCCTCTTTCGTTTGCTCCTTGGGAAAAGCCTCACTGTTGTATTTTAACAAGCAGCAGACCCCCTCCCCCCCCAGTTTCCCCCACCAGCACCCCCTAATCCCGGTGCTGCACCCCCCCTGCCCAGCCCTGCCTGCCCACCGCCGCTGCCGGCCGCATCCCTCCGCTGCGCTGGCACGCTCTGCCGCTCTTTCGTTAAAAAAGAAAATGTCTTTCTCCTCCACCCAGAGCTCCTCCTGGCCAGAAATCCAGCGGGAAGGCAGGCTGCTCCTGGATCACCTCCTCCCCGGGATGCAGGGGCTAAAGTTTTCCGCTTAATAAGCTGCGGACAGCAGGGGCTGGAGCAAGGCACCCGCCTGGGGGGGGTCCGTGTTTTATTCCAGTGGGGGATAAAGATCCTGCCTGAATTATCCTGGAGGTGGGAGCAGGCCTGGGAGCAGCAGGGGGAAAAAGAAATGTAAAGGTAAATTTGGGGCTCTCGCCTGGTTTTCAGCATAGCAGCTTCCCAGCTCCCTTCGGAGCAGCCAGGGAGCCTTGCCTGGACACCAAGCCGGGACTGAAAACCACCTGGGGCGAATAGGGGAAAAAAAAATCAATTTAAAGGTTTATAATTTTCCAAGACAGCGATTTATCCCCCAAACCAAAGCAGCTCCCCCCAAAAAAGGTTCCTGCGGAGACGGGGCGCGGAAGGGAAATGCTGCCGGCGGGGATTCCCGCGGTGAGCAGCCAGCGCTCGGCCGGCTTTTTCTTTTTCCCCCGCAGAAGATGCTGAATGCTGGCGCGATCCACATGGAACGAAATCCCGGCCCCGCGCAGCTCCCAAGGGGTGGCTGCTGGAAGGCAGGGGTGGAGGGTCTGCACCCCCACCTTGCCGACCCCCCAGTCCAGCCCAGGGTGGGTAAAGAAAAGAGTGAGGAAAAAAAAAAAATTAAATTGAATTATCTATTAAATTGATTTAAATTAAATTCCACAAATGGTCCGGAGCTGGGCACAGCTCCCGTGTCTGAGCCAAGCGCTGTCTCCACATCCCCCTTCCCTT
>NW_010973177.1:4670643-4673179 GCF_000737465.1 Haliaeetus leucocephalus | reverse complement strand
GCAGGGAAGGTGCCCAGGACTCCCCCAAAACCCCCTTGTCCATCCTTCCCGTGTCACAGGGCGAGCGGGTCTCCCCAACATCCCCCCCCCAACCCTGGTCCCACAGAAGGGGGAGCTGGGGGGGTGCCGGCGCGGGACCCTAACGGGGCTCTCTGTCCGCAGGGAGCGAGGTGTCCCAGGAAAGCCTGCTCCTCCACGGCCCCTTCGCCCGGAAACCCAAGCGCATCCGCACCGCCTTCTCGCCGTCACAGCTCCTGCGGCTGGAGCGAGCCTTCGAGAAGAACCACTACGTGGTGGGCGCCGAACGCAAGCAGCTGGCCAGCAGCCTCAGCCTCTCCGAGACCCAGGTACCCACTCGCCCTTCCCACAGCCGTCGGTCCCGACGTCCGTCCGTCCCCTCTACCAGTGGGAGCGGCTCGGCATCGGGCGGCCGAGACGACGCCGAACCTGTGCGGGGCTCGGGCTGCGCTCTGCCAAATCCCGGCTGGGTTTGTCCAGGAATCCCACGTGGAAACGGTGGCCGAACCGTGCGGGTTCGCGTGGGCTCGGGGGTTGGTTGGGGTTTTTTTTTGCCATGGTGTTTGGTCGGTACGGTCACCCCCGGTGGGGCTTGAGGCTGGGAATGCGTCATGCCACGCTCCGGAGTGGTTTTCCGGTGTTATTTCTTACTTGCTTGGGGTGTTTTTCCCAAGAGCAATATCTGGTTTTAAAAATCCAGTTAAAAAAAGAACAGCAGCGTGAGACCCTTCCCCGGAGAGCTGCAAAAATGCACCTCAGTTGTGCGGCTTTGGTTCCGTACACAAACACCGCCGTGCCCGAAAGTCAGGATGGGTGCAAAGACGGGTGCCTGCCGAAGGGCATTTATTTCAGCTGCAACTTTGTGATTTTTAGAAAAGACATTTCACGGGCTCTAAAAAATGATGAGACCCAGGAGGGCCGTCGGGCAGCAAAGGGAATGGAAAAGTGTAGGGTGCCGGGGGAAAACAGGGGAGTCGGGGCTGAGCATCTCTGTGCCTGTCCAAGCCCGGTGTCCTAGCTAACAGCTATTCCCAAACACTCTGGGTGAAGGTACGCTATTTCCCATAATATTCAGTAACTGAGTTGATGGAGAAAGTTTTCTCCAAATTCTGGCTAGGTAGTTTGGCCTATATTCTGAAATAATTTAATTTTTATCCTTTAATTTAATTGGAAAATAAAGCTGGAGCCGTGGGTGTTCCCGGTACCCGCCTGGCTCATCCTCGCCCAGGCTCTGCCAAGCAAAAACCTCCAAATGCAGCTCTGCGAGAGGGAACGTACCGGGAAGAAAATGTCACAGGGACGGCGGGAAACGGCAGGTTCGGATATTGGAGAGGATGGACCGAGCCCACAAAATCCAGAGGCTGTTTGTATCCTGATGCTGATGCTATCCCGACCCCCCCAGCCCTGCGGCTGGCAGGGCACGGCAGTAGCTGGCACCCGGGCTCAGGTCCTTTCCTTGCTGCTTCTGTCACCTCTCCGGGCTGAAAATGATGTTAAAGGAGAAAAAAAACAAAAAACAAACAAACCCTGAAAGGTCAAAGAACAAACAGCAACTTGTCCGGGCGGAAAGGGCAGCTGCGGGGTGCCCGAGGGGGAGCTCAGCGAGTCCCTCGGATTTTGCATCATTGCCCCGAGCCTGAATGCAATAATGCAATTTATTGGGGAAAAAGCAGAGGCATCTGTCCCTAAATCCGGGTGGAGATTTAGAAATGGCAAGAGGCAATATAGATTTTTAAAAAAAATTTTTTTTTAATGCACTGCAGCTTATTTTGTAGTATGGTATTTCCATGTTTTTTGAAAGCTGCTGCAGCCGCTCGGCGCAGGGTAATTCATCACCTGAGGGCAGGGAGCGAGTGCGGGTCAGGGCGGGAGGTGTTTGGGGGGGCCTGGGGCTGGTTCCTGGGGGGAAAGAGCATCAGGCCCGGCACGGGGGGATGGCAGCAAGTGTTGGCAAAGTGTCCCCAAAGGCAGCAGCAGTTGGCAGGGGGACCCGCGGGGGCGGCAGGGAAGACTTTTTCCCTTTCGGCTTTGTGGCTTTAGAAAAAGAATCTTTAAAAAAAAATAATCTTCTTTTAATGACCTGGAGGGAAATAACCCCAATGGGCAGAGGGATGTGACATGGGATGGGTTTCAAATACCGGGACTGGCAGGGGGGGGGAGCCAGCCGGACCGGTGACCGTGCCAAAAGCAGGCATTATTATTATTATTATTGTTGTTGTTGTTGTTGTTGTTGTTGTTATTAGTATTATTATTATATATCCAGTGATGAATCCTACACGCACACAAACCTCCCATGGAAAACCACCCCCCATCCTCGGTGACACGCATTCCCGGTGCGACACAGGTGTGTTTTCACCCACCGCAAACACCCAGCCCCACATCCAAACCCACGGGTGGATGTGTTTCATTATTTCCCAGTGGATTTAGCTGCTCCGAGAAGGGGCTGCCGGTTCTGGCTGTGCCTGGCCCTATTGCCCAGCTGCTTTTCCTCCTGGAAAAGGGAGTTTTGCCCTTTGGG
>NW_010973177.1:4594390-4670581 GCF_000737465.1 Haliaeetus leucocephalus | reverse complement strand
CTGTGCGAGAGGAGCCCTGCGTGTTGGGATGACGCGGGGGGGGACGGGACACGACTCGGTGCGTGTGAGCCGGATGGTATAACGAGCCCGATGATGGTCGTCGTGCCGCGGGGGTGCCAGGCAGCGTGGGTGCACCGGGGCTGGCGTGCCGGGGGTGGGATTCGTGTGCCGGGTAGATGGGGAGCAGGGAGGAGGAGGAGAGGGGGGTACCACGCTGCGTGCTGTGGTCGTGCCGGGCTGGCCGACACGGGCGGTCACGCTGCCGTGCCCATCGCCGGTGGCGTTGGGTCACTTCACCTCCCCGGGGGGGGCGCGCTGGGCTGGGGAAGAACTTCCCTGAGTTAATTTTGCACGACGCAACCTGGCCGTCCGGGCAGAGCCTCTCCATCCCCGGCAGCAAGTGGTGCTAACAACCCTGCTCGGGGGTCTCCAACCTGTCTTCCCAAAGGAAAGGCCTCAGCCTGGCTCCTGCCAGGAGATTATGGAGATGCCGTATAGCCCAGCATCCGCAGCAGCCCTGGCCGGTGGGTCGGGGCAGCTGGGCATCGAAGCCGCTCTGGCAGCAGCGGTAATAATTAACAAGCGAATGCCTGGGAGTTAAGGGAGGAGAAAGATGCGCGTCCCAGATACAGCCAGAGAGCAGCCGCATGCAAAGCCTGGGGCTGGCAGTGGTCTGTGCCCCCCCCTCCAAGGACCATCCCCAAAACCAAGCTCTTAAAAGTTTTGGGGTGTTTTCAGAAGAAAAGTCCCAGCTGGGACTGCAGTTGTAGGTGAGGGTGCAGCTTGGGGAGCTCTGCTGCCCTTCGAGGTGGTGGTACATTCGGGTGACAGCACGGCACAAGCGGTGTCACCGTGTCTGGCCCCGAGCGATGACGGAGCTGGTCCCTCTCGGTCACCATCCAGACCCATCCCTGTGCTCTCAGCCCTCAGCAGGGTTTGGGTCGTCGTCCAGGGGAGCTGCACATGAAGCCACCGGCTGTTAATTGTCCCCAGTTTGGTGACGGCAACGTCACCTTTCAGCCAGAGCTGATTCTCTGGGTGCTGTTGGCATCCCCGAAGCAGAGCGTGATTTCTCGGTGGAGGCGATGGCCCGCAGGGTGTTGCACGGGTGGGAGCGCATCGCGCCTGCAGGCGAAAGCAGTGGACGGGAGCTGTGTTACAGAGGCAGGACCGGGATGCAGGAGCCATCTGGGGACCGTCCCCATCCCGCAGCAGGAGCACGGGGACGGTGGTGACCCTGGAGAGCAGGGCCAGTCCCGGGGAACGGCAGGGACCCCGGGAGCATCACACTGGTCGGATGCACAAACACCCGGCATGACAATGGTTAATGTGGCGAGGGTTTGGGAAGGGATAAAACCCCCTGAGCTTGGGGGTTTAAACCAATTACTCTTGGAGTCAGGATGAGGCATCGTAGGGGGCAGCTTATCCCCCAGTTGCCCACTGTGAGGTTCTCACACTTCTCTCATTGTGGCTTCTGGCCTGTTGGAGCGAGGGATGCGGTATCGGAGGGGTCAGGGAGCCCATCCAGCCTGGAAACATCCCCATTCCCGCAGCCGAAACAGTTGGGAAGCGCAAGGGAGCCTCATCCCACAGGAGATGGCCGTACCCGGCTGGATTTCTCCGAGCTGAACAGAGCTGGAGAGGAAAGGCTTTACGTGCAGGAGCCGCTTCACACCCACCCCTGATTTCCACAGAGCCTCACTCAAGCATCTTAATTGCTTTATGCCTTAGTTTCCCCTTCTATAATTTAGGGATAAGGCAACTTCCCTGCTCCCAGAGGGCTGAGAGCTTTAATTAAAGTTTGCAAAGTGCTTTGCAGTCGTTGAATGAAAGGCGCCAGCTCCGTATTGTTCCAGAAATGCCCCAAAGCTAGGAAAGCAAATGGTTTGAGTCCAGGGCGGTGTGGGGGGGGAGGTTTATAATATATACCGGTGCCATAAAGCAGCTGTTTCAATAGACTAAGCATGCCTTGAAGTCAAGGGCTTGTACTGTGCTGGCTGCGCGGCACCCGGCAAGGGTTTGGCTCACCTGGGGAATGCGGTGAGGTGTGAACACTGGCCTTCGCCTCACTGCGAAAGGCTCCAGAGCGGCAAGCAAACGTTGCCTGCAATTAATGCTGAAGGAGAAGGGGGGAAAAGGGGTGACGGGGGATGAGGTGCGGGTAAAGGCTTCAGCCTGGCCGGTGGCAAGCTGGCGAGCAGCGGCACCTAGTGTCTTGCGGGGCCTGGGAAGCCGGGCAGCATCCTGCACCGCTGCCTGCAGCATCCCGCATCCCATCTGCAGCATCCCGTATCCCATCTGCAGCATCCCGTATCCCGTCTGCAGCATCCCGCATCCCGTCTGCAGCATCCCGCATCCCGTCTGCAGCATCCCGCACCGCTGCCTGCAGCATCCCGCATCCCGTCTGCAGCATCCCGCACCGCTGCCTGCAGCATCCCGCATCCCGTCTGTGACAACCTTGCACCACTGCCTGCAGCATCCTGCATCCCCGGATGCAGCATCCCGCACTGCTGCCTCTGGCATCCCGCATCCCTCACTGCAGCATCCCGCATCCCCGGCTGCACGGCATCCCACACCACTGACCGCCTGGGTGCTTTCAGCATCCCAAACCGACCGCCATGTCCGTGGTGCCGTGTCCGTGGTGCCGTGTCCAGCCCCCACCACGGGCCGTGCTCCCGGCGCTGGCATCGAGGGCGTGCGGGGTCGGAGAAGGATGCTCGGGGCCTCGGGTGGGTGAGGAGGGCGTCATCTCCAAGGATGGAGACCCCGCTGCCTCTCCTGGGACAGCGTTTGACCACCATCACGGTGGAAAAGGTTTCCTGAAACCTCAATGTGGTAAATTAATTATCAATAATTGTAATTATAATCTATCTAGAATTAGCTACCTGGTTATATACAGGTTAGCCCAAGCGTAACGATGCCACGCTGGCCCTGGACACAGGTCCGCACTGGAGGTGTGGGGATGGCTCCGCGTGTCCTCCCACGTGGCCGTCGCAGACCTCGCCGCTGCGCGCAGCCCAGACGCCGGGGTGATGGGCACCGGGTTGCGCCACTGTAAGGAGGGTCCCGTGTGCCTGCTGGCCCCGTGTCTGAGGTGGGATTGAGCGTCCTTCACCCGTCTTGGGTTTCTCCAAGGCTGGGATGCGCAGCGAAGCAGAGCTGAGAGGCGGCAGCACCCCGCATCCTGCGATGTGCCACGTTTGTCCCCCTCCCCATCCCACCTTGCTGTGGGCAGAGGGGAAACCGAGGCAGGGCAGGGTGGCGGTGGGAGCGCTCCTGGAGGGACAGGGACTTCTTTTTTATCGGTGTCCGAGGAAAACTGAGCTTGCTGCCCGGGACCCGTGCTGGGACCCCTCCGCGAGCGCCCGTCTCTCCTTCTCGCCCAGGTAAAAGTCTGGTTCCAGAACAGGCGGACGAAATACAAACGGCAGAAGCTGGAGGAGGAAGGCCCCGATTCGGATCAGAAGAAGAAAGGTTCCCACCACATCAACCGATGGCGCCTCGCCACCAAGCAGTCGAGCGGAGAAGACATCGACGTCACCTCCAACGACTAAGGCAGGGACAGGCTCCTGGTGCAGCCACCATGGAGAGGAACCCGGGGGAGGAAGGGGGGACACAGGCGGCATCACCGAACAAACTCTAGGGACGTCACCCAAACCGCCGCCTTTCCTCCAGGGTGCCCGGCCTTGACCGGGGACCCACACCCCGTGTCCCCCCCCCCCCCCAGTCACCCGGGGTATCCCTCGGAGGTGCTTTTCGGGAAGCTCCCGCCGCCGAGCCGAGGAGGAAGAGGAGGCTGCCAGGGCGCCCGCGGCCCCGGGGACGCGACCGTGCATCCTCCTCCGCGCTGGAAGCCGTCCGTCAGCCATGAGATCAAATAAAAACGTCCTACCTAGAAGCTCAGTGTACCCAACCCCTTTTTCATTTTCCTTTTTATTGTTATTTTTTTGCTTTTTTTTTCACCTCCCTCCTTTTCTCCGTCCTTTTTTTTTTTTTTACACTGCTTTATTTTAATTTATTCTTTTATTTTTGTGCCTGTGTGCGTGCGTTCCCCGTCGTAGGTAGTCAGCAGCTGTAGTGTGTGTTACTGCGTGGTAATAAAAAAGCAAAATGCGCTGGAAACCCGTCTGGTTGCCTCGGTGGAGGGGGGGGACACATGACAAGGGGACCGTCCCCCTCTCGCATTGCCGGCCGAACGGCCGCGGGGACGGGGAGGGCTGGGTCCCACGGGAGCGATGGAGCCAGGAGAGTCGGTGGCCGCAGCGTGGTGGGCGCTGGGGAGGATGAGGATGGCCGTGAGGATGGGGGTCTCCCTCGGGGGTCCCCAGCGGAGCGGGGCCACCGCCGGGGTGGCCGCAGGTATGAGAGGTATGCGGCAGCTTCGGGGCCGGCAACTTCACACCTGCGCCGGGGATTGAATGTCGGTCGGGGAGAGGTTCCAAACAGCTCTGCTTCCCTCCCGCCTTCCCCTGGGAATATCCCCCTTCCCTTCCCCGGGGATACCCCCGAGACACGGGGCTGGCGAAGGGACCTCCTGGGACCCCCCGGCGATGAGGGACTTGGGTGGGGGGTCTTGGGCGACAAAGGTTGGGCATCCTTCCCATGTCTCGCTGGAGTTTGGGGGAAAGGACACTTATAATAATTTTATATATATATATATATATATATATATATATATATAAAAAAAATATTAAAATATATATACACACAAATATAATAATTATATATAAGATATACCATATATACACACACTTGCATATACATACACACACTATATACACATGTATATGTGTATATAACATGTATATATATTGTATTTTATAATGTGTATTTTATATATTATTATATATATTTTAATCGTATATATACACACAATATATACACATATTTGTGTGTATATATATTGTATTTTATAATGTATATTATATATAACTATAATTACATATTTTATAATATATATTTGCATATATATTTTATGATATATAAGCGATTATAATGATATATAATATTAAATATAAGCACACACACAAATATAATAATCCCTGCTGTGGGGAAAGCCCCCTGCCCGCGTCCCCTCCTGCTGCAGGGAAAAACCCCATCCCCGGCAGCTCCTCCTTTGTAAAACCAGCCCGTCTTTTCCGACGAGACCTTTAAACCCCGACACCCGCCTCACCCTCCACGTCAAACGGGCGCACGGAGGTTGGACCACACCGCCGAGTCTTTAAACGCTTTTATTCCAGACAGGCCCGAGTGTTACACAAAGTGTCGCGGTTGGTAGCTCGATCGAGAAGGTTAAAAAGAGCCGGGGCGCGCGGCAGAGCGGCGGAGGTCCGTACGCCCGCGGAGGTCCGGCGAAGGGACCGCTGGAAGACGTGCCGGTGCCGGCGGGCGACAACAACCCCACCGCCCCCCTCCTCCTCCGCTGCGTCCCAAGGGACTTGCCATAACGCGGTTATAAGGTGCACTCAGATCGGGTGCCGGAGGGTGGGTGCGTGAGAAGGGGCAGCTGAGGATGTCGGGTGACAAAATAAGCCATAAAAAAAGGGGAAAAAAACCAAAAGTGGACGTTTCCTAAAGCGACCCGGGGAGATTCCCAGGGCTGGGGTATCTACCACCGCCAGGACCACTTTAAGCCTCTGCCATCTGCACACCCGACACCGGGAACGCTCTCGGAGCCAGGCCGGCTTCTCGGGTGAGCTTATTTGTGCCCCAAAAACCTTCGCTCAAAGGCTGTCAGGGTCTCGCCGCAACACACCGGCAGCCCCCGTGCTCCCCCCCACGCGACCGAAGGGCATCCCAGGCTCCGGATCTCCATCACAGCCCTTCCAGGGGAGCCGACCGAAGCGGTCCGGGGGGCTGACACACACCTACACGTTTCGGCTCCGTGGCATCGGTATAACCCTGAGATCGACCGGCATCGCTTGTCCCAGGGTGGCAGGGTCCAGCATCTGCTGGGTCATCCCGCATCCCAACGATGCGCGGCGCTGGCACGGGCAGCAAACGGGGCGACCTTGCTGCCTGTCCTGCCGGGACCTGTGGGCATCTGTCCACAGGCAGGGATGCAGAAAAATGAGCAACGAGCAAAAATGGAAGGAGCTGAGCTGTGCCCAAGCTTAAAGGTGGGCTCAGGACACGGGTGATACAACCCCGGGGTTGTCCCCCAGCCGGCTCGGGGAGAAGCCAACAGACACATCTTCCAGGAGGGACTCAAAACTTCTTGCTGGCACCTTTTGCTGCAACCTGGTCCTCATTATTTCTTAATTAACATATCCAAGAAATCAATTAACTGCGACATTTCTAATTAAATACTACAGGAGATGATCATCTCATTATTATTATCTGCCGAGGTGAACAACTTGATGTGTGTGGTGGGTTTTTCGCTCCCCATTTCTTCCACTTCCCCAATTATAGGAAATAAGAAATGCAAATGGTTGGGTTGTTCTCGCAAACCGAAGGCTCCTTTTTGTACATTAGGAAAGTCAAAGAGATTAATTAGCTATTAAGTGAATGTGCACAATGTTATCATTAGCTGTTGTGTGTAGTCTTTTCTGGCACAATTTGCTGTCCTAATAAACAGTACTAATGTGCTACCACTTTCCCAGCTCCATGCTTTTACTTTCTAACACTGTAGGAAGAGTTGAGCGTGGTATTTTGGTGCTCGCCGGCGGTCCCACCACGGATGGCAGTAACCATGCTGAGCCGGCGCCGGAACCGCTGCACAAGGGACCCCAACCTTGAGCTGCCTGCGAGTGAAACGGTCTTTTAAGATCCGTAAGGGTGAGGTTTGTGTCTGCTGAGCCATTCTGCTGCTCTTAAATAAAAATTCATCTCAACACCCCTGCGTTGGGATGGTGGTGGCTCAAAAGCTGAACCACATCAGCTGGCTTCGGTGTCTCAGCGTGGGGACACCGTGGTCTCATTTTTCCCAAGATTTGGGACCAGGGGGGCACCAAAACGTGATCCTCATACCTACACCTCATCCTGCTTGCCACCAAGCCAGGGGACAACGAGGGGAAGGCAGCAGACATGGGTCTGCACCATCCTCACTGTCCAGAGGAAGGGGACGCACATGGGTTTGGGAGATGCGGGGTCAAGTCCTTGGGTCTTCAACCACATGGGTATCGCTGATGCAAGCGCTACCTCGCAACACAAGACCTGCAGATGCTTTCAGAAGAGGTTAGAAAAGGGAACTGGACCCCATTAGGTGGTGGGTCTCCCTTCCCAGCTCCAAGCAGGAGCATCTTCCCAGTGCTTTGGGCAGGGGGGCACAACATTTTGAGTTGCATTTGAAGAAAATCTGAAAGCAAACGTTGTTGCCAACCTGCCAGAGGCTGAGATCGGCTCTTAGAGATAAACACCGGCAAATGCCTGACTCAGGACCCCGGAATGTATTTATTTCTCAGCACAAACTCTGCCGAGTTGACTGAGACCCATTTTCATGACACATAAAGTGAAACAAGTTTGACGGGGTTTGTATGGGAAGACGATAAATCCAGACTCATTTAGACCGTTTGATTGTCACTTGTTCGACTGTGCAGCTGCTTTCAAGCCGAGCCATAATCTCGCAGTGTGGCTCCTCTGACATCCCTCAAGCTGGTCCTCACCCCCTCGAGCAGGATCAGGCCCTTGTGATTCACAGGAGCTGCGTGGCTTAATAAGCGCTAAGTCTGTTCTCCTCCAAACCAACACAGTTCTTACTGAGCATCACTGGATTAACGTGATGAGCATCCCCTGCTAATTAACAACCTGCACAGCCAAAACTCTGCAGGTGATGTGTGTGCAGGGAAAGCACCCATACTTGCTTCCCATCATGGAGAAAATTGGGAGTTGGCTCTTTTCCCGAGGCAGAACTTGCTTAATCCGTGCTTTTCCTTGGGTGTCTCCTGAAGAAATACTGCAAGCAAAGCCCTGACTCCTTTCTTCCGCTGCAAATTCCTCACTCCATCTGCGGGCCCGGCAGGTAGCCGGAGCTCACAGCCACCGAAATCTTTGATCGGAGATCACGATGCAAAACCAAATCACCGTGTCCCTCCTTGCCCCACCTTTCCGAAACCTCAGGGTAAAGTGCAGTCTCCATCACTTCTCCCCTTCCCTGCCTACCCCCCCCCCCAAAAAAAAGAACCCCCTTGGGATGAACAAGATTTGCAGCAGAATGGTTCAGGCAGTGACAAAACCCATCGGGGAAGGGGAAATGATCCACCCAGACAGACACCGGAGCCAGGAGGCTTCTCTCTGTCAACACAAGAGGCTGTTTCTGTCTCAGCCTTGCATTTCCATTCAGGAGGAGGAAGAAGGCAAGTTGTGCCTCTGTGCAAAACGATGCGGCTTGGCTCCTAACTTCTGCCAGCTCAGCGGAGCCATTAAGTGAAGTTTTAGGCTCAGAGTAGCTTTCTCCCTGCTGCACGCACATGTGGATGTGTGTGCAAGGGGGTACCTGTACCCCCAGCATCCGACAGCGGTCCTCACCTCCTCCCACACCCTGCAGCACTGGAAAGGGCCCTTTTTCAGGCACATAGCTCATCCCAAGGCTCTCCGAAGCCTTGCCGCTGCGGTTCCCATCGGCAAGTTGATTGCAAGTATCTCTGCTCCCCTCTTACACCACTGTGGGGAGTTAATTGTTACCAGGGCAAAATACGGGACCCAATTCTGCGCTGTGCTGCCCGTAGGACAGACGCCCATGAAAACATCCATAGGACAGATGCCACCTCTCTGCAGCCTCTCCAAATCCCACCCGGAGCAGATGGGGTGGCCTCGCTTCCTTCGGAGCGTACATTCATCTCATCTAGTGCATTAGAAGAACTCTACTGGGTCAAATCCAGCTGTCCCTTACCCTGGTGTAAATTCAGAATAGCTCCATGAGTATAACTGGACCCACTCTGCATTTCCACCAGCGCCAGGGACCAGGAGCTGGCCCATCAACAGCAGCTATGGAGAGCCCGGAGCCGGCCTCTCCTCCCCTGCACACTGGCGTGTAAATCCACAAAATTGATTTGTTTTGTGCAATTATTTCTGATTTACACCAGCACAGGGACAGAATCAGTCTTCCTGAGCTGGCCCAACCGTTGCATGACTCCAGTTCCTACTGGAGTCCAGACCGTTCCAGGTCTGACTCCAGTGGGGAGCAAGAGCAGCTAATGCTGGAGGAGCACACGGCGGGGCTCAGGCCTCCCGATTTCAGGCATTGCAATAAATCCTTCGAATACATTCTGCGTCAGTGGCGATTTGGTTTCCCCTGCTCCCCCCACCCTCCCCAAAACCCCCAACAAATTGGCATTTGAAAGATGACAGCATGTGCGTTCGGCCATGCCCATCACCACCACAGCTCCATCCCTACAACAATCCCAGAGGCAGATCTCACTGTTGGTGCAGTCTTCTGCTGGTGACCATGTTCAAAATGTGCATTAACTCCTCTGGTCCTCAGGGAGTCACTCGGGGTTTACTCTTGGGTACAAGATACCAGAAAGCCAAATTATGGCCCCAAACCCACGTGAGGGCAGGACTCGGTGCAGTGCTGAGGGGACTGGCCCCACTTCAATTTAAGCACCCCAGACTGGAACACTTGAAGAGACAGACAGACAAGACAGCCATCTCCAGAGGGCAGTTCCCCCCTCTGAGGTTGCAGTCTAATGAAGCCATCAGCTTAGCACGGCTGCCAGGTGAAGCTGTCCTGCCCACTGGTTTCTGCTTTGGGTTCTCCTCTACACTAGCACAAGGCTTTGGGCAGCGTTGGCTTTGCTGGCTGAAAGTGTTGGCAAAAATAGAGAAGAAGAGGAAGAAGAAGAAAAGGAAGAGGAAGAGGAAGAGGAAGAGGAGAGGAGAGGACAGGAGAGGAGAGGAGAGGAGAGGAGAGGAGAGGAGAGGAGAGGAGAGAAGAGAAGAGAAGAGAAGAGAAGAGAAGAGAAGAGAAGAGAAGAGAAGAGAAGAGAAGAGGAGTTCAGTTAGAAGGGACCTACAACAATCATCTAGTCCAACTGCCTGACCACTTAAGGGCTGACCAAAAGTTAAAGCATAGTCTGTCCTTAGACAACTAGCTTAGCAAAGCGTGGCTTAGCCAGTTAGCTACCTTAACAACCTTACTTTTAGAGGGTCTATGTTAGGTGGGACAAATCCCATCCTTCATGTCCATGCAAAGGAAAAGAGCAGATCGACCACATTTTTGCTGTAAGAGCCCTTCCTACTCAACGTGTGGGCATGTTGGCTTTCCAGTATCTTGAACCCCGGGCAAAAGCCCTTGCAGATGTGTCCGCCGGTAGGCTCCTGTGACACAAAGTCTTGCAAGTGCAATGAATGGCAGGATGCCACCAGGACCATCTGCAGAAGAAGGAGGGAGGGATGGACAGCGCACAGGCTATGACCTTCGCTGTGCTAACGGAGCGTTGCACGTCGAACCATGGTAGGCTGCTTTTGAGCATGATCCGTGGGGCAGGATCGGCATGAAACCAATACAGGACACTTATCAAACACCCCATCAAGCGCTTCACATTCATGCACCCGTTGATCTCTATGGAATTATTTTTGTGCAGCATCAGTGTGGAAATTTAATTTGCATTGAAAACAAAATTTGCTCAGTGAAACCTACTTTCATGTAGTTAGGTATAACCACGTAAACACGCCGTTAAACTTCCCTCCATGCAGTGCTATTAAGTTCTGAGATTCTTCTTTAGCTAGTTCTCTAAAGTGTTTGAATGTGATTTTTTTTGTTGCTGCTCCTGTTGCTAATTTAAAACTTTTAATATTAATCTTTTTGACTGGTGTGAGGTGTCAGTTCTCTGCAAGTGTTAATTTACTCCCAGTTCGCTGGGAGCAGTAATACGTTACTATCGCTGAGCTCTATTATTTGTTTTCTCTTGTTGTTATTTTCTTTTTCCCAGTCGGGATCTCAAGTTTCCCCCTTTCCCTCCCCAAATCTTCTGGGCTGAGATGGTCCACTTCCACTTACAGTCCTTTATTGTAGACTACAGTCTTACTGGTAGTGGCCAATGCGATTTCTGGCTCCAGCCGAGATGTCTCAATCTGTGAAATCAAAGAGGAGGCAAGATCAGAATTGGTATTGCATTGTTGTGCTGCAGCAGGAGCTTGATGGATCAATAAATAAATGTGGAGAAGTATAATATGTAAATAATACAATGCCTTTTCTGTGTCATTTTAATGTGCTTTACTCTGCTCAAGTCTCAAAACAACCTTGTTTGGATTGACTTATATTACATGAAATGATGCACGCGCGCTGCCTTGCAATATTCAGTGAATTACAGAGTGTAATCGAACGGATCCCACCCATCATTTTCCAGAAGACATTCCTTCCTTTTCCCGCAGCCAAGGTCCCCTCGCATGGTGCTAGAAGGAATCCTGTCCCCGAAGCCAGGGTTTGCACCTGTAGGGACCCGTCAAAGCCAAGGGCCGCCTGGTGACACAAGGGGACAGCACAGTCTCATTCGGCTCGTGGACCAGGGCTCGATATCCTCCAACAGGGATGGATCACAGCTAAAATCTACCTACCCCTTTCTCTGTCTCCATAAAATCTCCAGCCCTTTCCTAATTTCTTTCTTCTGCTGGCTTCGCAAGAAGCTTTCCCTTGCTCTGAAATCGCTCCGAACCTTTGCATCCCTGGGAGGGATCCGTGGTGCTCCCGGTTCCCACAGCAAACAAAGATCCTGGCTCCCAACCGGGACAGGGCACCTTGCAAGACCAGACTTTTAGAAATCCTATACATTGAATTGATGCTGTTGCTGACACAATGCTAGGAACCCACGTTAAAATCGAAATGCTTTTGAAAATGTTTAACCTAGTTAGACAAATTAGCAAAAATTTGTGCAAAACAATTTAGGTATTTAAAATATTCAATGTTTTTAAAAACTGGAAAAACTGTTCTTAGCTTTCAGCTGCAAAAACCCAACAAAATATAACATCAAAGCAATCTTAACATGAGGTGCAACATAACCCTTCAGCAAAGCTGTTAAACAGCTACTGAAGCATCATGGGAAATAGCACTTCATTTATTCAAATGCACATATGTCAGGTTTTTGCACCATATGTCATTCCAAGCTATTTACAGTAATAATTAAATCTTAATCAACGTTTAACCTCTGTAAAATGTTTGAAGGGATCTAATCACCCTTCAGACTGCACTAATGAAGGAGAAATATATAAACATAAAAAGAAAATGATGCATAGATAGCACACCAGAAAGAACAGTAATTGCAAAATTGTATTTCTTTCAAATATAATCAGCAAATTATGTAAAGTAAGCCAATGAGTATTTTAAGTGAAGACATCTTGGGTGTCAGAGGTGTGATCAGCTAATTTTGTACTGCTATCCATAACAGATGTAGCATATTTTCTTTTAGTGCCAT
This sequence comes from Haliaeetus leucocephalus, assembly GCF_000737465.1. Lineage (NCBI taxonomy): Eukaryota > Metazoa > Chordata > Aves > Accipitriformes > Accipitridae > Haliaeetus > Haliaeetus leucocephalus. Next base: position 4,658,231 of record NW_010973177.1, on the reverse strand, counting down.
TATTAGCAACTTCACCATTTCTCTCTGTGCTGAAACACAAAGTGAAGCATTGTGCCGGGGAGAGTACCCAGCAAAGGTGCAGGAGAGGCAATTCTCACATACACCGGCACTGACGGGATCCATTTTGAGGGAGGATTAACTCCGATCTGCCTGGCTCTGACACAGCTTTTCTTCCTATTGTTTTCTTATTTTTCTTCCAGAGACAGAAAGAAAAGCTTCGAGGCATCGCGACTGGGTGGTTTCACCCACGGGTATGAAAATATCAAGGTGGGAAGTGCTTTAAAATGACCTGGAATTGGGTGGTCCAACCCTGACCATCCATGCTAGTGTCGGTAGGGCTTGGGGATGTGGGGCAGCTCGGACAGAGCAAAACCCAACCTACTACTGGGACACCTCCCCAGAAAGCGAATGGAGAGCCACCACAGTCCCTTCCTCTCCAATGGGGGCTGGAGAGGTGGGAGCTCCAAGGAAAGTCACATCTGCCCTGGTGGACCCCAGATTAGTGGTCTGAAAGCAAGACCTATGGGGAAACGTTGGGGACTTGGAAGTGCTGAGTGTAGAAGAGAGAAGTTCAAGGGAGGCACGGTGGTATTTGCGTGTGCAAGAGGGTACAGCACAGAAGAAAGGAGTAATGTTTTGTTCACACTCTCTTGGGACACAATTCAAAAAGCATCGAGTAAGATCCAAGCTGAACAGCAGGAAGAGTATCCTAGTGGGAAGGAGTAAAGTATTGCAACCAAATGCTTGGGGAAGGTGTGGTGTCTCTGTGGTGGGAAGTTTTCAGCACAAATTAGATGAAACCTATCAAGAATAGTTTAAGCAGAATTCAGCTTGTCTTGGTGGAAGGAGACAGATGAGACAACTGCTTGTAGGTCCTTTCAGCTTCCTTCCCGTGGGTCCAGGAGGGAAGCAGCCTCCTTTCCCTGCATGGCTGAGCTCTTCATTCATGGCAAGGCTGTACACAAGGCTGGTAGATGGGATGGGATTTAGGCTGTTAGATTTAGGAGGGACAGGATTGAGGTGTGATAGTTCGGAGACAGATTATGGTGTCTGAGCAGAAGGACAAGGGAATGAATGCCTAATGCAAGATGGACACACGGTCAGGGACTCTTTTGAAGATCTTGAAAGAAGATACAGGCATTGGTTTGGAGCTGCATATTACTGAACTCACTTAAGCCCCCCTCTGAAGCCTGGAAAGATGTGAAATAAATTTGCTGGGGGGTGACTGGTTGAACTGGAGCAATCTCAGCAGATCTCTTTCTGGCTGACTTTAATAAAGCAGATATCAAAAACTGCTCTAGAGCCTCAGCCACAGGAGCTCCAAGGGGTGCATCTGTACCAAGGAGGCAGGTACAGGAGGGATGTACTCCACAGCAGCACTGGTAAAGCCATTCAGAAATGCATCAGGAGTAACTTACTCCTCTCACTGGGAAATCAAATGCAGAAGAACAGGGAGAAGCATTCAGGTGGTAGACTAGAGATATTAAGACAACATTAAGACACAACCTTATTGTGTACCAGTTCAGTCTTTGAATCCCTCAGGGTTTTTTGTTGGAAAGTGTAATTTCACTTATTTTGGTGTAGACTGCTGTTCTAGCTGTCCAACATCCTGGACCTGCTCAGCCAACCTTCTACTGGACATGGCATTGTGAAATGGATCTGGAGACCACAGAGTTTCTTGTCAAGTTTCTTGTATCTCAGCTTCAAAGAAGACCCCCAGCAGGGTCCTTCTTGGCCATGGTCATGCTGGGAACCCCTCTAACAAGAAACGCCTGCCATGGAGGGTGCTCTGAGGAACAGGTTCAACCTTGTTGGGATTACACTGATGGGACCTGCACTACCCCATATCAGGTGACTTTGTCCTTCCAAACGGAGTGCCCACCATGGGACTGGGTTTGAATTGTGTCCATCCTCTTCCTCCCAATGGGGTAGATCTACTTGTACTGGGGCAAAGAATGGATCCCCTTCCCGGCTCTGGGATGATAGCACTGAAGTGCCTACCAGAAAAGAGTCTTCAACAATGAATCCAGGAGAAGACAAGTCCAGGAGGGATGCAAGGTCACAACCAGCACTCGGGGAAGCACGGTGTACAAGCACCACTCCTAGAGAGTCCTACGAGGTTGGGGGAAAAAAGACAGGCTTTCTGGCTGATGGCTGCACAAGCATCAGTGCAGCATCGACCACTCGGTATCCTGATGTACCAGCATGGGAGACACTATAACGAGGCAGTGGGAGATGGGGGAATTGCTTCACCCCGCTATGAGGCTACTGGAAGCTTTGCTGTAGATGCAGGGAGATCCTTGCTGGGGGCACGGCCAAGGTGCATCAGCCCGCCGCAACACCTGGGAGCCGGCGCAGCCTGAGGACGCTCCTCTTTCCTCTAGCACGTAGCCGAGTGCATGAAGAAAAAAGGGAAAAAACCCAAGAAACGGTGTCCCCTGACCTTATTCAAGTAACTGTTTATAAACCGGCATCACCCAGGTAATGCAGGCGGGATGACAGCGCTGGCTTTTTAGCGGTGCTCCTGACCCGGTGAAATCTATCCCTCCCAGGGAACAAAGCCGCTGTAAAGGGAATCGCCTTTCACGGTGCCCACCGTGCGCCGGCTCTCTTCCCCCTGTCTCTGCCTTGCAGTGGAAGCCTCTCTCCTCTCATCAGCACAGACAAGGCTAATTGGGGTGATAAAGAACTGGCTCCGAGTGCTGGCGTGGGCTGGAGGAACAAATGGTGCGGTGGTCACAGCTGGTGCTGCGGAGACGGAGAGGGAGAGGGTGTGAGGCAGGCTCCCGGCGCCCAAAGTTTCGTCAGCCCATGTTGGATGCGGGGCGGCGAGGTGGGGGGTTGTGTGTGTTTTGCATTCGCTGCTGACACGAGTGTAGCGTACATGCGCGTCCGGTGAAGCAGAAGCAGGCAGAAAGCAGATGCTTTTTGTTTGGGGTTGATACTCATTTCTATCCCAGCTCGGGAAAAGGTGTAGAAAGGAATGTGCTCCTAAGAGTGCAGGGAGAGAGATAGGTCTAGGCTCGCTGCCAGGGATCCTGTAATGATATGGAAGGCAGCTAGGGGAGACAGGAGCAGATGGATTTGGCATACAGCTCATCACTCAGCCAAAAAAAGGGAGGGGGGGGAGAAGGAAGAAAGCAGCCAATTTTGGTAGGGGGAGGGTCATGCGGACTGACGGATGCTGCACCGGGAGGTGGGGGAAGGGAGGATCAGGCTGGTCACCGCATCTTCTGCTGCTGCCTTGGCGGTGCCAGCGAGGAGACTCGGTGGTAGCCCCGGTTCGGAGCCTGGGAGGGCTCTCCCGGCCCTTCCAGCAGCCCTCTGCCATCTCCTCCTGGGCCATGAGACACCAGGGCAAGGGCTGAAGGCAGTGCCAAGCTAGCCGAGCGCTAGTGAAGCTCGGTGAGGTGTAAGAAGGACTTCGGTTAATAAATGGCACCATGAAGCACCGTGAAGGACCGGCAGCTGCTGCTACCACGGTGGTGGGCTCTGTGCACAGCTAGATGGAGAGGTGGGGCACATCCAGCACCTCTAAGAGACTCTGCTCTGTCCTTGGTGTCCTCGGTGAAAAAAGAACATGTTTTTCCTGGGATAGATGAGCTACTGCTCAGCCACACCACCTCTGCTTGTAGCTCAGTGCAACCATGGTGTGAAAGCATCTCTGTACGGGTCTACTGAGGCTTTCTTTTACCTTCAGCCCATGGTCACCTAATGCAATTCTGCTGAGAGGCAGAACCTTATTAAATTTGGTTTAACACACTTACTTGGGGTCAAAAACCAATTTGATGGGGTTTTTGATGGTCTTGTTCCCACAGTAAGACTGCCTAAATGTTCTTCTTTCAGATATTTCAGATCTCCTTTTCTTTGTTTAATTGACAGTAGCTGAAAGAATGCTGATGGGGCCAAAATCACAAATCTGAACCCGTGCTTAATTTTATAAGGCTTTCCAAAATTGGAAAATGTATACTGAATGATTTAAAGACAGCAAGATTTTTTCCTCCTCTGTTCCGATAAACTCTTTCCAAAGCTTTTCCCAGACATCAAAAATTAAAGTGCTCTCCACAGATCCACTCACTAAGGAATGAGATGAGGAAATCAGTGTTTGCTAAGGAGTGTTTCTTGGAAATGCTACGGACCTACAGCCAACTGAAGGTGACCCGACAGGTGAGAGAATTCAGGAAATGCACGTCTCGCCCAAAAACTTTTTGATTAAATCACAGAAGATGTTTTTCAAAAGATATCCGGCCTCTGGTCAAGGAGTCCAAGCAACAGCAGAGCTACAAGATCTCTCAGTGTCCTGCTTCAAAGAGCACCAGCCATCTCATGGTTTGCCTTTTTCTAAATTCAGACTTTCAACTTTGCATTTATCTATTTGCTGCACTAAGGAGCTCTCTCCTGCCAGAAATCTTCTTCCCATGAAAGTATTCAAAGACTATTAAATCACCTTTCTTAAAATTTATAGACAAAACTCATGCTTCTTCTCTGCAAGGCAGATTGTTGTTTGAAATACTGGTGTTAAAGCTCTTTTCTGACCACTTCTCAGTTTTTCTACATAGTTAAAAAAACCCTGTGTACCCCAAAACTGGACACACTGGTTGAGAGATAGTCTCATGACTAATGTACATGATAACAGATAACTTCATAAATAATTGATACTCAGCTTGCTGGCCAAATCACAAAGCTGGGGGGAAATGATTTTGAGATAAACCTGAACTTTGTTAGGTTTTCCTTCAAATTAATAATAAAAATTGAACTTAAGAGTTGACTAGTACAGTTCTCTTCATTTTTTGTTTCTCTCAAGTCTTTTAGACCCCCCCTCTTATAAAGAAACATTCCATTTTCATAAGAAAAAACATCATATCTAGTCAAAATGTTTTTCTTAAAAACATGTAAACAAGTTATTTGACACCATTTCTATCCCTAATGCTGGCTAAGGCGTTAACAAAATGTGACCAGAGCCTGAGAAGCCGCCACTTGCAGCCCAGCAGCCGGGTGTCCCTCCACCCATCCCTGGTTGCAGCATGTCCGAGTCCGGGATGCAAGAGCCCCGTGGCTCGGTGGGAGCCCACTCACAGGTTTGACACCATCCAGCTTCCCCAAAAAGTGCCCACTTTGGGGTCGGTGCGGGGAGGGAGGGCTGGACCCCCTGAAATACAGGGATCAAAGAGTTGCGCACCTGCTGGTGTGGCGGCACCAAGCGCTTCCCTGGTGAGGATTTAGAACCGCCTTTCTCACCATCCCTGCTTTGATCATCTCCTTTTGTTTGACACGCCAAGGTATGCAACTGCACCCGGGGACTGACATTCCCTAAGAGCCTTTGCGACGCTCCCCGGTCACCACGCTGCAAGGAGCAGGGCTGACGTGCTTTTCCAGCCCGGGCTGTGCCGAGGAAGCAGCCTCGCCAGTCGGGCAGAGCCCCTCCACGCTGCAAGCAGAGCGCTGCGAAGGTTGTGCATCTGCACAGCGTGTCCACACAACCTGGGGTGTGCAACGGTGTGGTCCAGGGCAGAGAAGAGCTCACCAGAAGATGTTCTGGGAAGGAAGCAGCTTTGGAAGGAGAAGACAGCTGGATGCTGCTGCACAAGCAAATAGATTAAACCCCTCTGGTGCTCTGGACCCATCTATTTAGGAAAAAGATTAAAATTTTGTCACATACACCTGCATCAAGACAACCACTACCATTAGTGCCTGGCTTATATTTCTAATGAAGTCATGGCACAGCCTCACCCAAGTGATCAGAGCCTACAACCGTGGATACAACTAAACCCCTGAAGCATCACGCTGGGAGGGCAGACACACTCATGGAGCAAGAGGTTCCTCTCTTACATGCTTGGAAGTAAAGCAAAGCCAGTAGCAGATAAGGACAGCCCAGGAATAAGCAGATAAGAACAATCTCAGGAGTGCATTTGGTTTATACTACCCTTTCACTGCCATGTAAGTGGATTCACATGTAATTCAGCATATATGTAAAGTAAGGAACTACCAGGCAGCCTGGGTAATTTGCAAAGTTTCTTGTTTGACTGCAAATCTGGAACTACTGCTGTGTGTCTAGCAGGTGGCTAACCTGTTAAATCCCTGCAATGTAGTAGTTTCGTGGAGGATTTCACATAAACAGCTCTGAATTCAGAGTGCTGTTTCCAAACAGTAAGTTTTTAGGGATATATCATTTCTCTGCAGACAGTGAACCAGGCTTACACTGAAGTGCAAGAGAGAAATGCATTGCCTCTGACAGGACATCTGGCCAGCACATTTACACCAAAGATGTATCTCAGTGCTGCTGTCTAACCTCCGGTTGGACATACCTAGAACTAGCATTACAAAGGACCATTGCCTGAAATTAATTTTATCTCCATTTTCTCTCCCCTCCTTGAAACAATAAAAAAGGAGGAAAGTTGGAATATATGGCTGGTCTGGCTCTTGAGGGTTATCCATTTCAGAAGAGTTTTCTGGTTTTTGCCATGGATGCTTTGACCACCAGCATCCACCTCCAGCTGTCTGTAGGACTGAGCAGAAAACAGAGGTTCTTCTCAGATCTGGCTGGAAAGGGTCTGAATGCGGCACCACGCATACCCCCCTATGACATGTGTTAGATATAAAGTATGTCAGTGATGGTGTTAGCACCACAAGCTATTCACACTCTATCACATCTGCTGACACCTCTGCACCGTCCCCTGAAAACGTCACTGCTTTTAGCAAAGCACGAAATGCAAAGTGTCAGCAGCACCTTGGGTGCCATCAGGTTTCTGTATCGAGATGAGCAGAATATTCCTCATGCTCGACAGATGTTTGGCTAGAGATGTGCAATCGGTTTTGAGACAGCTACAAGGCTTAAGATGTTACTGCCCTCACCTTAAATGGGAACAATTGACTCTGCCCTGAAGCAGAGCAGAAGAGTTTGCAGAATTTATGGGTCAGTTATGGGACAGCAACTTCCACCACTTCCTTGGTGGGCTTGGCAGTGTTAGGTTAACGGTTGGATTTGATGATCTTAAGGGTCTTTTCCAACCTAAATGATTCTGTGATTCTATGATCAAGGGTGGGAGTTTTTTAACTTCAGCTTCAGGAGTTGCAAATTAGCGTATCACAGCTTCTCTAAAGAAAAATAATATGCATATCAAAAAACCCCAATACTTTAATCAGATGGGAAAAAGGAAAACATAGCATTTTAGGTTACCGCCCAACCAAACAGGAGCAGAGCACAATTGCCCATGTGGCAACAAGCTCCCCTCACCCAGTGGCACGTTTGTTTCTGGTGCTCTAGAAATGACCGATGATAACAGTGTCAGCAGATGGGATAATAATATATGACAGCAGGCACCTAAGGCTGCAAGGTAGCTTCAACTACTTGGCGTGTCCCTACCTGTCCTGTAGCAGAGCAGTTCAACAGCCGCGTTTCACTCCTGTGCTCCGGGTCCCGTGTTTGTTCACTGCCCCAAACCAGTCCACCAGTAAGATACCAGCTCTAACCTTCCAGTTCCCCATGGGAACTGTTCTGGTGTCTCAAGATGACATCAATGATGCACAGACATGGTGATATGAATGAAAGCCACTCCTAGGAGCTGAGTTTTGTTAGCACTGGGCTTGCACAGCTCAGACTCTCTCAAGCCTTCCAGCTTTATAAACAGATTGAAAGGTCAACCCCCCCACATCACAACATTTCCAAGTCATTGCAAAATTGTGGATTTGAGTCTTCTGGGAAAGAAGAGCATTGCCCACAGCACTAGAAACCTCAAGTATTTAAAAAACAAAACAAAATAAATAAAAGCTTTGAAACCATAAGGTTTCAAACCATACGGTTTCAAATAGCAAGGTAAAAAAAAAAGTTCTTTCTGTCTGTCTTCTGGAGAAAAGAGACATTTCCATTTCTCTCTAGCAACCCAGGAAGGTGAAGGGCTTTCCTTCCTTTCACACAGTCACTGCTATCCAGGAGGTGCCAGCCTGCATCCCTGGTGAGCATGGCACCTTGTTCTGCAATGCTTTGCAAGGGATCGAGGGGTAAGACACAAGTCACACAAACTTACCACCCATACAGAGAAATGTAGAAGCTCAAGCACAAGACTGAATAAAGAATTGAAGCTGTGACGGAGAGAAGCAAAGACCATCGCATAAGGTGTCTGCCATGAAGCAAAGAACCACACAAAAGGCCTTTGCAGGAGCTAAGATACCTTTCCTCCTTCACTCTGGAGAAGAAGATTTGTTCATGCGTAGGAGGTAAGTGCTCATGAGGTAAACTCTCAGTTTGCCACACTGCATTAATTTCTACAGGAGCTCTGGAGAGGTGGATGTCTTAGGCTGGTACCACAGCAGAAACACAGGTGTTCTGACCTCAGGTCACCCAGCTTCATGGGGTAAGGAACATTCTTCAGGAAAGGACTTTCTCCCAAAACTGTGCATGGCATTTGGTCTATAGCATGTAGGGCAAAAGAAACTTCTGCCTGGCCTCAAGGAAGAAAACTCACATTACATGATGTAGGCTTTGTGGGGGAACATTCAAGCCAACTGAATGTTGGGTTGAAAAGTCATCAACCCACCTAAAATATGATCTGAAGAACCCCCAAAATTGCAGAGTTTAGGGACACTGCTCCTTGCTGGAATGAAAGGCATTCACAAAAAGAGTTAGAAGCATCTCTCCTCTTTTGGAAGAAAAAAATCCTACTTTTGAATATGGACATTATGAATGTAGCAGGTTTCCCTTTCGATGAAAAAGAGCTATTAGGTCCATTCTGGTAAGAATCCCTCCAGCAGTTCTGCTGAGGAAGAAAGCATTTGTTGCTATTTAGTGAGAACATCAAACCCTGCAATTCTCCTGCTATTAAGAAGGAAGAGCATGATGAGTATTGCAGGATTTAGGGATGTCCTTGTTGCTTTAAAGAAGCTAAGCAAGTTTCTCAGGATCCCAACCTCCATCACATTTCCTCTTCTTGAAGGACCGACAGCCTCACTAGAAACAGGCTGCTAGGTCCAAATGATTTAAAAAGCAATTACAGATAATTATATATACCTGTGCTTGGGAAACGTGATTAATAAGGCTTTCTCTGCAGTAAGCAAGCATGCTTACAGCAGGCAAGTCTGGACAACTGGCCACCTTCCTTAGCTCATACCCTTAACGTCTCACTTGGAGTAGTCTGAGCTACGGTTGCTTCAGATGAGCTAAACCAACTGTCTCTGAGTATGCAGAAAAGGACATATCCAACACTACGCAAAAAGAGAGGGGTAAGCTAGGCAACAGCCAGGGAAGAGCCGGGGACAAACCTAGTTGCACCAAATAAAGAAGCTGATGGCAACCAAGAAAGGGGACTGAGTTTTCAGGGTGGGCTGGCAGCAAGAGAGGAAAAGTCTTGGCTTTCAGGCCAAGGAGAAACCAACAAAACCAAGGACCTGCAGGAGGACTGCACAGGGCAGGAGGAGACGGGGATGGCCATCTCTGCAGGCTCCCCAGCGAGCAGGGCAGGAATCCGTGGGGGAAGTGCTTCGGGAGTAGCCGGTCTGTTTACTGTAGGTGCTGCTGAAAGGTGTCCTGAAGAAAGACAGCAATTAACAGGCCTGGAAAAAAAATGGCTTCTTTCCACAAAGTGCCTTTTAAGTATGTTTTTTGAGCCACTTTAAGGGTTAATGTTTAGCTGTTTATCCGGAGTTGTCGGATGTCAGCTCTTTCTTTTGACTCCTAATGGCTTATAGCCATCAGGAGGTGAAGACTCCTCAAAAGAGATGGTGTCAGGAATGTTTTTTTATGCCCACTAGCACCCACACACCTGCAGCAGCCTGTGCTTGCAGGATAGATAGTTTACATACTTGAACCTGTATCCCAGGGACAGAGATATAAACATGAAACCAGATCCTGTCTGACACCGCTGCTGAAGCCCCTGGGCAGTACAAAGGGGTCCCTTCTCCCACACCCACCTCGAATGACCACAAATAACAGTTCATTTCAAGCTGTCGCTTCCCAGCAAGAAAAAGCTCTGCTGGTCCACATTATGATATTAGGGCCAGATCCTGTAATATTTTCAGCACCTTTGAATCCCATGAATGCTGGTTGTGAAACAAAGGACCACTCTCAACAAGCAGACTTCAAAAACCAGCTTGGTAACAAATCAAAGCCTCTTGGACAGGGAACGTGAGAACAAAGACACAGGCTCCAAATCAATCACAGCACTGCTCACTCGTGACCCTCCCCAGACAAGAGATGTCATTGAGCCTAATAATTACACCGCGAGGTGCAAACAGGCTGAGCAGTTGTAAACCTAACCACCCCTACGGGCTTGTAAAGAGTGATGGTGGAGCTGATGCCCCTGAATACCAGATCTTTCCTCTTCCTCTTGGAAAGGACATTTTCTCCCAGAAGAAGTGACTGAGACCTCCCAATCCATTAGGGAGCGAGTAGGCATGGGAAATGCTTTGATTTTGAGAAAGACATGGGGAAAAAAAACATGGAAAGGGGAGATGTCCTGATCCAGAAATATTCTTCGCTTTGTGAAACTGGTTCCTTCTTTCCTGGTCATGTCTCAAGTAAGCGTCCCCACAGCAAGAGGAGTTTCAGTCATGCCAGGACATGAATCAAATGGGCACTGCAACAAATTATGCTGTGAGTTTGGGAAATGGGAGGTGGCTCTGCAATGAGGCAGATGCTGCGTCTGTCAGATTATCACCCATGGATTTGCATCTGGAACTGCTGCTGCATCCAGCCAGACGAGGGCAGAAGGAAATTACTGTGCCACAACATCTTCCCTATCCTCCTGCTACAGTCCCAGAAAAAGAACTTGAAAGAGCATCACACAGTAGCAGTGTGGAAGCACTGTGGAGTAGCAGTGGGGAGTTACGATACAATAGTGAGAATCTGGGGGTTTTCGTGACCTGAGGGGGAAAACAAGGATGTCACAGTCAGGTAGAATTTGGAACTTTGGGTCTATTTGATTTTTAGAAGCTCTCTGCAGAAACATTAACCTGTATTGAAGCCCTCCCTGAAGCAGGAGGGAGCTTGCAGCTGTTGGTTCAGCAACTCAGGCTAAAGCACCACTGGAAGCAGAGGAGAGGACTACCAAGCTTGAAGTGTCCCCATGTGTTTAGGAATACCTTCACCTGGGAGATGTGCTCGAGAAGGGGTTTTAGAGCATGTGAGCCTGCCTACGTCCTTGCCCTGAATACGCCTGAGCTCCCCAAAAAGCTCTGCTGTCACTTTGGCTTGGAAGTTTATAGTATGGAGAGTGGGTCTGACCTTGCAAGCTCTAAAGCAAATACGGTGAAAGCTCCAGGCTTCTTTCTGTCTGTGTCACACTGGAGACGATGGCAGAAAGAGAGAGACTCAAGGTGGGAGCAGGAACTAGCTCAGATCTCTGCAGCCAAGTGGAAGTCATAGAATCATAGAATAGAATCATAGAATGGTTTGGGTTGGAAGGGACTTTAAAGTTCATCTAGTTCCAACCCCCCTGCCATGGGAAGGGACACCTTCCACTAGATAGATTGCTCCTGACAGAAGAACCTGTGTAGGAGGCCTACAATGGGTTGGGAACAGTCCATGGGCATCTACAGAGCACAGGAATAACACCGACAATTACTTATACAGTTAATGATAACAGCTCATCACCACCCTCTGGAGAGACCCTTCCAGCTCCTGGTGCATCTCTCTGCAAGGCTAAGCACAACCACGAACCCAGCCAAACCATCTCAGGCCACCTAAATACTTTCAGTAATGCACAGACTCCTCCATGCCAGTGGGCTCCTGGGCAGCAGCTTCCCTGCACAACGCAATTAGAAGGAAACTAAAAGTTGTTAAGGGAATTGAGGGAATCTACAGCACAGGAAACAAGCTACTGTGATTTATTGTTTTTTTCTGGTTGCTTTGACAGGAAAGGTGTTCTGCAGATGCCAGGCTGCTGAGGGGGGTGAGGGGGGAGAGCAGTGGAGGTCTAAAGGGAAAGCCAAAGGGTAAGGCCAAGGGGAAGCGGTGTGTGAAGTCTGGCTCCTCGGGAAACACACGCCGGGTCTGCAAACTCTGCCCTGACAGCTGGCGCAGGTGAAGGAAAACCCAAACTAGGGGCTGAGAAGGGGGGCTAAGCCAGGAACACATCGTCTTCTCTTCTGCTTGATGCTCTTAACTAGAGAGGGCTGGTGAGAGTAGGGAGGGAAAGGAGATGTCAGAGAAGCAAATGGTAAAAGCACTCCTGTTTCAAACCAAGGGAGATTGAAACCTTTCCAAAAACATTGGCTGTTTAGCCCAGAGTGAGGTTCAAGTTCACTGCTCATCCCTCAGCGAGCAGCCTCAGGGCAACTTCTCCTGTTCAGCAGACTGCAGGTACTGCACGGTCACCTTCGTGAGACGTACAGGTGACTCCTGCTGTGCTGCATGACTAAGGTCCCATCTCTCTGCACGAGCTACTGAGACAGCAGAATTGACTACTGGGGACTGGTCTCATGGTGCTTTGAGCTGCTCTGGTGACTTCATGAAGATTCACGGCCAAGGTTGTAATTTGATTTGGAGCAGGGAAGGATTTGTCACAAAAAAAGCTGGTGACAAACACTTCAGTCACCAGACTGACAGCAAGGGTAGGCTCCACCAGAAATACGGGAGGACAGATGTACCCTTTGCTTTGTGTGCAAGTCTCAGGCACTTAAAGCAAAGGCTGAAGAGATCTTTGCCTTTCCACTGCTCAGCTAAGGCATGGTCCTGTCATGGCGCAGGACAACATGACTCTCCTGTAATGCAAGATTAAGGCCATGGTCCTCTAATGTCAAAACTCAGCTCAGATAAGCCCTATAAATCATAAATCAAATTAACCTAGAGAGGTCCCAGACTAAAATTACCGCACCACAACTTCCTGAATACTTGCAACGGGACAGGCAGGGCTACAGCTGCGTGAAACAGCATGAACCAGAATCCAGTCTCAGGCTCGGGGACAACCGGTATGGCACAGCTTGCATCCATACGGCCAAATTCTTCCCCCAAAGAGGGAAGTTTTATTCCTTGGGAGCAGTCCCTAGGTGGGCTCCCCTCTAGCATTAGCTGCGAAGCCAAAACTGATCCAGAGAAGACACATACAATTAACCAGGCTGCACACCATGGGCCTGTGACCCAGCTTCTGCTCAGACCCTACTGGGTTTAGAAGACAGACGTAATTTATGATTTCCTTAGGCTATTATTTCTTACCAAAGATGGTCTAGCAACTTACATTTGAGTTTTGTGCAACCATGTCTGGCCTTTGTGTGTAGTCATGGCAGCATCATTCTGCTGTTCCCCAAACATCACCTCCTCTCCAATCACTTTCCCCTTCCAGGCGCAGGACTATGCTCTGGAAGGGGTCACTGATTTGTCCTCCAACCTCTGACAGAACGAGTCCATCCTTACCAAAGATCACCAGATGCAAACCTTGCTAAGCACCATCCTTCTTCTGAAGGCCAGAACATTTCCGAATACCATAGGTTTTCTCTCCAGCCCTACCTGAACCACATCAGTATTCAGCCACCCAGTATCATAAATCCTGGGAGTTTCTGCTCAAGTAAAAAGTTTCATGGGCATTAAAGAAGCTCACATAGACCACCTCTCCATTTTAAGTTCATGTGGAAAATAAAGATACTCTTGCCCATGTCAACAGTTACTTTGCCAGAAGAGGAACTGGATCAGTACATAGGAGAGGAACCTCAGATGAATCTCAATGCTTCAGAAGTCAACGATGGCACATTGCCTGTGTGTCAGTATGAAACCAAACCTTCGGGGCACAGCTTGAATCTTCTGCAGTCTTTGGGAGACACACACCACTGTGCTTCCAGCCTCCTGCCGGTACTTAAGGACCTTGTGCCCCTTCTTTTCTAAGAGGAGTTCCTTCCAAGACCAACCTCCATCCCAAGGGTAGACTTTGGCCAGCACACTCAGGTTACCACACTCTCAAGAAACCGCTCCTCAGACCCAGAAGCAAAGAAATACCACAGAACTTCTCACTTCTCAAAAATTTTTCCCCATGGCAGCTGGCAAATCCTTTCCTTTGCTTCTCATCCAAGTTGGACAAAATTACTGCAGAGAATCCCTCCTGCTCCCCTCCCCCCGTGCAATGTAATCCTAAGGGAGAAATGGTTTCATGGGGACCCCCTGCTGTCTTGCATCTGATTTCCCTCCTAAGTATGGTATAGGGAAGCGTCTCGAGGGCTATGGCTGTGACCTCCATACAGCTCTTTTGTCAAGTGCCATTTCATTAAAAAATCAGCCTTTTAACTGTGGACACATTTCAACCTCACCAAATCTGCTAATTATTGACAGTTGGTGAAGAGGAGATTTCACTTGTTCCTCCTGTTAAACTGCATCTAATTAGTAATTACTGGTTCACTGTCATCTTTACTGCAATAATCCCACTGCACATTGGCTCATTAACCTTTTGCTTTTCTAAAGCAGCCTGCCAACAAGATGAAGGCTAAAACAGATTGGAAAACAATAGCTCAGCCTTGGATTTTAGGCTGTTTATTCCCCTTGTCCTGGAGAACCAAAAGGAAGATTATTTTTAAGAAAAGGCTTTCAGCTGAAACCAGCCTAATTCCGGAAGATGGCTTGTTTTGCCCTAACCAGCAACCAAGGCCCTTTAAACTTAACCCACAGTGAGGGCACGTGTATTATAGCTAGTGGAAGGCTTTCTCTGCCATCAGCTCTTGCTTCAGCTCCTTTTCTCACCTGGGTTTATCCTTCTTTATCAGCACAATCCAGCACACTGGGCATGGGATGAGGCAAGTTTTGGTGGGTTTGCAGCACCCTGGAAGCTCAATAGCATCCTCTTGGATGCTGAAAAATGAATGATCTGGATGAGCAGGGACCAAAGGGTGGAAAATCAGTGGAGCAACCCCATGGTTATTTCTTTTGCTGCTACACTGAATTTCATTTGCACAAGTCCCATTTTCAGTTTGGAACTGTCACAGCTGTTTCTATTGGCAGTGCATAGCTGAGTAGGAGTTGTCAGTGGGGATGCTGTAGGATAGGCGGTTAGAAAAGAGATTCCCCGGGGGGCATGGGAGGCAGTTGGAGGTTGTGGGCTAAATGCATTAACTAGATGTTTCTCCTAAACTTAACAGCAGTGAATTACTTAATGCATATTGATGCATTTAGGTACTGGATTTAACACTATACTGGGATGAAAAGTGTATTTCTCAACATCTTAAGTGTGCTTAGTCACAAGGACCGATGTCTTTATGGCTGACACTAGGGTTTTATTTTTATAAGGTGATCTTCAAAACCATAACATCTAGAAACAAGCTGTAATTCTGGAGCACTGTTGCAGACATCAAAGTGGATTCCATCTGTACAAAATCAAGGAACGTATAAGGTCTTAGCTAGACTAAATACCGACCCAGGAGAAGATCTGGATGTGTTATCCTTCCCAGCACATGAAGGTTGTTCAGCTCCAGAATTTTCATTTACCTAATATTGGTGTTTCTGTATGCAACCAGAGCTGAATTCTGATTTCTCTTAAGTTATTTTAAAACAGGTATAATTCTGAAGCAGCTACAGCTGATGTGATAAGGTGGCTGCATTTATCTAGCACATCTCTTAAATCTATTGCAAGGCTTCAATTCTGCTTGAAAACTAATTGTAAGTTTGAGCCCCTTTAGAAGAGTGGATCAAAGGTGGCCAGTCAAGCTCCCATGCTAAAACAAGCACTCAATAACACATCAGCTTCTGTGTTTGCTCTCTGACTGAAGAAAAAGGACTGTGAATGTGTGACTAAGGGCAGAATTTGGCTCATTTACAATTCCTGAAAGGGTTGCTGCTCAGACCATAATCATATTTTTGGAACAGAACATGCTTTATTACAACTTGTTGTTAATAATTTACTCCCTGGGTAACGCTCATTACAACAGCATCATCTCAGTCATGTTATGTTCATAGCTGCTTCAGCTACTGCAGTTATGAGAAAAAGCAAATACACACATGCATACATATATACACATGCACATACTTATAGAGAGAGGTCAATGTTCAAACACTCAAAGTCTATTAACTTAGTTATCCGACAAGTTCATGGACCAGTGATGAGTGACCAAGAAATCACACATTCTGAGAAACACTCTTTGCAAGGAAACTCAGATTTCCTATCCAAGACTGTGAAGAAACAGCTCTGGAGAGATTGTTGCAGATAAATCACTTGCTCTGCTCACTTGAGCATTCCCACAGTCACCACCAATGAGATTTTGCAGAATGGAAGGAACGCCCTTTACACACACACTCACACAGATTTATAATGAATACAGACATAACTGGAAGACTGATTGGACCAGGCTGCTATGGAGAATCTGATTCCTTTGCATCAACAGATGTGAGGTCCAGCTGGGTGCATGGAACTAACTCCAGTTGAGCAGAGCTGAGATCCCAGTAGGTAATGAGCTATACCAGCAGCTGTAATGGTTTCTTTTCATTGACATGAAGCGTGGGCAGAGAGCACGTCATTCTGTTTGATCTACTAATCAGCGCTGATTCATGTTTACACTGCAGATAGCATTTCATCTGCTTTTAGAAGGTCATTTTCAAGTGATGCTGTATGGTTTCAGTATTGCCTGATGCCTGCAATTTGAATATCCTCTGAGGGAAGCCAGACCTTAATTTTCCTCGTGGGCTACAATTCATTCAGCTCTTAGCATCAACACAGTATTTCATGCTGTAATATCAGATACTATACATTATAAATTATCTGTCACCCATAAAGCTAAAATACAAAAGGCAAAAAGACCTTGAGGGCTTCATTTTTAGATAAAGGAACTAAGGCAATGAATAATTATTTTTGTAGAGCCCAAAGTGTTTAACTCTGAATGCCTCAGATTCTGGTACCAAAACTTTAGTTCCCACTGACCTTAGTAGGCACTTACTATTTCAGAGAAGTCCATGCTAAGCAATGCCTACAAAAAATACTGGAAATGTACAAAATGCTGAATTTCAAAACAGAATTGTGGGGTGAGTTTCCTGTCTATGTTGAAAGAATGGTTTGGTTTGGCCAACGCTATTAAACATGCGTGTCTTCAGTAAGAAGGGAGAAAATACACAATGACTGCCACTTAAGGCTTGAGATGACACAAAGTCTGGGAAAGTGGTAAGTAATTAAGAGCCCAGGTCACTGATACAGAGACCTCTGGATCACATGGTGATCTGTGGAAAAGAGGTCAATGTGCATCAGGCTATGGTCAAACACAAAATTGCCTCTGGGCACAGTGTATGTACCTATGGCATGGGGCACCATTTTGGGGAAACGGTGGCAATGTAACCTTTGGATAGATGAAGTTGAGGTCTTGCTTCCCTGATTATCTTGAAAAGAGACCTCCCAGGAAAGGCCATGGCTACCTTCTGGTTGGGGAAGCTCCTTTCCCTGGAAATAGGGGCATAAGCAATGCTCTATGTCCAAGTCTCCTTCCAAGAGGAACTTTGGACATCCTCCAGGCATGTACCTTGAATGGGTGCAAGACCCAGAAATACCCCTGAGTCTTTCATAACCAAAACCTCTGAGCAGAACTTGGCATCACAGCAAAAACCTGACGGACAGGGAGCTAAGGTTGAGCTCATGCCAAAATGATTAACATGCTCTGTGGATGTACGAATTCAAGTAGAAGCAGGCAAATCACATTGCTCCTGCAACTGGTACTTGTGCAACTTCTTACTGGAATACTGTGTCTGGTTCTTATGGAAGTGCTCCAAAAACGATGTTGACTAATTAGAAAAAGTTTAAGGAAGAGCCATATGAATCATTAAAGCTTCAGAAAACACGTCTTTTAGCAAGAGACTCCAAGATTGAGCTATATTCAGTTTCTTAAAGAGAAGATTAAGGGACAGTTTTATCTCAGCCTGTAAATAGCTAGAAGGACAACAAAAAATTTGTAACACGTTTTTCAGTCTAGCAGACAAGTGTACAACAAGATTCCCTGGCTAGAAGTCATGGATAAACCCATCCAGACCAAAAAAAGTGAATTAACCAGTAGAGACTGTGATAGCAATTTCTGATCAACTGTTCTACTTGACACAAAAAGAACTCCAGCAAAGTCCTTTGCTCTGTTTGATAGAGGTTTTATCACTTTATAATAGTGACCCTCCCTGTAAATGTACAAACTTACAATCTGCAAATCTTTAAGCTCCAAACACCAAATGGTCAATATTAATGACTTACAAATAAATACACCCTAGCAATTTGTTCAACTTAGGTACGAGTGATTTCATTAGTCATTCTGCCTGTTCCTTGGCTAGTTTTCCTCTGTTCACACCCAGGTTGTGTCTTCCCAGAGCCAAGCTAGAAGATGAAAAGGCAGAAACCCTCAAAGAATCTCTGGGAAAGTACATCCACATCAAACGTATATCCCAGGCTCTTTACTTAATGGACAAAACCTTGTTTTCACTAGGTTAGCACCAAGGAAACACCACTGTCATGGGAGAGGGTGAGCCGAGCCATGTTCTCCCTGGTGCAGCTCAGCTCTGACTAAGGTCACATCCCCAGACAAGACAGGATGAACCCAGCTGGAGTCTCAGAGCAGAAGTCATCAGTCAGAAACACCAACATCCCTTGACTTGTGATCTGATCAGACTTGACCTAGGTATCACTAAAGAGGGACAGGATACCCCCTGTGCTAGCTGAGACACTCCTCTGCCTGGCGATCAAGCAGGCAGAATGTTATCCTCATACATTTAAAGAAACACCCTATTCCAACCTGGTTGTCCCCCTGATCCCTGGTGTTTTGATTACTAAATGTCCTCCACATGGGAGAGGCCTGGAGCAGACCATCCCTGTGGGAGAACAACGTATGCGATGGAAGGGAGGAGGATCACACAGGACCACCCTTACCTGTAAAAGATGCGTTTGCTGGGTGGAACAAAGGTTCCTCCCACCACAGGATCCAAACACTGGTTAGAAGTATGGAAAGCCACGTGATATTGATCTGTGCTATGCTAGCATGCCCTAACAGAAGGGACTAACATAACCATCATCTGCCCAGTGAATCTACAGTTGTTCAAGTGAAGAAGACAGCAACCAACTTCATCCAAAAATGGAGGAGGCCCCATAGGAATGAGACTATTATCCAGGAAGGCAAAACAAGCAGTGGCATTGGTAAGCCCCTCTGAGATATCCCACCACAGTGACCAAACATGTACTGACCTCAGACATCTGCGGGAAGAGACTGATGGCCAAGGGAAGGGCCAGGCCAAAGGCAGCGAGGCACACAAGGCTTTGGACTGGGAGAATCATCCGGGGACGGGATCTCAGGAGTGATGTTCTGGAAAGGAAAGGCTTCGTTAGACCATTTCATAGACCAGGTGAGTGCATGCCATCATCAGAATGGACACTGGTGTTCACCTAGACCCACTGGTCTCCCTCTCCCTAACTGGTCCAGGTTTCTTCTTAGCAGGTCATCAACAAGTTCACCCACAAAAGATCCCAAGTCCTGCACACTGTGCTTTTGCATTTGCTGTGGTTACACAGCCCACACCAACCTAAGTGCTCACATCTAAATCAAAACAGGATCACTTCACACATGCCTCCCCCATTTCAAACCATCTCACACTGGAGTAAATGGCACACGACATAATCTGGCTGCATGCAGGTGTCACCTGCATTAAGACTCTGGAGACTAAGTTGAGTGAGCAGAAAGAAATTAGGTTCTTGAGAGATACTGTGAACTTTGTCTGCTTTACCATGTGGTGGTACTCAAAAAGGCACATGACTTTGTTAATGGGGTAATAAAGTAGTAAACTTGACAATACCTTAATTTGTTAAAAACCAAACATCTGCAGGGTGAGTGATAAAGATGGTTTAACACTTGCTGTCCCCAGGGGATATTTATGAGTTCAAGACTTGTTAACAGCAAACACTTTAGATACCTGCAAGGTCAGGTTCTGATAATGACCCATTAAGTGACCCTTCTGATGCAATTAACACCAAATGACAGGGACAACATTTAGTTGGTAGAAGGTGGCATGCTAAGTATATTCCAGGATACAGGACCTCAGACAGTTTACAAATGTTAAGGGGAAAAATGTAATTCTTGAGGGGTTTGTTCTGGAGCTATTTACACCAAAAGGACACCTGTCATTCAGCTTTCTTCTACCAATCTGAAACAACTGGCAATATAAACCAGCAACCTGGTAGTGAGTTTTGTTTGAACATTCAGTGTATATTGGCAATGTAAAGAGTCAGCAGATTCGCTGCTGGGTCATCAGCTATGGCCTTAGTCCCAGTATGCATCTGTCCTGTGTCCATCCTGATCTCAAGCATGCCAATGCCTCAGGGTGTCCTGCCATCAAACATGGGCAAAGATTTGCTAGTTAATGCCTTTCCACTGGGGTGATAACACAGGAGCTCTCTTTTGGTCAAGGAAGATTACACTAACTGATAAACATCACTGCGGTTACCATCACCGGGCTTTTAAAAACCATTTCTAACCCAGTGCGCACCATTCACAAGGTGCCCACCAAAACCAAGCCAAGCAACCCTTCCTACATCAGGGCATGCTGCTAGCCTGCTCTGGCACACCCACAAGTGATTTTGCAGGCACATCTTCCCATGCAACCCGTGCCTGCAGCCAATGCAAGATAACAGATTACCTCAACCCCCGTCTACTCCACGTTTACTGCAGGCTACAAACACGCACCTGATGAATTATAACGGAGCAGCTGATGTGTGGGAACTTGTTACCCTGCTGTACGTTGTCTGTGTGTCTGAACATTCAGACTCTTCGCCCTTTGCTAATGATGCTTGCTGAAAGCTGTCTTCATCTTGAGAAGCTTTGGGGGAAGTAGGGAAGGAAAACAAGATCCAGAGCCTTAACTCCTCCAATATCTCAGCTCCTCACTAATAAGCTATCGAGACGGAGTTGATCCTATCAGTTTGTGCTGTGAAAGCCAAGCTTCTGTTCTCCAATATTTAGCTACCTTGTTTTGCATAGAGCATGATCTAGCCTAAGACTCCTGCAGAAGTCCACAAGGATTTTGTCTGAGTCAGGAAAGCAGGTTACCTTGCTCCACGCTTTTTAACAAATGCAACTTTCAAGAATTGCCGTCAATAAGCTGTGATAACTAGTCCCTGTGATGCAGAGGGGCAACTCCTGGAACTGATTTATTCTCCTGCTTAAGCTGTTGTGATCCATGAGAGCCCTTGCTGAGAAAATCATATGACCAGCATCCTTCAAGCCTCCCTCGAGTACAGTTTAGAACCAAGACATCACTGCTTATACCACCCCTGACATCTTAATTTGGAAGCTGCACCCTCTTTAATTACTACCCTGTTGGGGACCTTATAATCACCCAAGTAAAAACTCATCCAATTTAAAATGATCCCCAGTACAGCCCCCAGGTGTGATTTCCAGGAGTGCTTCAACTCAGGCCAGTTCAAATTACAATGGCTAACCTCCTAATTAAGAAGACTTATGCCTTGATTTAAAAAGGAGAGGGGACTAATTAACACATGTAGTGTAATGTCTTAATTGGGATTCAGATTCTAAAATTTGTGTGGTTCAGAATAAATGACTCATAATTAGTTGAGAGGTCCACTTTTCTTGTGTACCTAGCATCTTTGCTTTCGACACCAATCTCAGTAGAATATTAAATATTGCATGCTGCATTTTGTTAGCTGTCAAATGCAATCAAAACCCCTCTTTTCACCCATTAGCCCCCCATCGGAAGTGAATGATTAGATGTTTCCAGAGGGTTTAACTGCAGTGTATTATAGCAGATTAAAAATAAATAATATTAATATCCATTTGTTGAAGAGTGAATTAGTTTACAACACTGTCCTGTGTGCTCCACCAAGGGGTTCAATCAGGGATGTGGCGGTCTGGACTTTTAGGTCCCCTTGACAGCCCAACTTTGCCATTGGCATCTTCTGAAGCAGACTGCTGTAATCACAAGAGCAAATATCATCTTACCCTACCAGTAATTCTGCAGAAGTACTTGAAGCTATTCTCATATGAGAACAGTAGATTTACAGACTGTCATCATGCACACAGGACAGGACTGGCTAGGCTCTGGTGAACTAAACCTTGGCGCTCAGATTACACAATATGGGATTGAAAAGTTTGCACCAAGAGAAGGTCTCACATTGGAAATCTGCAGGAAGACAGTAATATGTATGTTTTATTGTTCCCAATTTTAGAAGCCAAATTTTTATCACCAGTGGCCTGGCTCACTAGTGTAAGTGATCCACGTTTATACATCAACCTTTGGATGGCAAAGAACGCGCATTTTTGCAATACTTCCCTCCTCCTCTCTCTTTTTTCTTCTTTTTTTTTTTTAAAGATTTGTTTCTTTACTCCCCTTCAGAGCCCCCTAATGCCTATTCTTTCTGCAATTTGCCTTCACAAAATTTGCCTAGCAGGTATTAAAAAGGCAGTAACACACTGGGGAGCTTCTGGCTTACTGATCCTAGGTAGCGCTTACTGTTAACGGATATACCTAAACCAGCTAGACCTTACGGATATCATTTCAATATGCATGAGTGTGCATGTACGTAGGTATATACACAGACACACGCATACTTGTACAGACAGTACATCTGCTCCGCAGAGACAGTGTGTTGTAGATCTTGTAAATACACCTTCATTCAACTTTCATCACATTGTTCATTAGTGGTTTAAATTTTGCATAATTTGGCAGCTGCCTCTGGCATTTTTCAAGAGGTACTGTAATTTATTCCATATGGAAGTCAGTTGCTGTACTAAAAAGGAGTTATCAGGTTCAGTGAACCAGAGCTGTATTTGTCTAGAAGGAGGTGTCAGATGCTAAACTAAATATGACAGGAGTTAACCAAAGTCTCCCAGCTGACAGATTCTGTGGGGTTTCTGTAGTGTTTGGTATAAACAGGTTCAAAGCTAATACATACATCGCAAGACGCCGAGGATGCCGGTGGGGTAAGAAAAGCGCTGGAGGCTGAAGCCTTGGGTATCCCGAGGCATCCCAGGCTCCTCAGAGCCCAGGATTCAAAACACCCCTCTGATGTGCAAACAAACTTTGGGGTGGTTGTCCGACCCCAGATCCCAGTTCTGCTGAGAACCTCCCAGAGCTGGCACCATACCACGTCTCTGCTTCAGAGAGCCTGTCAGGTCTTTCTGCTATCTGCAGAGGGTGTTTCTGAGCTTTTCTCACTCATTTTGGGTCATTTGGGGAATGCTGAGCTCTTCTAGCAACGAGTAGCTCTGTCTGCTGTCCTCTCCAGCCAGGCCACTGCTGTCCTTGCCAAGAACCATCTCCTGCTTTTGGCTGTAGCCCCAGTGCCCCCTCCAGAGGACACAGCAGAAGCAAACAGAGTGAGGTTGGGGGATTTTTGTGCTTGATTGACATAATTAAAGGAGCAGTTTCAATGTTTACTCTGGAAACAGCCACAGCAGTTTAAGGTGTCACTGCTGGCAGCTGTTTAGTTTAAACAAACTTCAGCGGGGGTTTAGCTGGACGGAGAGACTTTGCACATCAGAGGAGGAAGAGCACCTGTAGGAAACATTCTGCACACACTGTCAGAAGGAGAATATCTCTAGCAAAAGGTCATGAACACGAGGTCCAGGAGGGCCTCCTACCTCACACACATTTCTGCAGTGAAAAACATGGTTTAAGCTGAAGAAAACTCCTTTCCAGCACCACAGAATCATGGGCTGAGCGCTGGCTATCCATCAAGGGAATCCATTTTTCAGGTTAGACCGACTTAGCTAAGCCAGAGTAGCTCTGTAATGTTGATGCAGACTGGGAGCATCCTAATTTTATGAGCTTTACAGGAAAACAGCCCTGACAACTGCTGCGTGAGGATGCTGACATGTGCGGCAGCTCTGCCACAAGTTCAGGATGATGGGGAGATGAAGAAAGAGTAGAAACGCTCCTCTTACATGGATACAACTATTCTGGTCCCTGCTTCTCTCTCAGCTCTTGCCCATTGCCAACAGTTCCAGCTTTCTCTCTCCTCCATAAACACTGCACAGTCAGCTGTCGGGCCTCCTCTTGTCTAGCCTGACATACATGAGCTCCTGGAGCCCATCCTCAGACCTTCTGCTGCGCTTCAGACCCTTGGAGGTTGCTTGTAC
Source organism: Haliaeetus leucocephalus (assembly GCF_000737465.1). NCBI lineage: Eukaryota > Metazoa > Chordata > Aves > Accipitriformes > Accipitridae > Haliaeetus > Haliaeetus leucocephalus. The sequence continues at coordinate 4,634,225 of NW_010973177.1, read as the reverse complement.
TATGAGGCAAAGAAGAGGCTTTAGGATAAAGAGATAAGAAGAGCTTACATTCTTCAATCTCCACTGTCAGCTATTAGCTGAAAGTGTCCGCAGCAGACATTGCTGGTGGACTGAGCTTGTCCGCTACTTGTCCAGGCCACATGAACTGGATTTGGGCTCTCCCACCACAGAGCTCAGCCTACAGGGGAGCCTGAGGTTGCACTTACACACAGACCTGGATGGTCTATGCATAGACTAGCTGTGTGATGGGCTTCAAGTCTTCAAGGAGTTGGAAGCTGGACAAAAACTACTGGAGAAGTCTTGGATGATAGCTGGGAGAAACCTGCACCATTTCCCAAATTTTGTCATAACTACCAGACAAAAGGATTCACAGAAGCATCTGAATAAAGGGAAATGTCTGAGGGACTAGAAGTCCAACTTAATGCAGTGGATGTAGTTGTCCCCACACATCCGTGACATGGAGATACCAATGAAGTTTCCACTGTCTGCTCTAAAGTCAGCTATATCCCATAGATGAGTCGTCTTCGTCTCATAGACAATGTGAAACCAATATTTTTCCGTATTAAAGTTGCCAACACGGATATTATTTATAAAACTTAAATGAGAATACATCTGCACAAAATAACTGACACCGTGTTCCCCGCATGGCATATGTAGTCTCAAAATAAACATTGATTCTATATGTTAGCTGCTTCAACAGAGCGTCCAAGCAGCAGGAAATGCATGAAACATGGGGAAAGAATGGCGCGCTGCGGAGCTCAGCAGTGGGAGGTAACATTGAATTACTTGGAGAGCAGAGAAGGCGGCCCTGGGAGTTAAAATACACAGCAGGCAAAGAGACGAGAGAAGCCAAGAGAGCTGAAAAAAATGGCACAAGAGACGAGAGAGGCAGCTGGGGGAGTTAAAACATGCAGATGGAGAGATGGCTGAGAGAGAGGAAAGACCTGGATCCAAGTGGAAAGACGACGACCAGGAACTGGCCAGTTAAAATAAACTTTTGGAATACCGAGACGAAAACGAGGGAGTGAGTTTTCCATGAACCTGAAAACCGCTGCTGGGAGCATGTAGCTTGCTCCCGGGGTGGTGCAACTCCCACCCAACTGCAGCAGTCACCCACTTCCACCCGGACTTAAACGCAAGGCAGGAGAATCGCTCTCCTCCTTCGCCACAACCCCAAATGCAAATGACTTAGTAAAGGATCCAGATTGTGACTTCTGATTCCAGATCTCCAGCCTCCAAATAATAAGCCGTCACTCTCATCTTTCTCATTTATAGACACTGTAAGGATTTCTATAAATAATTTGATAATGCATGCCTTGATATGACTCCCATTAAAAACGCCCTAGTCTAGCTAAAATTCTACTAAATTAAAAAAATTAAACTTTTCAGGGAATGCTCCAAGTTTTTTTCCAAAATGAGGTTTCACCTCTGACTGCGTCCTTCAGTAACCACTTTAAAAGATCTCTGAGTTGACACCTGGACTGCAAATCCCTCAGCTATGGAAAGGGATGGTCTCCATGTCAGGTGGATGCTTCCATGTCCTAGAGTGATACCACCACCTCTAGCTGCGTGGCCAAACCGCACCCCACTCCCTATCCCTGCTGTTTCTCACTCACAGGCTTCCAGGAATCCAAAGATATTTGATGGAAAAGTGAAACAGTAGGCACAAAGCTCTAAGGAGAATTTAGGCAGGCAAAAGCAGTGCCCAGATATTTTTATATCTACAGAGTTTCATTTGGGGGTGGTGGGAAGGAAAGTATTCTCTCACAAACCTGAATTAAGTCTTTCTATTAGTTAAAATGACTTTTTGAAGACAATCTCCTGTATGTCCACATTTGCTTGACAGATAAAATTAGTTTCAGTAAGTCTTGCATGGAGCACAGGTGCATTTAGTAGAACTCTTATCAATACAAGAAGTTATGATGCCCCCAAGTATGAAGCAAATTTTACTATTAGTTTTATTTAAGCTTGTGGATGCTTAGCAAGACCTATGATGGTCCTCAGTGTTTCCTACTGGAGACAATCATTGACAGAACAGTTTTCTACAAACCTTGAATTTTTGCACATAAAGATTTTTGTCTGTTCCTGTTGATAACCAGAATAGCAAAGATCCTCTGAATTACAGCAACAAAATAGTTTGTCCTCTGGGGTGATCTTTCTTGGATGAGCTAATCACCGAGATAGCGTTAGACTGGAACCAGTGCCCGTGTTAAGCCAGTGGTAACACACGCAGCAACTTTGCTGCAAAGCCTCAGTGTGACAGAAAGGCGAAAAGAAAGAGCTCTGTAGTAAGAACATCACAAATCGGTGGCATTTCTGAAGTGTCTGGCATGTGGACAGATGAAAACAGAAGTCCTCTCAACTGACAACAGCAAAGCAGCTTTGATGAGATTATAAAGGCTAGAATCATGCGTCTGAATATGAAGCAGGGAAGCTGCCAAGATGCTGGGGTACAAAGATAAGTGACAGTCCCTGTTCTTCTTACACATGATTTTGAGCAAGCCCTGAGTAAGGTACTCCAGCGTAAGACACGGTCGCTCCTGAGCACCTCCCCAGCAGACCCTGTGGGTAGATCATGGACTGGGGGACCATGTGGGTGACACGGGGTCTTGGAGCAGGAAAGAGGCTGCAGAGCTTTTGTTAAGGAGGAGCATGAAGTGACAATAAAATCCTGTGCACAAAATTAAGGGGACTGGAATCTACCCCTTGTCCTTGTGCGTCCCCAGCAGCCATCTCCAAACAATGGCTTGCAGCAAGTGTTACCAAGACTGTGCCCTGCCACAGGGAACCACCACAGTCCCTTTGAAAAAGAAAGGAAAACAGTATATTTTGGCTGAAGAGGGCTAAAAGAACTTACTTTAGAGTTCCCAAAACAGACTTTGTTCCCGTTTCTCCCCACACTCAGGCCATGGGAGGAACCAATCTTGGTGAGAGCCTCTAGGTGCTAGAGGGCTACCAGCCTATACCTATATTTTTAAATTTAGATGTTAAAAATCAGTCTCCAAATTTACAGAAGCAGCCCTGACCCTTCTGTTAAGGAGAGAAAATTGCCCAGGGGTGTTTCTACAAGAGTAAACAAGGCTAGCCAAAGCTATGGGTCAATCCCTAATCGTACTAATTACTATTTACTTTGTCAGTGGAGTGCTTTAGAGCAGCCATTATCAACAGATTTGTTTAAAGAGTGCTTCCAGCTTGGCTGTCTCAACAAAGGTAGCAAGCCCTTTAGCACCCCCGTCTTTCAATGCACGAATCAGTCGCCAGAGGTTGGCAAGGTGATCCCCACCCCATGGATCATTCACACCGAATGAGCTGCTGATGGGCGTCCTACGAGCCATAGGCACCCAACAGCTCCAAAGAGGCTCACAGCATCTAGGGGCAGAAGAAAAAGCGGAGGTGTTGGAAAGCAAGGTGGGAGAATGGCCAATGGACAGGGCAGTTTGGGGTTTTTTGCTATTAAGAACTCTGCGAGGAGATAATTGGACATGAAATAATAACCCTGCCCTTTCCTGCCAACTCTGCTAGCACTGAGGCTCCACAGAGACATCTGCCAGGAGAGATTCTGGCTTAAACAGTAATGGAAAGCAAATCTCTGCAGGGTATGTGAACCACATATTCTTCTGGGGAAGTCCAAGCCACAGGATGTTATTGAAAGAAAGTACAAGTGAGTTCAAACAGGGCATAAAGCAAGTCCAACAGTGGCCAAGGTGGTCAACAAGTCCCTATACTCACTATCGCTGGCTGAACACGAGCCAAGATCTTTAGTCTGACCCCAGGTGGCACCTCTAATGTTTGCTAAGTGGAGGACTGAAAACTTATGGACACTTTTCCACTGAATTCAGAGAGTTTTGGCTCACACTGACCCTACGGTATAGGGTTATTCAAACTGCTGGGGTCTCAGAAAGAGAATTTAAAAATAACCATATCAATATAACACTTTAACAGCCTACAACAATGGTCAAAAATGATGGAACATGAAAATTTTAATAAGAAAAAAAGTCTTTGATGGACCAATGCTAAGAAATACCAATGAATAACACCTACTGAGGATCTTTTCTCCCTTCCCCTTGAAAAGACCCACTTTGTATTACTCAACACTTACTTTTCCAGTATGGACATAATAATTGGAGGTAGAACCAGTATAGGCATTGGCAGGACCACTCTAGTCAGGGCCGTTTCTAGCAGTGCCTGAAAAGGAAAAACAAACAAACCCAAGACACGTAAAACAAATCTCAGGATGTACCTGCACTGAGCAATCAACACGTGGGCACAGAAATGGCTTGGCTGGCCTTTCTTCTGTTGCATATGTGAATGAATGTATCAACACACGCTTTCAACTTTGCTATCAGCTATTTGTATCCAACCTATTTTCACTCTGTTGCTCCAAACGATGGGCTGGAGCCCATGCTTGGTCACCATGGAATAAACAGAGACACCTAATAGCTTCCCTGATTTCACTTTATGTGACCAAAAGCACTCCAACATCTCATCATATTCTTAAGCAAACATGTTAGTGCTGCCTGGAGGAAGAAAGAGAGGCAAAACAGCTGCCTGGAAGATGTTGTAAGGTGAAATATCCGAGTATGGGCTGAGCAGCAGCTTCAGCACTTCCTCCGTCAACTGAGTTTCAACTTCAATTATGTGCTGGGGGAATGCAGCACCTCATTGCCTGCTCCAAGACTTGTTTCTGCTCTTTAATCACTGGTGGTTTACTGCAAAGCATCGTAACACACTGGGCTCTCCTCTCCCAGGAAGACGCCCAACTGTGAAGCTACGGTTGTCCCTCCGCTGGTGCTTTCTCTCTGGCAAGATTCACCAGGAAGCAGCAAACAGAACAGCTTGGCAGCATGATACATATAAATTACCCTGAGATGAGACCTAGAGAAGATCATGGGTGCTCTAGCAAGGTGTTTTAAGTACCACTGTGTCTTCATTTACCTCTTCCAACCACCTTTGCCAGCACCTACCTGGGATGCTCCAAGCACTGCGACCATACGCGGGGCTTCAGCAGACCTAGGCAGAGGATACTGTAGATTTTGGATGGAAATGCTGAAACTTATACATATGCCCAGGCTTGGGAGCACTCAATCCTTCCAAACTGGGACAAGGTCTCAGAGAGGCGCAGATGTGTTACACTAAGGATCTGCCAAATTTTCCATGACAAAACCCAGTACTAAGCTATTCAGGAAGAAGCACTGGGATTAGATGGCAGCTGAGCAGTTCTCAGAAGTCCTAAATTTGATGTTTAAACTCCACCTAAATCACACTTACAGTACCTTCACTTTTAATATTTATTTTCTATGTTGTCTGTCTTCCCCTCGACCATTAGGATGGAGAGGGGAAGCTGGGTCCTGAAGCCAGTTAATGTAAGTGAGGAAAACTGGCTCAAATAAGTATCTCCGAGCCCTTCAACAGATTGTTTTAATCTCCGTGTTAAACAGCAATATGGAGAGATATTAGAGATCTCCCATTTCTTGCCGAGGACTGTAAATCTGTACATTAATTGCTGTCTATGAAGTGCCTTAAGAGCCTTGGACAGAAGGAGCGAGAGAAATGCCAAGCATTATATTATTAACTCCTCTGCCTGGGCGTGTGCTTTGGTACATGCTTTACATTTCAGATTAAAGCCCACTTGGAAACAACATGCCTCAGACAATCAGATGATGCTCGGAAGACAAAACTATGTAAGAAGGGAAGAAAAGGGAATAATTGCAGGCAGATGGCAGAGAGTAGGTTACAGGGGAAAACAAATCAGGTGTTAGGATGAGGATAAAAACATCTGGCTACCCTCACAAAGCTTTGATTGGCAATTGCTAATGCAGCTTTGACATGGCAAGGGTTAAAAAGCTACTCAGCTTGAAAATTAAGTCTTCCTAATTTAGAAAAAGGTGTAAGTTATCTTTGCTTCGTATTCAACATGAACTGCTTACAAGTTTCCACAAAGAAATCCTAAGGCTGTGAAAGCATCAGGGTAGTACAGGATCTTTCTGATGTCAGTCTGTGCCCTTCCAAACCATCAAGGTCAGTCACCAAATTTGCCTGCATGACAAGAGCCTGTGTCTGCCAGCAGAATCAGTTTTGTGGCTACGCAACTGCACGTGTGGGTACAGCACAGGCATTAAGTTTTGCCGCTTCGCTCTTCCTGCATGATGGGTAAAGCTCATCTATTTCTAGCTCTTTCAAGTCATCAATTTCTACGGCTGTGGGATTTGTTGAGCCTTAAGGCCAGTTGTGTACAAGCTCACCCAAGTACTTGCCAGGAACATCACAGGTACATACGTGTTTTGCAGCAATTCTGGAAGACCCGACAATGTTTCCGTTATTGTCCAAAACATCAATTCCTTCTTCCAGCTCTGTGTGCCTCATCAGGACAACATTGCAGATATTGGCACTAGCTGAGGATGAGAAAAGCACGATGATTAGCAACGCAGCCCTGGTCAATACCAAATGGCAGGCTTCTGTTCGCCATGACAGCCCTTCAGCTTTGCTTGCATCAATCTGCCAAGAAGTTTCTGCAAGTCAAGGAGCCACTCTTATACCAAGACAAAGATGTGATTCTTAAGAGGAGATAATAACCAAGATAATTTTCTTTTACTTGCAAAGGGATCTGCTGCCACAATCAGAAAGGTATTGATGCAAAGAAATACCAGCATTTCCAGATATTGGTGTTCACACATGCTCCCACCCTCCATAGTGATCCTTCACCCAACATTTCGACCTACTAAGTCAAAACAGGTCCTTGCACTCGGCTGCCAGTTGGTCTCGGACAATCAGGCACTGCTGATTGACAGCTGCCTCTTCTGACCACTCCAGAGCTGGTCTTAACTCCCTTTACTAAGCCAGCAGACAAACTCTTCTTAAATAACAGATTTTAGCAGATATGATGGAAAGACACTACAAGGGATTTCACTGAGCTATGAAGGACAGCTCAGATCTGAGCTCTTAAGATGACAGAATTTTTATTCTTTTAAATCAATTAAGACAAGGTTGGGTTGCTTCCATTGACATGTATCCCATTAGTGAGGGTCCTGCTGACTATTTGCCCGTTTCACATGTTTTAGGGGGTAAATGGCTCTGTGGGCTTATTTTCTAGAGTTAGAGACCTGTTTCTTCACTTTAACAGTATTTTTCTGAACTATGACACAAACCAGCAGCGCTTTGGATGGCTCTGGTTCCCAAACGACATTTCCCAGATCTCAGCCCTGCATCCATGGCAGAGGTGGGAGCAGGTCTGGGACCCTTTCTGACAACTCCCCCCTTGCCCAGCCTGTGGTTTTTGTAGCCTTCTTGAGGTGTCCCCAAATTCTGCTCCTCAAGTAACATGTTAAGAGCTGGGATTGAGAAACATCCTTCCCAGGTGCAGCTCCTGTCTGGGGCCCAGGCACTTATTAAATTTTTCCAAGGAAAAGCTGCTAATTCCTACAAAAGTTTTGGTTTTGATAAACTGGCATTTTCCAGCAACCCCCCCACACATTTTGTTGCAAACTTTCCAACCAGAACTAACACAAACCCACTGTTGCTGCAAGTACCACTGCTTCCAAAAATGTGTTTCTGTACTGCCTGATGGGTTAATATTTGCTAATTAATCTCAATTCATGTCATATAACAAATGTCTAATTTTTTGAGGGTGGTGGGTGGGTGAGCCCTATACGAATGCAGCTTTCTGCAATCAAGGATGATTTGTGGTGACAAATGCTCCTTACACTCGAGAATAAGAGGAACATACACACACGCACACTCTGTCTCTCTCTTTAATATTCGAACTACTGGACCACTCTTCCCATCTATCAAAATATCTGTGTTACCAACCCTTCAGCTCCTTAATCGAAGATAAAAAAGAAAACAGGCATTTCATTTAAAGCAAGTTTAGCACCCCTTTTTTTTCTAACACTCACATGCCCTGTCCTTCTAGCTATCAGTCAAGACTGAACACATAAAAACACGCCAGCAGAGATGCTCTAGCCAGGCCAGGATGCACCAGCACAAGGCTCTTGCGAGACTCATGATGGGGTGTCCAGACCTGAAGCTCCCACCACAGCTAGATGCTTCTCCAAGTCTCTGGATCCTATTAGGGCTTCATTGATTGAGCAGGTCCCAAATTCAAAACCTGATTCTAGCCTGTTTGTCTGACACAAACAACTGTCTTAGCTGCTTCCCTTCTGCTTTCTGAGAAAGCAGAAAATGCTGCTAATTATGGGTAAACTTGGATTTTATGGATGTCTCAAATACAGAGGGGAATGAGAAATAAATAAATATATGTGTAGACAACTTGATTTTCAGAATTTGGAAAGAAATTGTGATAATATAGCCTGGAAACTAATTCTGTGAAAACACTTGGTGACACATTGGAAACTGGGTTCAGATACAAAAGCAATCCATTACCCTACTTCTGTATGTGTGTAAATATATCCTTTCTAAACCAGGGTGCTCTCTACACACTAAATACATCCTTGTGCACCACCTAAACACATTTAACAATTTTAACCCGACCAACAAAAAACCAAGAAGCCCAAGGAGAAGAAATCTTCCCTCTTCCTCACCTCCTTTCTCTCCAATGGGTATCTTTCTACCAGCTTTAGCTTCCTTCGGATCAGGTTTGAGATGCAACCTTTGGGATTTTCTGTGGATTTTTTAGCCACATGCATCTCCAGTATAAAGCATGCCATCACCAGCGACACCCCTTACCTTCGTGACAGCTATCCACATGCAGTGCTTGGGAAGAAGTGGGTAAACTGGGTTCCTTGCAATAACCCTGGGCGTTGATATCCTTCACCACCTACATCTCCAAGAAAGGGTCAAGCCCCTTCATACTCAAATTTGGGAATCACGGCTCTCAGGAACACAGCACCAACACACTCCTTCCCTTCTCTGTACTGAAAACCTTCATAGAGTACAACTTCACCACCCAGATCATGCTCCAGAGTGGCCAACAGCAAGCACGAACCCCTTTTACACCAAGCCAGCCACTGGCTATGCAGAGCCTTGGCCATTTCCATGAGCTGTTCCACCTGGGGCTGGGGAGGATTTGTCGGACAACTTGTGATTTTCAGCTACTACAAATTACCTTTGGCAGAGGGTGAGGGCGCAGCCTGACCTCCCGGCACCCTGCTCCAGGGCCACCACTGGCCGCGACATGGGGATCGGAGCGATCGGAGCCTGCACTAGTTACCTGGGTGCTTTCCTAACTGCCCACAGTCTGTGTTATCACAAGTGAGGTCTGCAGGCCCCCTGCAGACACATCCCCATGCCCTGCACTCGTCTCAGGGTCTCATGGTGAAAGTGGAATTTCAAGGAGGAACCACTTCTGTTAAATATGTCCTACAAGCAGCATTTCTGCAGATATGGTTTAGTTTATCGGGCAAAGACAACTGTTACATGACCCAGAGAAGACAGACACAACATGTAGAGCATCTCTGAGGGCAGTAAGACCCAGAGACTGGCTTTCCCAGTGCGTACCCCAGCTTCTCAAAGCTTTGCAAGAGTCTTTATGAACATCTCTGCTAGGAGTCTGGTTGCCTTCCACCCAAGCAATAGCTGCACTTCCCCAAGTCTCCATCTCTCAAGACCCCTTGGGATGAGAGACCATAAAGCTTTGATGCATACCTCCAGTTTTCCAGCTGCTATCAACCAGCACATCTCAGCCGAGGTTGCTGGGAGAGGGAAGCAAGGAAAGGCCAAGAGAAAACTGCTTAATGGTAGTGGAGCAAGAGCTTTACACCAGTGTCTGGCTTTTCACATACAAAAAGTGAAATTCTGCCCTTTTGCTGGGGGCTGGTGGTTCAGAAGCAATGGAAAGACACATGTTAATTAAACAGTTTGTCCAGGTCTGCAAACCAGTAACTTGCAGCTTTCAGAACCACAAAACGGCAATTAGTAGGAGGATTCCTGATGTCCTGGCACATAACGAAGCATGACAGTACACAAATAAAATAAGCAACTAGAGAATTAATTACGGGCTAAACAAATTAATTATGGGTCCTCAATCAATGCCGACACAAGTGTCACCTCTTTCTCCTTACACCTTGGTATGAAAACAGAGCAAGCTGGCAGCAAAGACTTCCCACGTGCATCTCTGACTCAAACCCAGCCTTGGAGCTGCCTCCTGGGTCTTGTACTCACCTCTAGAGCCCTCCTGGTTATAAAAATCAAAAGAAAGCTGAAACCCTCTAAAAATATATTCCAGGAAAGTTCAAAGAAAACAATGATAATGTCCACAGATGCCCCCTGTACAAGCAAAGGGCTCAGAAACAAGACCAAGTGCAACCTAAAGACCACAATCTCCATCACCCCCTGCTCTGCAGACAGGGCAAGTGGCTGTTTTTCTGGCAGAAAAGGGCAAAAAAACCCCCAGCAACTTGGGAACTGAAGGCTGGAGGGTCTGAGCAACCAGCTCTCTGTAAAAAAAGGAGCAGAAAGAGCAAAGAAACTGAGAGCAACAGCTAGGTAAAGAGTCTTGGCATCCTCAAGCGAAGCTCTTGAGGACATGGCCCTTGCACAGCAAAGGAAAAAGCTTAAAGGAATGTTTTGCACTAACACGGTTGAAAAGAGACCTGCCACAGCGAGCAAAACCCCTTTGTTTACTGATTTCCTCCATGCTTGAACAATTTCTTTAAAAATAAATAAGGTTATATAAAAAATTACCCTAACGCCACTGGTGATTTCTTCACAGCTAAAATAACTCATCGTTTGCTGAACGTTGTAACCACAGGCTTCAGCAAGGGCTGAGTCCAGTGTGTCCCTTCTCTTAAACACTGAGCAGTTAGCTGATAAAATGCAGAAGGGTTTATTCTGTGCTCCAACAAGCCAGCAGCAGCCTTAATTCTTCACATAAGTCGGTCTTTTTTTAATCAGTGGCTCTTAGAAATCTGTATATTCAGAGTAGGAGCATTTCATTGCATTTTTATTGTAAAAAAACCCTAATGCTACCGCTTATTTGAAGAATCAATTTGACATGATTCAAATCAGATCTTACAAATTAAATGCTCTCAAATTTGGACAGTCAAGGACCAGTCAACACCAATCCTTTTTTAAACTGCTTGAGAGTGGAAAGTGCAGCTTGACAAAGCCTTGTGAGTTGTGTCCACCAGCAGCTTTGCATCATTTTCCCACCAAAATGCTGCTTTGCACCATCCTGTTGCTGTTTGCACCAACTCAGGGACCCACCACCGAGGGGACATGGCAGCGACAGCATAAAGCAGGAAGGCAGGAGTTAGGTGTCCATCCCAGTGGCTTTTAGCCACAGGTAGGTTTACAGCCCACCCTGTGAATATAGAGAAAAGGTGTTATTTCTTACCGACAGCAGGGAATGGCACAAACCTCTGGATCAAGAGACGAGTGGCGGGGGTAAACTTGTTTGCTCTCTGAACCAGAACATTAAGGCCCACCTTTGAATAGAAAAAAAAAAAAACAAAACAGAGAAGCATAAAGATTTAGCTACAAGGAGCAGGGCAGATGCCACAGGCTGCAGACAGCAGTAGAGCTCTTCAGGGGCACGGATGGGGGTCTCTCCTAATGCAGAAGTGTTTGAGAACTAAACCCCACACACACTGCAGAGTTTAGCTGTGGTGGGTTCAGCCCTTTATTCAACAAAGGGTTGAACCAAACCATTGGGTTGAACCCAACCATCGGGTTTAAAGGAAGGGTTGAACCCAACCGTTGGGTTTAAAGGAAGGGTTGAACCTAACCATTGGGTTTAAACCCTTTCTAGCTAAAAGACAAGGTAGAAACCACTGCAATGCCATTCAGTCCTTCTGGAAATGCCCCTAGCTGCATTTTTACCCAGTTCACTGGCATTTTCCCCACCCAGCACAAAATCATTTGCGCCGGGAGTCCTCACCCAGCTAGGAAAAAGCCAAATATCAGTGGTGGTGGTTGGCCCAACACAATTCATTGCTCCTCCCAGGGTCTGTGCAAACTACACCACCCCACTCCAATGCAAACATTTGGGCTATAAAGGAGCTATTAATAGAAACAAGAGATAGCAGGCAGTTTATTATAACCATGGATCATTTTTTTGTTGCCTCCTCCAACACTTGAATAATGCAGAGCTCTCCACAGTTTTGCAGGAATCTAAGCCATTGCATATGTTAATATAAACAGCACGGAGGAGAGTCGCTGCCTCGTCAGCCTCAGCGTGGTTGGATAGTAGCGATAGTCAGAGAATTTCCACCAAAATTTGTTTCAAGCAGAACTGGGGTTATTAATTAAACAAACCTATTCACAGGGAATGACTTCTGTCTTCAAATTACTCTCCCTCACAATATTTTCTCTTTTTCAACCAAAAACCCCCAAACGTGCAAACAAAACCCAACAGCCCCAAACCGGGAATTTTAGGCTGAAAATGGAAGTCTTTAGCAATGCCTGGCCAAAAAGTTTTCAGCCAAAAATGCAGCAAAATTAAAAAAAAAAAAAATTCAGCCAAAGCCAAAAACCTGCCAGCAAATAGTGATTTGGGGGCTTTAAAAAAAAAAAAAAGAAAAGAAAAGAAAAGTAAAGCATGGGAGAACATATTTTGCAAGCTGCTACATTATACATGCATCCGCAGTGCATCTCGTCTTTTTGGAGGCTGAGAGGAAGATGTTGAGAAGTGCAACTGCTGGGTAAGCCCTGCATAAGCAGAGTGCTGGTTTTCAAAACCCATGCAGCATGTCCAGAGCCCCATGAGGTTTTCACCAGGACCCCACGTAGGAAGCCTTCCTGCTGTCCTCGGCCACTGCAACTGTAGTGCTGAGCCCAAGAGAGCCATGGCGGTTCTTCTTAGTCTGGGCAAGAATGAGGGTTTTGTCTTAATCTTCTTCCCCCTCAAAATGACTGAATGATATTATTTTTACATTTTACAAGTGCTGGGATGCCTATTTGCAAAATCTGAATGCTTCCAGAAACTGTAAAGCAATCTAAAATGGGTGGCTTTAAGAGTAAAGGTAAGACAGTCTTGAGCCTGGCTTTGCTAGTACTGTCCCATGGATTCGGGTATTTATAGCCTGGATACAGTTCATCTGTGTAGATGACAAATTTTGTTGGGTTTGCAGCCTCTGCTTGTAGGTTTGATGGAAGGATTAGACCGTGAAGTGGAAGAGCAGCAGCTTTTGAAACAGAAAAGATGAGTCTGGGAGAAACACCGCTGTGAGGCTAGTGGTAATAAAAGCATTTTACTTTCAGATTCAATTTGGTGCTGCAGATGAACTCGCTCCTCCACTTACAGCAACCACCCTGCTGTGAATATGAAATTAAATGTTGCTATAGATTTAAATCCAATCTCCCAAATTCCCAACACAAGGACTAGATTTAGGAAACTAATGAGGGTTTGTTTTTTACAGTTTTGAAATTGCTTTAGCCAATCTGTGAACTCTTTCCCGCAGGTCACTAAGTGGGATGAGGGTAAACAGGTCAAGGAGAGCATCCAACAACGAGCAGATACTCCTCAGCCTCAGACCACTGTAAGCAAAAGGGCCATCAACAAGGAGAGCTTAATGAGTTTAATTCCTAGGGGCTGGCCGAAGAACACTGACTATCGAGGCAAATTCATCACTAAGAAAACAATCGCAGGAGTATTATTATTATTATCATCACCCTGCCTACAGCCTGAGTCACAGATCTGGGATCTACAACACTGGCACTGTACAAACATGTAACAGAGAGTCAGGTGGGATTCATCACACCAAACGTGGTAGAATCATAGGATCGTTTAGATTGGAAAAGACCTTTAAGATCATCGAGTCCAACTGTTAACCTAATGTGGCCAAGTCCACCACCAAACCATGTCCCGAAGTGCCACATCTTCACATCTTTTAAATACTTCCAGGGACGGTGACAACCACTTCCCTGGGCAGCCTGTTCCAGTGCTTGATAACCCTTTTAGTAAAGAAATTTTTCCTAATATCTAATCTAAACCTCCCCTGGCACAACTTGACAGCACTTCCTCTTGTCCTATGGGCTCCCTTTGCAGCCCAGTGCAGAGAAATTAGCCCTTTTAAGGGTTTTTATTCTCTTCCCAAGACAGACATTTGCAGGTGCTCACGCAAAATGTTCCCAACAGTGCCCATTCATCCCTGCTGACTATCAAAGGAGTCCAGGGATGCAGCTCAGATGAAGATATCTATGCTGGTGATGTCTCAACTCAGGCAAGACAAGTGCTCTTGCAGTTGGGAGCTCTGGGAATGGATTTGCTGTACTGGTTTCAGTGCAGCACTGGTTTGGGGTATTCCTGCACCGTCACCCAGATTAGGGGACAAATCCAGCTTTTCAAATTGCCTATTTTTTTGAGGTTTCTGTCTCCAGAGCACTTCCTTGATCTGGGTGACAGTCTCCCGACAAGGTGGGCATGGGGGATACGTTACACCACGACTGCTAATGTCTCGCAACACAAAACCGGGGCCGAACACTGCCAATGGGAGAGCAACCTTACTGAGGGCTCTACTACGCCTCCAGCAGCACCCTGGCCTTCCTCCCTCCCTCCCTTTTCTTCAAATGCCAAGAATTCCTGCTATTTATTTTGCTACCGGCTTTGTTTTCAGCACCAACAATGCTAACTCAGCAGAAGGACAGAGTTTGCGATGTTGCCGTACTTGAGGCTGTACCATCAGACATCGTCAGAGTGACTGTGTAATAATAAACCAAGATTTCTGTTTCTTTTTCTCTTCCTTCTTGTCTCAAAAAGTTCTGACCTCATTCATGTCCACCAAGACATGGATTTTAAAAGCACAGGATTTTTTGAAAAAATCCCTGCTTTATTTTTGTTTTTTTTCTTTTATGACTATTAAGATTTTTGAAGCCTGAGAGATGGCTTTTGAATGCCTGAAGTTGGCAACGACCGAGCTGTTTGATAAAGGTCCAACCCTACACCTCTTAAACCAGTTCTAGAGCAGTAAATACATCAGCAGTTCAAGAAGTTATTTTGCTTAATTTTGAGATGGAATTTTTATAAAATAAAGGAGTATTATGAGTCCAGTGCACAAGGTGGACATCAGTTGGTAGAAGATGCCACCTAAATGTCACTGAGCAGCTCTCTAGACTTCATTAACTGCATTGGTGAGACTGTGAGGGACACAATTTTTCCACGTTCCAGTAGTATTGGGGCAACCCTGACCACTGCAGTTGGAGCTGGCTGCTCCAAGCA
The DNA here is from genome assembly GCF_000737465.1 of Haliaeetus leucocephalus. Taxonomy (NCBI): domain Eukaryota; kingdom Metazoa; phylum Chordata; class Aves; order Accipitriformes; family Accipitridae; genus Haliaeetus; species Haliaeetus leucocephalus. The sequence goes on along the minus strand of NW_010973177.1, from coordinate 4,619,113 downwards.
ACCTAGAAAGTCAACTTGGAAGGAGGGACTGGCTCCAAAGAAGTTTATCCTTCAGCCTTCAAATCACCAGATTGCTGAATTAAAACACTAATTGGATCTGATGAGTCCCATACAGTCGAACTGAAGAAAAGAGCATTAGGAGAAGGAAGGAAAAAAATCATTCATTAGGGCTGAGAGGTGAAAATGGAGGCAGAGAGATGGAAAACTGGGCTGTTTACCAACTGGAGCTTTACCAAGTCAAGGAGAACAGAATGGAGGAGTATAAGGGAAGGGAAAGCAATAACAATCCGAGTAGAGAAGGAAGTTAGAGAGCAGCAAGAGTAAGGAAAGGAGGAAACTTGAGTCACATCCAAGATGACTGCAGAAGGGATGACCACACTAACCCCACAGTTAGATGTTTCAGTGGAAGAAAACAGTGGAGTCTTGAGAAAGAAGCAAGATTGCAGGAGGGGTATGAGCAAGAAAAGAGGGGATTAATGCTGATAATGAGACAAACTTGATTCGGCAGGTGATGAAGAAAGAAGAGGAGGATGGTGGGGTCCCATGCCCAAGACAAAGGGTTGTTGTTTCAACATCGAGTTTTCTATGCATCTGGATCCCGTACAGAGGCAACACCACACCTGGGTGCTGTGGGGCTGGGCTGGGGCAGAAAGAAAGGGCACAGATGAGAACAAATTTGCTGGAAACAAAGACACACCAGTGAAATGAGAGAAAATGCTGCAGAGAAGAACAAGGAGTTTGAAAGGCAGCAGTCAGCAAGGACTCAGCGGTTGCCATGTACTCCTGTGCCCAGAGGCAGGGTGATGGGCACCGGGTGCCTCCCCAGAGCGTACCATGCCTTTGCCTCCACTACACCAAAGGCTCGAGGCTGTGCCTTTGGGAAATGGCTGCTACAGCTCCAATGACTTACGGGCTCGATGGAGGAATCACCAGGCTGGGTTTCCAGTCTGAGTGATCATACCACTCTCTTCTGGTGTCTTCTGGTATCTGAACTTGTTATCTGTGAATCATTAGAGGAGTTGCAGGAATGCGAGCTTTTGAGCACAGGTATCCAGATTTTAGAGCCGGGTACCACTTCATTTAAAAACTTTAAGCAGCAAACAGAAGTTTATCACCAGCTCCTCCAATCTACTGTAATTTTCCTCCTGCTCCTGGCTCCTCACAATGGTTCACTGCTGACGAGGTGCCCAGCCATGCTCCATCCCCTCCCATCCCTCACCCTACCTTGCACCAACTTCCTCCAGCTTCTAAGTGTTTCTTGACTGCCCTAAGTGGCAGATAGTCCTGAGGGCAGTGGGTGGCCTCCCATGCCGTCTCACAAGCTGATTATGGGCATCACACCAAATTCGCAGGCTGTCAATGCAGCTGCTCCACACGGCTCACAAACAATTATCAGGAAGAAGGAGCTGGGATTAGAAAAATCCACAGGGGCGCCTCCACCTAGAGAGGAGAGTGAAAAATTGCATGTGTGTGTGTGTGAGTTAAGTGTGCAATGGGAACGGGGAAGGAGGAACAACCCACGGCCGGTGGCACCGACAGCACGGGAAAGAGCAGGGCTGCTGCCCTGGAGCGCTGTGTGCAAGGGTGATCTCCCTGCCCCGAGTTGCATGCAGTCGAGACCGAAAACTTGGTCCAACAAGCTCCTGTCCTTCCTGAACATCGAAAAAAAGAAAAAAAATCAAGATCCTGGTTTTTTATTGCTCATGAATTTTAGAAGTGTAATGAGCCAGCACAACTCTAATTCATGTAATTAAAGTTCTTAGATTCTCCTTCTAGCTTTGGTTAGGCACCCCCAAGCACCACCTGGCTTTCTTTGAAAGGACAGAGCTGTAAATATAAGTTTTTACTATTCTCACCCCCAGAGCGTCAGAAGATTTTTAAACCTGCATATCAGAGCAAACGTATCCCTTGTAAATGGTACCAGTGATACAGTTTGTTAAGCTGTGGGAGTCGGGGCTGCAAGGGCAGGTATTGCCAAAGCCGGCTGTGATACAACCATTACAATGCTAATATTATTTTACAGTGATAATCTTAGGCTTGAACAGTTTTCACCTCTCATCTTCCTTAGGAGAAGAAAAATAAGATCTTTCTGCTGAAATCCTATGTGGTCGTGAGAATTTCTTGGGTTGTTAGGGATGTTTTCAAGACAAAGCACATTTTGATTTTGCGAAATGCTAATTTTTTTGGGGGGGGAAATCCAGCTTGTTTAAAAATACCATTTTTGCAATGTCCATTTGTCCAGAAGCAGCCTCTGCTTTAATATGATCTCTCAGACCCACACTGGGCTTTGCTGATTAGACTCCTACAAAACTTTTTTTTTCTGATACAGATAAATATAAAATTTAGGAGTTATAATTTTTGTGTAACCTCTATGCTTGACAAGTTCTGACTGCAGCTGAGATTCCTGCACAAATTATAACCTATGAACCCCGTGGGAATACAACCAAAAATCTCAAAGACAAATTATTATGTTTCAAGAATTCAGAAGCTCTGCAGAAACCCTACAGTAACTACAGGAGTTGTGAAAAAGCTATATTTTCTTGAAATAACATCACCAAGGCTTCTGTACAGAAGAAAGTTGCCCCAGAATGACTTACTAAGACCCCTGCAACAGAGAGCAGTGACTTCCCACTGTGAGAGCAGGAATTTTGAGTCCTGGAGCATCTAGCTTTGAGCTTCTGGTCTGAAGAGTTTCCTACATCAGTCCCAACACCAAGTCATGTAGCTTCTCTCTCCTTTCCCCAACTGTGCAACAGAGCTGAGAGCCAAGCCCAACCTCCCAGGGGCACCCCAAAGATCTGCAGGGGCTCACATATAGCGTGCCAGAGGCTACTGCAGCACATACGCTATTCCACAGTGAGAGCTCTGCCCTTTGCTCCTGTCCACGTGGTCTAGTTGCATTTAGCTTCAGCAGATTGTTGCTGGTTTCTTCTTTGAACTCCTGTTGTGGGCTCATGGAGGCACTAGCCTTCAGTGGGCAGGTAGGCAGGAGCGGCTGGAGGGACTAACCTCCACCTTGGCTCTGCTGGTTGCGACCACAGACCCACCTAAGCCATATTTTTCTTTGCCCAAAGCCAAGAAGCACTCACACACTCCATTTGTGCACAGCCACTCTAGGGACAAGAGGGGTGACAAGCAGCTGAAGGGAGGTAACATCTCCGACTGCTGCAGCTGTTTGGTGGATGAAAACGTATCCAAACCGACAGACCAAGATGAAGAGTGTCAGGGGTCCTAAAACTGATCTGTGCAAAGCTTTGGACTAGCAGGAATGATTTTTCCCTTGCAATTTTCCAAGGAAAAAAAGTATCATGGGATACCTCAGCAAACCAGATTAGGTTATTAAAACTGTCTTGCTTCTCTCCAGTTCTAACCTAGCTTGGTTTTATACATATTCAAGTTTAACTCCATATACTTTCACAGCTTGTGAAGGCACCGGGTGCACACCATACAGTAATACAGTAAGCCAGAGCATCAGTACACCATACTGGCATCAGTTCCCTACCTCCGCTGGCTTGCCTGGAGTCAGGATTTAGGGTCAGGAAGCAAGGAGGCACTTTTAAAATGCAAAGACCTGGATCTGCCTGTGAAGACATGCTTTAAACACCCTCCTGTAAGCCACGACTGGCAGTGACTCCAAGGTGAGTCATTAGTAGCTGATAGCACCAAAGTTATTAATGGCATTAAATCGCCTGATTTATTTAACCCAAGGTTATCCAGTAAGGTAAGCGAAAAGGAAACGTTCCAAGTCCTGAGCAGGTACATTTAAAGTGTATAGATCAATACAAAACATACAGCCTGGCTGGCAGTCATGGTTACATGACACTGCATCTCTCTCTCTCTTATACAAAAGAAGACAAAACACCTACTTTTGTCAGAATTTAGCTCAGGTTGCTAAGGAGAACAACGTATTTATTTGCCTCTGTACTGACAATACCATAAATCCCAAACTTGCAGTTAATAAAAACCTTGTTAGAAGTTACAAACCCTGGTATATTTGGAAGGGGAAGGAGGGAGCTTGGCTACTTTATTAATTGGGGTAAACCCCACTGTCTCTCCACTTAAGAGGTGCCTGACCTCACACAAGGGTTTTGCTTCCCCTTTCATCAGGGGAGAATCGAACCTCTATCACAAGGGAGAAGATCAGTGCCATCGTGCCTAGGCAGTCACAATAGACGTTTTCTAGTTAAGTTACATACACCTATATATGTAAAACACACTCTGTATGCCTGCCAGGCTTGCTGCGGTCTAATTAGAGCCCATCCTGTGAACAGGGGAGGACAATGCCAGCAGTACTGATGTACGTGGCACCTCCAGGGTACATGGAGTGGACAACAGATGGACGACAAGCTTATGACCTGGGCACCAAGCTGAGTGACAATGCATTGCTTACTGGGAGATGTCAGAAACGTGGCCAAAAGATACTGGTAGAAGAGAGAAACCCCTTGGAGAGTCTGCACGGGGTCTTCAGTATCACAAGGAGCAAGATTTGGAGCTGGTCTTGGCAGAACCTGAAGCCGTGATCGTGGAAATTAAAAACCTGATGTATAAAGCTCTGATCCAAAGACTCTGATCCAAGACACCACTGCTGCGAGATGCTTCAAGGAGAACGTAGAGAGAAACCCAATGACTCACTACCATGGGCTCCAGGTGAGGCAACCCCTGGGCTAACACCACCAGTCTCCAGATACAGGTCTCAGCACCAGTGACAACCCAGAAACCAGAGAGTGGCTGCTCACAGCCCTTGTCTGGATCTGGTTTAATTTGCAGGCATTTAATTGCGGCCACAAGAATCACTTTTGACCTCAAACTGCAGTTACAGTCTAAGGCCATAGTACTGAAGAGCTGAGTCAGAAGCAAAAGGGATCAGCAATACAGTAGCAAATTGAGTCTTGATCTGAAATTAAGAAGCCTACTTACAAAATATGCTAAAAAACAGTTATTAACAATAAAGTTGGGTTTGATTATGTAGCTTTTTTAACCTTTTAAAAGCATGACAAAATTAACAGAAAGCAAGAGTGTGCGTGCGTGTGCATGTGTGCATGCTGGAAAGGGTTTCTGTATAATTACAGACCCTCTGATCAGTATAGCTCTTGGCGCTAGAATATTTGGGGAAGAAAAAAAAAAACAAACCCCAAACATTTAAAATCTGCTTGGTCTTTCTCAAGCCTTTTTACCACTCTCTGCCTTTGTTTGCCTTGCTTAGGAAAACCAGCTGGTATTAATTGCACTCCATACACCACCATCATGAACAGCAGCCAGATACCAGAAAATAAGGCCTAATCACAGGAATCCACTCAATTGTTTAAAAAAAACAAAAACAATTACCGCTCAGTGTTCGGAAAAGCAGTAAAACGAGAGCAATCAAAAGAAAATGCAGGAAGGAGGCTGGTGTATGGAGAATGTGATAAAAATAAACTACAATCACAGAAGGAGAAACAGAAATCTAGGTCACTTAACGGTAATCAGACTCCTCTAAACATATTGTCCGCCGCAAGCGAAGCTCGGAGATGTCGCACGCTCGTGCGGAGCGGGTAGCCCAGGTCTCGGCACGTGCCTGGCGGCAGAGACAGTGCAGAAGTGTCACGTAAGAAGTTAGAGATGGAAGAGATCTATTACATCAGCCTTTTCACCTCTTTCCCTGCACTCAGTCTTACCATTAACCCTTCTGATGTCTTTTCTAGCATTACTTCAAGTTATTGCTTCACCTGAGTACTGCACAGGAGAAGAGGGAAAATTCTAGACCTGGCATAGTTTTCCTTGCATGAAGCTATGCTGTGAATCTGGTTGGGCTGGGAGTAGGTGGAAAAAAAAGGAATATTGGGGAAAAAATATTGAAATATTAAAAAAAATATTGATTCCTCCAAAACCTCATTCTGAAGGGCTGCAAATCAGGAGTCCCAGATGTAGCACTGGATCTAAGAGAGAAGTGTTGCCTCTCCCTGACAGCAATTCCTCTCTCTCTAAAATGGGAAAAGAATCAGGTTATTTGCAAAGATTTGCTAAGACTTCTAGTTTAAATGCAAGAAGCGTAAAGCCAAAATCTGCTCCTCCGTACACGTGAGAAAGCAATTTGTTTGTCCCTCTCGTTAGATAAAGACACGGAGGGTGAAGACGATGGGAAGCACAATCACAAGTCAACTGATCTGTCATTTTGTGAGCCTTCTCCCCGTGTCGCTTGCCAACTGCAAACATGGAAGGGGCTCGCTTTAATTAATACCGGGTCTCAGCAGACCACTGGAGGCAGTGGCACTTGTTTTCAGGTCATCTGGTCCTAATAGGCTCACACTGGGAGGTGATTTGTTGCTAACTGACAGCAGAGATCAGTTAATGAGGGCTGAGGCCTTACAATCCAATGTAATGAACCTCAGGGCTCTTTTTATATTATTTGTCATCATCATTTAAAAAAAAAAACGCTTGAGGAGATGCTGGTTATTAATCCAGATATTTACAATATAAAAATCACTCCCTGCTCTGCAGGATTTTCTCTAAGCTGCTCTGCACTGGGAATTGAGCATGCAATAAGTATTGCTACGGATTATCAGGACACAAGCTATTCTGCAGTAACACACACATCAGTAGTGTCCCCAATGGATCATCTACGGGGGACACTACGGGGACATCAGTGCACAGTAACTTCATCTCCTTTTTGCATACCCTATGTGCCATAGCATGCTGCACTTGGAAGAAGATCTCCTTCCAACATCAGGAAGGCGAAAGTATCCACAAAGGCTGCTGCTTTTCCCTGCTCCCCCAACTACATTGATGGATCTGAGGAAAGTTCCTGCCTCCCCATAACAATATTCTGACCCTCAGAGCACCACAGCTACAAAACCACTGCTATTACAGAGCTCACGATGCTCTTCACACATGCTAAGGGCACCGCAGTGGAAGCCCAGTCTGGTGGGGCCATTGTGGCATTTACACAAGAAGGTAGAAACACCCTCTCAGCACCACTGAAGGAAGATTTCCTCCTGCATGAGCCTGAAATGCTGTAAGTACAGAATATTGTGGCATTGTCTTTTTTTTTGTGGTGCTTTTAAAGGTCTCCCATCATGGATAGCCGAGGTGTGCAAGATAACCAAGCACTGGGGCTCCTGCTGGAGATGCACCTGCAAGTTAGGTGGACAGATAAATCCCAGCACCATTTCAGTTTCTGCATTTATTCAAAGCTTATTGCTCTGTAACAGACCATCAGCTCCTTCACCACCAGGGAGCAAATGGTACAACTAACTGAGGCACAAACCACCACAGGATGAAGAGTTGATCTACCATCAGCAGACTGATAAGCCACCCACGTATCGCCAGCGGTGACAGCCACACTGCAGTAACAGCAGGCCACTGCTGGTTTGCTGTAATTTCTTTTATTTACAAGTCTGGGTGTAGTTTTCCACACTGTTTGAGAGAACAAGTGTTTCTCACAGCACCACTGATGGTCACTTCTGCACTCTGAACCTATCTTTCTGCTTCAGCTCCTTTGCAGTCAGCCTAGGAGGAATCAGAGATTTTAAAGACCTGCATCAGCTGTCCCAACATGGACATCTCCACACGCCGCCCAAGTGGTTTCCTTACCAAAGCCTGTCAGCTTCTCGGGGTGACAAAACTCTGCCAACATCACTTCTCCGTGTCTCCTGCCCTCTATCTGCCCCTGTTGCCAAAACGGAGAGGAGCATTAATGCCAACAACGTGGACCCAGTCATCATCCCTCTGCTGCAGCTGCGCTGGGGGTTGGAAGGCAAGTTGTGAACAGCAGCAGCACATCAAGCTGGAGAGCTTCACTTTACTAATTCACAAGGTGGAAAAAATTCCGAACTAAGGACTGAGGAGGACAGTCAAGCTCTCCCATGCTACACTGGGAAACAGTGGACAGCGAAGGGCTGCTAACCAAAGCGTTGCAGTTGGTGGGATGGGGACTCAGGTTGTACTTCAGCTGCAAAAGTGTGGAGCTGGTGTGGACACATCTTTATGGGGTTAAGAAGCGTGGGACCTCACACCAACACAAGGCTGGTCTGTGTGCACAGTCTGGGTTAATTCTGTAGTGAAGGAATAATACAGGTGATACAGAGGAGCAGTACGGCAACCAGTGAGCAAGCCAAGCCAGCAATATGGAAAACTATCAAGCAGAAGTGTATCCAATAAAACGGACAGTTTCCACTCAAAACTGCACACCAACTCTACACCCTTTGCAAAGCTGTCTGGCAGCTGCACGAGAACAGAGATATGCCTCTGCAGACTTTCTGCTGTCCACTGAGGACATGATGTGCCAAACCGCTCACTGCCAGTTCCCAGCCAGGAGCTCCAGCCTCCATAGTTCTCCTAACAGACTCCTCCAGTCTGCTCTAGACAAACATTTTACCTTGTAAAGAAATCTAAACAAGCCCATGCAGCTTTTTGCTGAAGGTGAATTGGGGAATCTGGGTACAAATGGCATGGTGAGCAGATTGAGTGCTGACCTCCTCCCATGGCACAGTCTGTTTGCAGAAAAAATGCCTGGAAAAGGATGCCTGTGGCTTGAGAAAAAGGAAAAAAGTCTTGGCCAGAGGAAAAAAATACAAACTGCTGTGGGTTGTCTAATGTTCCAGCAGAAAAAGTACAACCATACATCTCAGAGGCTTATTTGAAAACCCAACATAAAAAAATAACTTCCATAAGTTGCTCCTGAAAAATGTACCTGCCTCCTTGGGAATTAGCTGACCCTGCTAAAGATGTCAACTTATGCTTCTGGGGAACCTGAGTATTAAAAGCCTGATGACTGCACCAAGAGACCACAACTTTTGCAGTGTTAAAAGCTCCTTTCTTACAGATTACTTCAGCTATGATTTGAACACTGTTTCCAGCTTGAATGCTGTCCACAGGTGAAAGATGTCGAGTGCTGTGGTTCTTTCAGTTCAAGATGCTGGTCCGCCAGGAGAGTATCTCCAAAAGCCTGCCTTTGTTCAGCATGTCAGCCATCACACTATCACTCTGCAGCATCAAAGTCACTGTTTTAACTTGGACTAGGCTAATTCACCACTGGTTAATGCATGTGTGGATAATCTGAGTTCACCCAGCAGCAAAGCCACAGTGCAGAGGCCCAGGCAGTGCACAGTGTAGGATGTGCTGGAAGCCATCAGCAGTAGAAGTCTCCTTCTGTTGAAAAGTTCAGGCATGCATGGACAGAAACACCTCACGGTTAAAATATTTTCTGGTTATGTAGACTGAACTCTGTCAATTAAAAGATAAACATGCTTGGCAATTCAAATAAACATCTCAAAAGCACTGCAGTACTACTGTAAGGGAGCAGTTACTTAGTAGTGAAATATATAGATATAAAGCGTTACCCACTGCTATTGAGACAGCACTTATGACAGCTCCCAAGTAGCCCTGGATGAACTTGGATGTCGGAGAAGGCTTTGGAAAGAAAAACAAAACATATTTTCAATAAACAAACTTCTGGCTATTAAAATGCAACCAAGCTTTTTTGTTTGTTTTGTTTTCGTTTTATTTGTTTTAAACCAGAGACAGGTTTAATTTTGTCATATTGTTCTGTGACACATGGTCTGTCATCTAGCAGCGGCAAAAGCAAGGAAAATTGTAGCCTCATGAGCAAGGTTAAAGGGAATGGAAAATTAATTGGCATCAGAAAATTATAATAATAGCAGCTTAAAGGAAGTATGTGAATGAAATTCAGCAAATGGTACAAAATTAGCATTCTTATACGCTAGTGATGAACCCCAAACTCTCCACATTAAATATCTGTCTTTGAAACATTATCTCAGTGAGCTGGATGGTTTCCAACTCAGCTTCTCATATTGAGCTTCCCACACCCCGACATGGGATGAATGAAGACTAAGTGATGGAAGAGAGCAGGAACAGCCCCACCACCCCCCAGCACCACTGCTGGTAGCGCATATAAAGTCCTCGGGAGATGGCAGCATGATCATGGAGCCGCCTTCTGCTATCCAAAAACCCAGATACCATTCTGCTTTTTGCTCATTTACATATCAAACTAAACCATTTCATACCAGTTAGAACTATATACTGGCTCAGTTTAAAGGCACTGAACATTACTTATGTGCCTCAAGTGATTTTGAGATCCTCATGCCATTTACAGCCGAGATTTAAAATGGAAGTCTACACAGGAGAATGGCCAATCTATAAATTCATCACAGTGCCGACTCTGGAGTTTCTATTAACAGTGAAGAGACAAGACTTATGTTTCCGTGTCAAAACAGACCTAACGTGCTGCATGTGCTGCATATGTTGGGTCTCCTCACCTTTGTCGCGTTGCGGTTTGCATAGTTGACGCAGGCATTGTGGCTCTGATTCAACCACTAAAGAGGAAACAAGAAGAGACAGGCATAAACATAACTTCACAAAAATAAAAAAATCTATAAATGTGGGAGTGCTGTGGGAAAACTCATCTCCCTTCGGACTGGCTCGCAACTTTCCACCTCTTTTCAAAGGCTCCTGCATACCCTATGTGCGAGCTAATTCCCTTCAAAGTGAGGGACAGAAATCCCAAGGCACCCAGTGCCCGGAGGGTAGCTCTGCTTCCCCGTATGCTTGAGGTGCGACCCTTCTCCGGGCCCAATCCACCTCCACACGACACCTTGCTGCTATTGGTCTTTATTTTCACCAGTACCAAATCCATACTTCTGTTAAGACGTAGCAGTAAGTCCAGCAGCCACTTTGTCACTCATTTATTAAGCTCCTTGACTCTCAAACAGAGGGTCATAGGAGGCTTCAGCTGAGGAGCAGGAGATGAGCAGATGTACCATCTTAGGGATAGAGATGCCACTAAACTGGTATTTCTGGAGCAGGATTTATCACCAAAGCAGCGTGGCAGCAGCTGGGGATGAGTAGCACCATGCTCCTGAAGGGTTTTACCCACAGCAGCTGCTGGCAATGTAAAGAAAATTATATTTTCTGTCCCCAAAACACCATGTTCCCAGTTCAGAGTGTGTCAGAACTGGACTCCTCTCCAGCTGTGGCCAGAACTAAGATGGAGGAGGAGGAATGAAGTGAGAGTGAGGAGAGATAGTGAAACGAGGCACTAAAACAGAGGGATCAGCCCAGACATTGCCAAGTTCACAGCCCAAGATCACATTTTTCCTGCTGACCAGCTCTCTAGCCTGGAACTTTGGACCTAGAAAACCTTGCTTTTTTGTTTTCTTTAAATAATAACTTCAAAAAATATTACTAAGTCAGCTTGCCAATATGTACTGGCAATCTGCATCAGTTTTCCAGATGTGGGGTGTTTTTTTAACCCCCACAGCTCATATCTACATTAGCAGGTCCAGAGGACCAGGCTAGAGCTGACCTGAGACATGTACATTTTGGGCATCAGCAACAACTGCTTCACTGTACAAGCCCTATAGGACCCAGTGTTTGTTAATGCAGTAACATGCACTGTCCCTAAATCCTATGCTATTTACCTGGATAAATCTCCTTTTCAGAGAGATATAGACATACTGCTCAGATATTGTCCTTAATCTAGAGTTTAAGCCATCTCTAGGTTGAATACATCCCCACAACCCATTTTTTGACCCCACTGTCTTCCTAGGTGGCTGTCTGACACCCTCCTGCGCTTTTTGGATGATGCCTCTCTAAGCTGCTTCTTCACCTACTTGCATTTTTCAGAAAGGGGTGAGCCATGTGGCCATCACCAGGAACAGTGGAGGGAAGAGTTTCGGAACCACTTGTCAAGCAGCGGTGGCCCAGGCAGGCTTGGATTGCCGGACTTGCCTGCTACGACCTCCCTCTCGAGTGGGCTCATTTTGGTTCTGCATTTGAAGTACTCTTTCTGATTTTAAAAGGATTATTCCATACTTTTAAAGATGAAAGCTTCTCCCAGCTATGCTGTGATGGTGGGAACAGAAGCTTCTCATGTTAGCCACTTACAAGGCACCCAGCCCAAGCCAGCTATCCAGGCTGGCTCGCTCCTCACTCGTGCAAGAGTAACTTCTCCAAAAGCCAACTCTTTCCATTATAGACATCTAAAAACAGGTGAGGCAAGTTGCCTTCAAAAACATGAACGAGTCTCCATGACTCCAGCCACTATCCCACTCCCAGCATGTAAAGCCACACAGCCACAACTTATAGCTAAACAAACCAAACCACAAGTTATTGGCACGTCCCAATATATTCTCAGTTCTGCAGTCTTTCTAACATACTAGGCAGATCCCATTCTGCTTTGATATTTCTTAACTGCATAATTCTCTATCATCACTTACACTGTAGACAATGAAAAGACATTTGCAACTAAAAATAAGTCTGAAAATAACTTGTTCTTTCATTTCAGTTAGTGCTGAAATTATACTTAAGTGGGGTGTTTACTATGGATATAACTCATTCACGTGCACGCTTCCTCCCCTTACTTTTAATTCCCAGAATTTTAATGGGAAATAACACCAACACCCCCTTACACACAGATTTTTTTTCCCCAAAGCCCCTGTAGCACACTGAACGCAGAGGTCCTTGGCTTTGCAATGCACAGCTATTCCCAAAACTCCTGAGCATGGGGCATCCCACTGCCCCTAGCCCTGTGCACACGCTGCACTTCCAATGGGAATTCACCAAGGAAGATCCCAACTACTTGACAGGGTGTCTTCAAAACAGCAGATGTATGAATTTAAGGGCTTACATTTTCATGGAAGTACACACTGTGCAATCATTTACACCTGTACGAATTGGGTCCAAAAAGCTGATTTTGAGATCCTGGACTGTTTTGCATCTCCCTTGCAATGGCACAAATAGCCAGGCACTGGAAAATGGACCCAATAGTTTGCTTACAGCCCATTCGAGACCTACCAAACCTTTCCCTGATTATATCCAGCCACATCATCTCCCCATTAACCAAAGCACTGCCAGCGCAGAAAAGCCATGTGCATCAGTTTGTCCTCTAGACACAAGTCAACTGCTGCTTTCCTTTCCATCACGTTCTCCACCCATTCAGTGCACAGTGGCCGACGAGTGTTACCTGCCAAAACACAGTGGATGCCAGCGTCTGGTTGGGTAAGAGAAGACCAACAACCTGCAAGAGAAGAGATTTTTCTCATTAGCAAATGCATTGTTGGTTTGCTCTCAGTGCTCTTCTAGGCACGCAAACATCAAGCTTATTTCTAATGACTTGAATAAATTCATTTATGGCTTTATTTCATTATAGTTATTGAACTTCCCTTCAGTCTATTGTCTCTCAGTTTTCCAGTGGTGAAACGGGGTAACATAGCTGCCTGTGAAAGCTTTGCATATTTAATTATTGCTTGCAACACACCTTGAAAAGAGTCTGGCAGCAGATACTGTCCAAAGATTAGTTCATTAAAATATAATAAATTCTTTAATCCAGGTATTCCTGGAGAATAGCACAAACATTGCATGAATGCAAGAGTTCAAAGTTGTTACTGTTGGCAGTGAAAGGGGTTTTTCTTATTTTCCTTTGGCACATTCACTGTTTCAAGCAGAAGAAAGAAATCCGATTTGAACATCTGAAGACAGGAATGCCACCTGGAAGCACATGTGCTCCTGTTTGGGAGCCTGAATTTTGTTTTAAGAGAAGAGAATTGTTGATGTGTCATACTCTGAACTGTGAAAACTCCTGCTTGGGTTATGAGCTCAAGCGGACGATCGCCATCTCCCAGAGGCTTATGGTTGCCTGTCCCACCACATCTGGCCAGGTGCTGCCCGCTGCTGCGTGAAGGCGAGATGCCACAGGCTTTGCAAGGTCACCCATCGCAGCACCTAAGACCACACACGTGTATGTTGCCTATACAGTCCTGAGAACATCCTTGGGACACGTCTCAATATACCTCATAGGCACACACTCTGCAATTCCTTAAAGACCCCATGTCTTACACACAAGACAGCTCTGCCAGACTCCTTCCTACCTTGTTTTATGGCAATCTTTCCTCTTAAAGCATAAGAGGTTGAAGAAGAGGAAAGGGATGCAAAGCAATGGGACTCCCAATGATAAGCCCAACAAATGGACAGGAAGATGAGTTCTTGGGTAAGAAAAAGGTAAGATGAGGTACTTCCTAACATCACTGTCATCTTCTCCCCTTCCACACCTTAAATGTCTGGTAGTTTCTGAAGAAGATGGTCTTCTTGTTGCAAAATCACACTCACATCTTTGTTAAGAGTATAAAGACTGAACAACTCACTTTAATTCCAAATACATTTATTTTCAGGATACTCATGTGAACTGAAATGTCTCCCAGGCATCCAGGCAAGAAGGCTGTGAGTTCATTCCAACACTCAGACCGTCTTCTGCACCATTTTCTTTAAGCCTATCCCTATGAAAGCTGAGAAGAAAGAAAACTTCCCTGTTTTAGAGTGTGGACAGCCTGCCGCAAGGCTAAAGCCATCTCTGCACATCTGCAGCAGCATCAGTTGAAGAGGAGGCAACTTCTACGCTTAAGGACATAAGAGAGAAATAACAACAAACAAAAGGGTAATAGGGTTGGGAGGCCTGATTTCGTTTGCATCTTCTTTCCTTTCTCCTCCTCCTCCTCCAGCTTTTCCTCCTACAGCCTTTCGTGAAGTTACAGCTACTTTGTACGCTGGCCGAGCGCCAATCTGTGCAAGTTACACTAATTTACCGCTTCCATTCAATATGCGGATCTTGTCATTAATTACTCCATTGCTGGTCTTAGCCAAACAAATTCAACAGGCGATGAACCTCCTCACCCCAGGACTGACTTACGCGCCTGAAGCCAGCGGGCTAATGAGGCTCCGGAGGAGAGGGAAGACTGCAGGCAGCTACTTACATTGTCAGCTGAAGCTGAGCGCCGAGAAAAATAAAAGAGGAAAATAAATAAATAAAAAAGAGCACCCAAAATCTGTATGACTGAAAGAGGCACGTTTAAATGCAAACTCTCCATATGTGCAAGAGTCTGTCAAGAAATGTACAGTTTCACTTTTAATTACTGTGAGGGGAAAAAATAACTAAGAAGGAAAACAAAATAAAAAAAGCTTCTAAACACTAGAAAAGTACCAGCTACAAAATTTAATTGCCTATCAGGTGTGAACGGCCCTTTGTGGCCCGAAAGCCAGGGCTAACGCCACCGCTTGGACATCTGTCAGCTCTGAGCAGCCTCGCGGCGCGTTTGCATTACGAGCTGTCCTCTTGCAAGCCCCAAGTCCTGCCTCGTCTGTCAGCGAGAGTCATCCGCAACCCCATTATTAACACCCAGGTCTTCTCTATGCACTTCAAAACATCAGCAAGATCCCCCCATTTTTAAATGGCTGGGGAAAATAAGGTGCTTAAAGCTGTGGGTGGCAGCTGGGAACAGCAGCGCGGCTTCTGCTCCATCTTCACTGCCCGAGTGTTAGGCTGAATTTCCTAAATGCAGATAAATCTTCCTCCTTGGAGGCTTTCATCCTGGGGATGAAATACAAACCCAGGGTAAAAGGCTACAGCCTAGCAGCCACCTTGCACGTGTCACCCCTTACAGCAAAGGGAGATACTGCGAGTGCTGGATTTGCTCCCTCCTGGGCTGAAATCTAGGTGGGCAAACACAAACTCTCCCTACACTTACATATACCCCATCCTGTCCCTACTCTGCCACTACAACCGATTCTGCGGTCGAACCGTAAACCTGAGCACAGAAAGGATGGAGGCTAAAAAGAAAAGCAAACGATTGCAACTCAGGGAAAGAATAAACAGCCTCAGGATTTGGTTGTGTCAGGGGAGTAGCTGCTTCGGCCAGAAAAGAAACGATTATTTTCGGCAAGACCTTAATCTCTCACAATGAGCTAAACCATACTGAATTATTTTGCATTAGCTATAGGGGAAAAAAACCCCAAGATGTATATAGGCAGCATCGCGTATTGACTGATAGGCAGTAAACCTGTTAATGCATAATCTGATCACGTCTTTGCCGGTATCTATGCAGGGTGTTTAATTGACCCCCGAACACCGGGACAATTAGCGCGGGTGCAACGGCACGCCAGCACGGTTTTGTGGGTGAGGACAGCCACGCTCGCTCAGCCAGAGCCCACCGCAGGCACATTAAGTCTCTCTTGAGGAAATCCCATCCCCCTATGTGAAATGCAAGACTCAAACTGTTTTTATGCTAGAGCAGGCTGCCAATTTTGTCACTAAATTTCACAGATCGATTGGCATAAATGTTACATTTTAATTTTAACATTTGAAACGTTTGGGTTTTTTTTTTTTTTAAATGACAAGAGGTTCCAGTTTATCCTTTACAGCTAGTGAAATTGGGCTCATCTGACAGCTCTCGGCTCCTCTGACAGCTCTGGATTTGGGCCGATTTCATTGTCAAATTGATCGTTAACTCATTTTTGTTTAACCTTTTCTTTTAAAATGCCCCATACAAAGTTACCACCAAACCCTTACGCACGACAACAAATAGTAACAGCCGCGATGATTTCTGCTTTTAGGTGCTAGCAACCCTGCTATCGCCATTTGGGAAAGAATCATTACCTTTAAGTACTATGCCATGGTCCACTGGGTTTAGGAAGATTAAATTTAGCAGAATTTGTTCCTTCAATCATTTTAATACGCGTGATCTAATAAGCTGAGCCGAGAGCTGGCAGGTGGAGGACCAACTACCTTCTGGCGCCAACTTTGGGCGATTTTGGGCAAAACTGCATGCCTCAGTTTCCCTATTCATAAAATGTGGTTAATTAACCATTCCTGTTCCTGAAGACAAGCTGAAGTTTCAGCATTAGGAAGACAGGCAGAATTATCTCCCTTCTGGCTTTCGCTATCGAGAGCACCCAAATGCTTACAAATTTCACAATAACAAGTACAAACTAAAAATGCCCTTAGCAATAACCCCACAGAAAGCACCCGCCGTTTTAATTAATCAAGATGAGAGCACAAGACACCGGCCTCGCTGTGCTGTAGCTCGTCACGTTCAGGAAGCAACTTGTAAAACATGCAAATGAAAAAAAAACCTGTCCAAAGATGAAATCTGAGAGTTGCAGAAGTTGCATTTTGCAGGCAATGAGCTCATCTTGGTCCTCCTTTCCCAGAAGGGAAAGATAAAGCTGAAGACGTTGCAGGGGGCTGGGTGAACAACGTTAAATAGATAAATAACCTTGAGCGCATCGTCCATAGGGCAGGCTTTACAAGATGACGCCCTTGCTAATGTATGACGGGAAAGGAAGGAACCCTGTGTGAACGTGTAGCGAGGAGGTAAAGTAGAATTTGGAGAATTGTCTGCAAGTGCTAAAAAATGCATTCCTTGGTACTCACAAACAAAGTGGGGAGAGATGTTAAAATACTTACGATGGGCGTTCCAAAGGGAATGTAACCTATTAAAAAAAAAAAAGAGATGCATGCATTTTAATATGCAGTTTGGGGACAGAAAAAAAGTCACATCTAAGACATCTAACAGTATAGGGTAGAAGCCACACCAGGCGTGACAGGCTGCACTCACTGCCACCAGCTCTATGCCACCATGGGGATGTCTGTGGACCTGCACCTGCTGCACCAAGCATCAACTAGAGCAGCCTCCTGATTTTTGCCCAATCTCCTTCCCATCCTCTATTTGCTTTTGTTGGGTTGCGGTCTAAGAGTTTCCCTGAAACTTATAACGTCTAGACCCTAGCTTACTCCAGTAACCCCAGTCTGTGCCAGCACGTGGCATTAGCACTTTAGAGGGCATCCTGTTGTTGAGCTGGGCTAGGCAGCCAGCAAAACCTCAAATCAGCAGAAGCAAAGGGATGACGGCTCAGATGAGGAGCTGCTCGGTCCGGACCAGGAGGAGATGATGCTGCCACGCTGGTGCTAACTGAGCTGACCTAGTGGCTTGCTGCCATGGAAAGGGGGAGATCCTGCTCCCCCCTTCCCAGGCTCAGTCACGCAATCTGTTCCCTCCCTCGTGCCAGCTCTGTTGCTCATCAGACCCTCCCACAACCTACCCTCGCGAACCTAGGAGAAAACTCCCCAGCTTTCTGTGCCCCTTCCTCTCTTGTTGAGCCTGGTCCCACCGGGATAGCATGCTGAAGATGCTCATGAAGCCACCTAACAAGCTGCAGAGCCCATGGCAGTTAAGGAGCAGGACCATGCCACCATCGGTGGGACCTCCCCCTTCCACCATCCGCTTTATTAACCTCTCTGCTATTGATTTTATACCAGGAGAGCTCATTTGTTTCTAGGTGAGTAGAAAAAGGAACAGGGTATAAGCTGAAGAAAGTATATTTGCATCATGGAGGAGAGAGGGACTATTTTAATCATAGGTGTAAGTTAAAGCTCTCTATATTAGAGATAAGCCTTTACCCCAAATCTTATTGAGCACCACAAAAATCAAATGCTTCACATTTTTCCCCTGCTAAGCCTGCCAATTTTTGTGCTAATTATAATCTATCTCTATGACTTCCACTAGAAGGTCTCAGAGCATTTTACCAATATTACTGAATTAAGCTTCATGGATCCAATTTACAGTCAGAAAGGGCAAAGACCTTAGAGGAAGAAAAATTTAAAAAAAAATACAGAACAAGGCAGCAAAGCAGTAGGTCCTGGCTTTTCTTCCCTCCACTTCACCCTCAACATCATCCTTCTTCAAAGAGCTGGAGAACAAAACCCACCAACCCTGTTATTTTTCCCCTGTGCCCAGTATTCAGGTGAAGACATTCCCCCCCAAAATATGGAAAAGGTCCTATTTAATTAAATAGGTCCTTTGGGAAAGAACCAAGGCTGCACTTGCATCCTCAAGAGAGCTACTATTCAACACACAGCAGAGGTAGCTGTGGACCTGTGCATGGCAGAGAGACACCCCAAAGCGGGAAGGAGGAGGTGACAATTTAATAATTAAGCAGACCAGTTAAGCCATGGACAAGCTGATCCTTCCTGGGCTCCCAGTGCCATGGCTATTAGGTACCACCACACATGGAAAAAGAGGACTCATCCCATTCTCTCCTGGAGAGTAACACCCTAAGCTGCTCGTTAGGCATCAAGCTTTGTTGTTTACTACACAGTTAAAATGCCTATTATAGTGATGGATACCCCAAAAATGCCAGAAAGGCTATTAGCTTGAGCCTGTGTTAAAATATCTGAAGGAGGGGAAAATATTAAGCACTAGATCTTGCATAGGCATTTAGAATCTTAATTCTCCTTGACTGCAAAGGGATTTAGGCATTTGAATTACTTTCTGATCTTGGTCTAAATGTTTACGAGATGCAATTCAAAAACAGGAGAAAGCAAAAAATATTTTGTACAAATTCCCAGTAAAATTAAGGATTGTCTGATAGGGACATACTATACCTGACATTCGGAAAGGCATGAAGATGGTCTCATTTGTGTCGGGATGGATGATGGCCTGTAAAACAGTCAGCAGACAGACACAGTGAAGGCACAGCAACAGTTGGCAAGGCACAGTGAAGCCAGCACTCAGCCTCTACAAATAGCACCTTCAACCAGAGAGAACAGGGGGACTTCATGCATCTCGGCACCCTCCTTGCTTTTGCAGCTCCGACCAAAGGCAGTTACTGTTCAGCAGCCTCCACAAAACCTCGTCCTACCGCTGCTTTCTCCTCTCCTTAAATAATTTAGCGTAAGTTAATAATTTAGAAGTAAATAATTTCACCTGAAATATTGAAAGTGGCTCTTTCTTGGTACTATAATGTCCTCAAAGGCCACCCAGTGCTGTACCTTAACCCCAGGGAGGGAAATGCAGATTTAGGAGGGGAAAAAGGGAAACCTATTTTCTGTCCCTGCCTGTGTTCAGCATCTCCACCGAGGTGCAGCTTAATGTCCTAGCTGAAACTCTGCCCTATGAAAGAAAGGAAAAGCCCTCGCTGTGGCAGAGGGATGGGGAGGGCAGGGCTGCCTGCTCGGGAGGGAACGAGGGTGTAAACCACTTTATGCTGTTTGTGAAGCAAACAGGTCACAGGAGACCCCCGTAAGGACTTGTGTGGCTCAGCCACGATGGATGGATTCAGGCTGAGGAACATCTTCCCTGTCTGCAGGTATGCCTGCATGAGCCCACACAGCACCTCGTAGGAAGCTTGAAATTCTGCTTCAGGATCTGGCTGAGTTGGGATAAAAACGTGCAGGTATGGTCCGCTCCAGTTGTCACCATAAGGGCAACCCAAATAAAATCGCCTCACACGGCAGGGGATTTGGATTTGCCAGATAATTCAACCTTTATGTATATCTGCAGCTTCTCAGCCAACGCTGGTGGCTGTGGACAGCCCAGCCTTCACGGAAATCCTAAATCTCTTTTACTGATAAACAGACAAAGAAGCTCACTTGGCCCATTTTTACCAAATTTTACAGTGAGCCCAGGAGGTTGCACTAGCATTAACTGGCTGGGGATGAAAAATCAATCCCCTAGCGATCTGGGACTGCAGAGGAGGAAGGTACGACACAGTTACAAACCTTACCAAAGAACTGTCAAACTATTTTCAAAAGACTGGAGACAAGAAATCTCTTGACTAGACAGGAAGGAGAAAATGAAGACATCAAAATATATAAATACAAAAAAAAAAAAATCAGACTCTTTGGTGGCAACAGTGTTCTCTGCATTTACATTTCTGTGGCAAGACAAAACAGCAACTGGCAAAGTCAATAATGGAGAAGAGGACAGCATTGCTTAACAAAAAGGAAAAAAAGCAGCAATAGTTGAAAGCAGTAATGAAATATAAAAAAAGCGTATTACCTGCTTTATCTTTTGAGCTCCCCACAGCTAGAAAAATAAAAGAGAACATTGCATTTAAAAAACCGAGCAGTATAGTTTTATACCAAACCCCAAATATTCATCTTTTAGCTGCTGTAGTAAACAAATGCGAGGGACTGCTTTAAAACAGACTCATTTTCTGCATCCTTCCAGGATGTATTTAAAGATCCTTTACACACACCGAGCTCCTTCAAATCTGTGTGGCCAGTAAGACCAGCAAGGCAGAGAAGATATTCTTTCTTATATTGAATGGTAAGAAAGAATAACAACAGCCAGACTTCACGCTCTGCTATAAGCTTTACAAATCAAGAATTATCTCGGTAACTCTGCCACACGTAGATCTCAAGGTAAATTTAGCACAGCCTCTCCTTGGACGAGCTTCCTGCGGAAATCGAGGCTTGCTGGGGAACAAAGGTGGAGCAAGCCCTGCAGGGAAATGGAAGAAGTATCTCTTCAAATAAAACCTGGATTCAGAATAAGCCAGCCACTGGCTTTCATTTTTAACAAGAAGGGAAATGCACCGAAAAACGCTCGTGAAGAGGAAAAAAAATCTCATTTAAAACTCTCACAAATGCCTACTGTTATTTACTGACTGTAATTCAGCAGCATCAAAACACCTCAAATCAGGCTCAGACAGTGGAGATCTACGAGCACCGAGCCAAAAACATCCTACGTGAGGTGCAGGTAGAGCTAATGAGTAGCTGCACATCAAAAGATGCTCTGGCATGTACATAAACCCATAGTTTGCCCCCTGCTTAATAAAGCCAGAGGGCTTTCCTCCATGAATTATGCCTAAATGCAAATTATAATCTCAAAAAAAAAAAAAATCCGAATTTTGATATCTGTAATTCTAGAGATGGATGAAAAAACAGGACTCTAAAATATCACAACAGATCATTGCTTTTACTATTAAAAACTGTTCTGTTCAGCTCAGGTCTGACTTGAACTTCCAGGCACCGGCTTGTGTTACATCTCTGTCTGACAGCCTCCGGTGCTGTCTATTTTTGTTCTTCACGCAGGTACCTGGAGCTGTTAAAGCCACCCTTTAACCTTCGCTTAAAGAAAAAAAAAAAATAGAAAATTCATCTGAGCCAGGAGACTGGCTGTTTCATTGGCAAGGCATGTTTGCCAATCTTTTAACCACCCTCGTGGCTCTTTTACATCTTTCCAATTTGTCAACATCCTCTTGAATCGAGGACGCCAGAAACCAGACAAATTATTCCAACAACAGTTGTACCAGTGCCAAACCAAGGGTAGGCTAACCTGATGAGTTCTGCTCTTGCTGTTGATAAATCCAAAGACGGCGATAGCTCTTTTTGCTTGGAGAGCTCACAACTACCCACCAAAATACCTACCCAAGTGCCATGCACATATTCTGCAATACAGGCATTCACACTGAAGATTTTATCATTATTATGGTATAAATTAAGCCCTGTTCTGCCATTCTTCTTCATCCAAGGTTTAGTGCCTTCCCCAAATATAAATCCATTAAAATACTGTTGGAATACAGTAATTACTTTATCATAAATAGCATAAATTGACCCACTGATACCAGCAACCCCAGTATTTCACTCAAATTCAGCTCTCACTCCAGAAATGAAGCTCCGTGATGAACTCCACTGCATGTGATGAGTTACTGGAATATCTAAATGTCACAGGCTGATGCACATATCCACAGGGCTCTTTCCCGAGGAGAACTTCCCTTTTTAAGGAAGATCATTATTCCCAATTTTACAGTTGAAAAACAGAGGCTGAAGGACACGAAGAGACAATCTTTGTGGTTGGCAGAGGCAAGGTGTGTCTACCCTCACCAATCCTAAAATGCAAAGGGTGGGAGGCTGCATGCCCAGAGAGCTACCAGGTCTCTTCTGCACCTGCCTGCCCACCAGCTCGAGAACTTCCATGGGGTGAAAGTGGAAGTCCTCGAGCTGCAGGCGACTACCCAAAGCGTTCCAATAAACCTGTGGCTGCCCAAGGCTCGCGTATCTTAGATGTGAAACAAAACCATGGGATTTTCCTCTCCAACTGCAAGCACCAAGACTAGCAAAAAGGAAGAGGGATGGTTTCTGAGCCAGCGCTATGGCTTTTTTGGTCAAATTATCTAATTTCATTAATTGATCCCAATATTTATGCATTTTCCTGCTGCAGTGCAAATATTGTTAGAACATGCTATTTCATTACTTCTCAGAAAGAGACTTTACAAGATGCACCTGATGAGTCACCTAAAGATTCTGCCAGCTCATTTTCACTTTTTTATCCTCTAATTCATTTTCTGTCTGCAGCATTTTTCAATAGCTCCAGTACTCTGACAAGTCTTGCCAGCTGGGGGGCTCGTTTCTGAGAGCAAGTCTCTATTTTTGCTGGGGATTTCATTCACGCTCTCTCCGGCCATCTTCGAGAAGCAGCCAGATTTTGATCTCATTTACACTAGCGTGGATCCAAAGCATCTTCACTGGAACACGTGGAACGACTCCAGATTCGTGCTCAATTTTTGTTAGATTTAGGTCCATGATCTCTAAATATAGTCAGCCTGTACTGGGTGGATCTCCTGTAATAGATGATCTTACTTTACATCAGCTTTGCTGTATATTACTGGCTCAAAGCTACATTGGGGTTTTGCCACCATTCAAATTTGGGTGCAAGAACCAAACCTGCTCATACATGGGTTTACACCAAAGAAGCCTGGAGGACAAGGGGACGAGAGCGTTGGACCACTGTTAACTTATTTCACTATCTGCCCAGCAACCTAAGCAGGCAGCAATGGACAAGTTTCTCCAGCCTGTGGCCACTGCAAACTTCCACCAGGACAGAACAGGCTCTGTTTCATGGAGATATCCTTCATGGTCATGGAGGAATCGGCTCCAGGACCATTCACAAGTGCTCCCAGCACCAGTGTTTCAGGACACTGGACTCATGGATGAGATTTCCATCCATCCTTCCCAGGATTCTCTTTTTTCTACAATTTTTCAAGGAAGATATACTCACCACTTTGCTCACCACCTATAGCAGATAGCTTTAAAACCCTGAACTCAGGAACTGAACTCAGTTATACAGAAACATTATGTGCTGACGATGTTTAAGGAAGGGTATCAAAGACTGCCATGATCTAAAGAGAACCAAAGCTGCGGTAAGGAGCTAGAGACTGGAATAACTCTTGGGGAATAGATATGATCTTTGGTTGACAGGACATTCATTAGCATTCCTCATTTAGCAGCAGAATCGCAGCTTAGAGACAGTTTTTAGAAAAAGTATGTATTTAAAGAATATATCCAGCCCAAATCTATTAGCTAACACCTGCCACTATAAAAAACAGTACAAAGAGTACCAGTTATTCTTAAGAGATTAACCTCTCTCCTATTAAATACAGTAAGACTTCATGGTCCTGGACTCAAAGATGCAATTTCTTCTCCCCCCCAGTTTCACTTAGATTAGAAAACCATGTTTACAAATTGTTCACCCTTGTTTACAGCAGGCTCCAATGCTGCTAAAACAAGCAGCCAGCTCCACCCTACGCAAGTGCAGTTGGCTGTATCCAGACCACCTACTACATCACTGAAGTTGGCCTTGGGTGTCTAAGGTCAGGAGAGCACTGACAGATTCACACCACCTACTCCTTTGCATTGCCAGCAACCACCTCCCTACAGTCAGTGGAGGCACAGAGGCAATCTGATATCAGGAATCTGTAATAGATGCTCTAACGCTTCTTCCCTCAATGGTATGCGCCAACAGGATTCAAGTCCCTCGCACAATACAGTAGTAGACATCAAAACGATCTTAAATCCACGGGTGCATGCTCTGGATATGCCACGTCAGGAATAACTCTACGGAGAAAAGCCCTTACTGATTAACCACATGTTGAACATGCATAATGACAAGGCACAGTTATTTTCAGAGAGCTAATGAGGAGTCACATGGTAGACGAGCCCTACGTGTAAGAGAAAACACAGCAGTTTAAGCTCTGCAAAGACTAAGTGGTCTACCTGTGTTAGACTTTACGCCATCATCACTCACAACAGTTTGCAAAATTCCCTGTGGTGGGTTGACCCTGGCTGGAGGCCAGGTGCCCACCAAAGCCGCTCTATCACTCCCCTCCTCAGCTGGA
>NW_010973177.1:4559436-4593833 GCF_000737465.1 Haliaeetus leucocephalus | reverse complement strand
CACAGGTCCTGCCAGGAGCCTGCTCCAGCGCGGGCTTCCCACGGGGTCCCAGCCTCCTTTCAGCATCCCCCTGCTCACTAGATGACCAGTACAGGCTGCACAACCTGCACTCCAGCAGTGCTTGCTTCTTTCCATTGACTTTAAGATGGGACCTACATGATTAGTTCTGGCTCAAATTGGGTTTGGCTCAAGACGTAAATACATCCCAAAGTGTCAAGCACCTGCAGCTTGTACCGACTTCAGCATGGCTTGCAAAGATACGGTTTCTTTGGATTCCAATGGGAATTTGATGAAAGTTGAAGATTTTATGTTAGAACATTTAGGAATCCAGGACTTAAGCACTACACTTTTTCCAAACAGATCTCCCACAAATCTAGCTGAGCAGATCTGGGCCTTTCCCAGGGCCACCAGCTTGAACCAGAAGCACTCAGCAGCAGCTCCACTACACCCCGTCAGCAGCGTTAGCTCACATGAATCTTCATTATAAGGTTAAACATACTGGAAAACTCACATGATCCCTTTTGCCAGCAGTACCATGGGACATTCCATTTGAAACTCCTCTTTGCAGCCCTTTTGGCAAGAAGGTAGAGCCTGCAGCAAGGCAGCTAGAGAAGAACATCCATCCATGGCCTCACCACTGAAGCCCCACGCACTGAAATAGGAGGTCCACCCTACACAGCAGGTGCTTTTCCTTGACATTATTTCACTTTTATTTCACTATGCTTCTGAGAGGTTTTGTTGGTTTTTAAGCTTATACAGTTAAGGATGAAGATCTCCCAAGTGCCCACTGCATCGCACTCACCAACACATCATCCTCTCTTACAGCACCACATTTTTCCCTACTGCCTTCCTAGTTATTATAGGCATTTATGGTGGCCAGTCCACTCCAGGCAGCATCTCCAGAACCTCCCAGCAGGTAACATGAAAACAAGTAAGGATCTATCTATTTTTAGCATTTCACTAAAACTAAACACCAGTGCCAAACTCAAGGCAGTTTGGTGCAGCCCGACAGAGCTACAACGCGTTCTGCTTCACTCTCCACCCGTACTTTCTCCTCCAGGAGTGTGATCACTCATGCTTTCCGTGGCTTTCTCCCACTTCTCTCCAGCTTCAGTCCCAAAATCCCACTTCTTGAAAAGTGATATTTAACATAGAGACAAATGCACACCACAAGCTCCAGCCAAAGCATTCAGTTAGGGCTGAATGCTTTTAGGAAGATTTATAGATTTACAACGGTGGAGTCCCAGACCTTCTGGTTCCACATTTAATGTCAGCTGAATGTCTGTAAACCTGGCTGGTGTGCCTAACCCTACTGGCTAATATATATGTAATGAGATGTCCGGCTTTACTAAGAAACATGTAAAACAAAGTAACGTAAACCTTGTCTACACTTGCTCCTCAGTAGCAAATTTCACCAATGGACCTTTTACAACCTTGCTCCTAATAATCTTTATGTTAAAAAGGTTTTAGCTCTAAGGAGATAAAGCTCAAATGACCCATTGCATGGGATAAATCACAAAGGGTATCTATACATTTTCTGCCTTGCACCTGGCTCTGAAATAAGTCAGCAGAAGAGGTACCAAAAGCCACTGCTCTTCTTGGATGCCAATGGGAAACTCCTTCCCCATCCTAAGCATTGTTGAGACACAGTGCCATGAGCTGCTGCCCATCTGCAGAACCATAAAGCCTTCGAACAAGTCCACGTGTTGAAGAGCATCGGCTGAGATACCTGCCTGCACTGCAGCATGGCAAGGCAAGTGCCTTGGCATTGGGAACCGGACTGAAAACCACAAGCGATTCCAGTGCAATACACAAATTTACACAGATACAAAACCAAGCGTAGGTGGAAACAGAATCAAGTCCCGACTGATAAAAAAAGATAGCACTTAAATAACACTTTGCAGCTTCACAGCACTCGATAAACATTAACTAATTAATCCTCACAGCATTCTACTGGAAAGACTTAAGCAGAGAAAGAAACACTCACAGAAAACTATTAACTTGCACCAGGGTTGCAGAAGTACTTGGATGCCATTACATTGTTTAAAGTACAGCTTTGGAAACCAGGCTTTTAGCCATACAGAGCTTGCAAATGTAATTTGATTTGTAATCTAGATGTGACTCTAGATAAACTGTCTTAATCCTCAAATGATGAGATGAAGCAAAGCCAGTTTGTAACTGAGTAAGAGCATCAACAGTAGCTTTTAGCATGGTTTCTTTAAGGTGCATTAACCTACAGCACTTCTGCCCAAGCTCCCTAGGTGCCTTTTGTCCTCTGACGGTCTGGAAATAATGCCTAAAATATTGGACGCATCTTAGACCATCTTAGTGCCACAGAGAATATTTAGATTGCAGAAGAGAGAAGGTCCAAGTTCAGCCCTTGGACCAGCAAACAGGCTACTTTCTTGCAAAGACAAGGAAGCAGCAGGACAACCGATATATCTACGTTTTATTGTATCCTGCAAGAGACCAGAGGGGAAAAAAAAGTACAGTTTACTGCAAATGGACCTCTTCGCTCTTCATCAACACTGTTAAGAAAAGCTATTATTCTCCAAAAGGGATGCTGTTTAGACTCTGATAGATTCATTGTTCTCTGCTGTGTCTGGGACAGCATGAGCGGCTCTTCCCGCTGCTAACATGATTGAAGGAAGAACACAGTAATAAATATATGCCCATTAAGCTGGTGAGCCTCTTTTCACTTCACTGATACTAATGGGGAAGAAATGAAACAGTTTCAAAACAGCAAGTTGCCAAAACTGCATTTGGAAAGGCTGAAGAGTGAGAAGTCACAACTGACACACCACAGTTCATGCTCCGCCAACGCTCGCAGGAAGGGGCTGGCTGGAGAATAGCAAATGTCTGTCTCCAAGGGACAATTTCAAAAAGCTGCATTTTTCCTCTCACTACAGATCATTCAGTTTGGTTGGGGTTTTGTTTTTTTTTTTTTTTTTCCTTCCAACCACCCCCCTTTATGCTGAAGGGGTGAAGCTTTCAGGGTGGAGTTTCTAAGGGTACAAAATCGAGTAATAGAGCTGTCTTGCTGCTATCTTGTTTCCTAACAAATAGATATTCGTGCATCTTAACACACATGTATAAATAAAGATACAGTCAAATGAACAGACAGATTTCCAGCAGTAAATCTAGGGACCTCTGTTGGACTAGATGACCTCCTGAGGTCCCCTCTAGCCTGAATTAACCTACGATCCTACAGCAGACTAAGAGGAAGATCGGGATGAATCAAAAATCTATAAACACTTGGTGTCTCGAAGCTACTAGGATTTTAGTCAGCAAAAGATCCACAGCTCAAGACGTTTAGTCTTGGTCTTATAAAACCTGGATTAACTTCCTACCTCCATCACAGACTTACCTCACCTTCAGCAGCTCAGGCTGGTATATATTTATGGTACCACAGCCCCACCATCCCTCCCCATCCTAGGTGTGCACTCCATCCCCTACATGGTACAGACAACACAGAGCAGACAGATAATATAGGGAGCTGCTCAAGTCAAAAAATGAAGTATTTTGGGAGTGGGGGAAGGGAGCTTCAGTTTTTATTAAGAACAGCTCTCTGAACCAGCTGTGCCAGGGCAAGCCAGCAAGGAGGTGGGAACACATGGCCGGGAGGCAAGGAGGCAGAGACATGGCAGTGCTGACTTAGATCAGCTCACGCTGCCATGGCATCGCACTTTCCCTTGCAATATTCTGGGCACAGAACAAATTTGTACCAGTTCACATATAAAGTTCAGGGAATGATAAATTTAATGGGTACCATCTTTATTGTGGGTGCATATTTAAGGACAGAGTCACCTCCGTAAGACTAACATGTACAAGGGTTGCATTTAGTTAATTATACAAGTTTTTAAACCTCTTATTGGCCCCATGCTGGCATTAAAAAATAAAAACCTTGCACAGAAAAAGCATCACTCACTCTTGAGAGTCCTTGTTCAATACACACGAAGCGCCCTCAGACACTTCTGCTATTCTGTGGCTCTTTACCTCTCTCTGCTGGCAGGACCATAGGGAGAAGCCGGGGTGCCAGCCTGAGATCAGGACCGAAGGGACAGAGGGGAGGTAGAAGAGGGCAATGAACCTTCATCACCGTATTTCTTAGACTGTATTCTACTTCTTGTTTAGATACCAAGTTTTTAGGACAGAGTGGTATGAATCTACAAATGGGGCAAATCAGGGCTCTGATCCTAACTTGCTCATCAGCCTAATATCACTGCAGGCTGCTGCTCCTCAATATTTGCAGCGATATTAGGCTGATGAGCAGTGATATTAGGCAGTGATATTAAGCTGATAGCTTAGCAGCTATTTCTACCCCATTTTCAAAGGCAAAAATGATTCAGCGCACAACGGAAAGGACACGTTTTGCTAGGCATGTCAGCAGTGTAGTTCAAGCATGGAATTAGTGCAGGGAATTCTAGCTAAGAAAATAAAAATACAAGGCATTTGGGGGGAAAAGCTGAAAGACTAGAGCAGCCTGAAGTTCATAATGAAATCTCCCCAGCACTGATACCTCACTGCAGTCGTTCCAAGGCAGATCTTCGGTGCCTGAACACTGTTGTCCACATCCGATATTCATCAGCTTTCAAAGGGGCTTTTCTGCCATGCACATTTCTGCAGCACTGAGCACAAAAAAATCACACAGTAAAAAGCAGCTGTGTCGTAAAACGGGAGTGATTTAAATCTCTCTGTATCTGATAGCCGCTGAGTGCTGCTTCTCTTAACTTTTACCACTGCTGACATGCCAGCATCAATCTGTTCCTCCAATCTGTGCTGGTCTGTTGGACAGGTTGGGAAAGGGACTCAGACACAGAGAGGACACAGATGCAATCCTACAAATTAGTGAAAGAAGCCTGAGGATAAAGGACAAAAGCCACATCATTATGCCCTGCAGTTGGTACAGCCTTTTGGTTTGAGGCTAAACCTCAGCACCAACGCTCCCGAGCTAGTGAAAACGTCCACTTTTAACCAAGCTGGCTCTTCATCCTTGTTTATCAGCCTGATATTTTACAGCCCTTGTTTTTATAGGAGAAACTATTCCCTCAAATGAAACCTTTTTACTCCAGCGGAGATTCCCTCCAGGAGGCAGTTTGGGGAATTGCCTGCCCTGTTTAGAATTGGATATGTTACAGTCTATACCTTCTGCTGCAAATTGGCTCCCAGTGCACTTGTGTGTGTCATTTTCACCTACCCACTCGCAGATTGCACCAGCCATCAGAGCTTCGTGCGAAGGGCCGGATTCTGCCAACCCCGGGAGCCACCGGCAGAAACCATCATTAAAAACGGCTTGCAGCAGTGGGCCTTTTAGCACATCTCTCTCTTGCCACAGAGCGGTCTGTAAGGAATGTAAGCTAAAAAGGTTGCTTAGGTATAATGAGAGACCACTTAAATGAGGAGCACAAAGTCCAAAGAACGTATGATCAAGACGAAGGAATCCTTATAGAAGGGCAATAATACAACAGTACCTACAGAGCTGGAAAAGACAGGATATAAATGACAACTGAACCAGTTTCTCCCATCAACATGAATCCTACACATTTCCTTTTTTTCCCCCTTTCTAAGGAACCTACGATTTTCTAGCTTCCTCTGGAACAGGGAGATGAAAGGGGATACATGCCATCAGACGACACACCAGCACTTCGAATGCACTTACCCTCTGCAGAAGGAGCCAAATGAAGGACATCGATGGATGCAGTCACTGAACAGAACCAAGCAATAGGAAGTTTAGTAAACTCACCAGTTCTCTTGAAGTTTTCACAGCAAAAATTTATACCTCTAAACCCTTATAAGAAACAGCTGTTTCTTCCATCAAACACTTCTGGATCCGTGGAGTTCCATCACCCAACACAGAGACACGCAACCACCCAAAATCCCCCGCCAGGAGACCAAACCTCCCCAAAGCCTTCAGGAAGTTTGTTCTCCAGTCACGTTCTCCAATCCTGTTTAAAATATCTAAGCCAAATAACCAAGAGAACAGAAATACACCCCAAAAGGTTGCATTACCAAGAATATCTTTTTATTTAGAGAAAAATTATGAAATCATAAGAGCCTGTCAGAGAGGGGGCTTAATTACAGTGTGGGGTATTTCCGCTACACAGAATGTTTTTGGTTGGTGGGGTTTTAATAAGTGGAATGTGAAATTCTCAACTTCATATCTAATAAAAAACAAGTCTGGCTCTTAAATATTCAAAGAAAAAGTTGGGTATATAAGCGAAGCTGAAGAAGTGGAGACTGGAGCACGTTTTCTTGCTCCAGTATGTAGCACTGAATAAATACTTATCAAGCAGCTATTCATCCTGTTTTGCTGACTACATAATTGATACACCTATGATAAAAATCATGTTTTTAAAACATTTTTCTAATGTAGGAAAAGACCCTATAGTTTCTCTCAGTAAAAAGCTATCAGCAGTCTAGCAGCTATTGACAGTTAAGAGATCAATTCTTCATTTTTGCTAATGACGCCCAAGAAATAGGTTTTTACCACCTTATGTTAATGGTCATTTTCCCAAGCAGTGAAATCATTCTAGTTCAAGAACAAGTACAAGAGCTACTGGATGAGAGTGAGAGACCTGAAAGTGGAAGAGATGTAGGTGTTGGCAGTGTTACTGTCCATGAATCACTCACAGAGAGTAACTGGAGCAAAGCAGCATTTATTCTGGACACTGGCTTAGAGATGGTCATGGGGAACTGGAGCGAAGTACAATTATGGCTCTTCAGAGTTTTTTCTTTAGATGATTATGGCTCTTCAGTGGTTTTTTTTCTTTAGGTAGTCCATAATTGTTCCATTTCAGCTCATTTTGAAAAATCTGCTCTGAAAATGCAGAAGAGAAAGACTCACTCTACAAGAACCCTGTCAAGAAGATAAGTGTGGAGGAGATACTTGACGTTACATAGCTTTAGGCTCTTATATTTTCCATTTTTCATGTGGTGAAACCATTTCAGCAAGCAATATAGATTGTGCTGAGCTGTTGTTATGCTTTCAGCTACTGCCTGCCATCCTTCATGAGAACCACGAATTTCTGAATGAGGAAAAAAAAGGAGTTTGAACACTGTCAAACAAGCCATACCACGAAAGTGGATCAGTCAGGAGATTAGCGAAACAACTCTGTCAAAACAACTTGTCTTCTTGATCTCAAAGCTGATATTTGGCGGGGGGGAAGATTGGGGGGCTGGGTTCCTAGAAAGTTAATGCACTAAAACTCTGCCCAAACTGTTATTTTTAAAGGCTTCTAAGGTGATCATGATTTTAATTCTGATTATGAAGCCTAGCAGCCCATTCAGGCATCTCTTCACACACATGCCATACCCAATCCATGCCTGAAGAGCCTGTTATAAGGGTAGCAACTGCATCTCTAAGGGGCTTTAACAGCCAAACCTGAATCGACTCTTAAACAAAGAAGATAAAGTTGAGTGCTTCTCTCTTAAGCATCACATGAAGCTCTACCCAGACTTTTTGATGAGTAATAATAGCAAATTAGCCTCTCTAAGATACAATTGCATTACCATATCAGATGAGCCAAGTCACTACTCCAGTATACACTCCTAGCCCACAGTGAACACGAGGTGATTAGCTCTGTTCACAGGCAGAGTGGTGAAAAAAAAGGAAAAAAAAATTCAGTCAAAAATCAAATTAACTCTCATCTGGTCTTCTGCCAGCATGTGGCAACTTCATCAGTGCATCAGAGGTGTGTATGACACTCAGTTATCAGCTACGTAAAACATCAGACGTCTCAGTCTTTTATTCCAACATCAACCCATGCACACGAGCCACAAAGTGGGCACCTCTCCAGAGCTGCATTGAATCCTTTTCCCAAATTAGCACTAGAACAACTGCAAATTGTTAATGCCTTGTAGCCAGAGTCCATCCCGCAGATAGTGGTGCACAGAAAAGCCATAAAAATGGTAAAACTTAGCTTGAGGAAAGCAAAAAATGTATTCTCCAGGTGTCTTTGGTTCACCCGTAGAAAATTTGGGGTGATATCTATGCAAGTGAGATGCTTCCCCTCCCCCAAAGCAATCAACCAGCGCATTGTATGTTCTGCAAATGCACCAGTAATTAATGAGACACTTAGAGCTGTATATATCTGGCACACACATATTTAATTCAGCACTGGCAAGCTTGCCAGCTACCCACATCTCCCCGCACGCTCCCCTCCACCTTCCCCTCTGCCCCTGGAGTTAGGAAACGACTGATGCTCAGAGTGCAAGTTTTGTGGCATACACTGAGAGCAGCATCCAGCCCCATGTCCTCCATGCAGAGACAACAACCACAGCCCTGTTTCCATCAGATTTACTGTTAGATCTTCCTCTTCGTCTCAGAGAAGGGAAGGGGAGTATTTGGCTAATCATTGTGAGAAGTACCCAACACCTGATGTCACCACAACTTTAGCATTCAATGAAACTCCATTTTCATACAGATCATCTGGGCCTTTTAGTTCTTTGATAGAAATGGTCATCACTGGCAAAGCTGAAAGTTCAGTGTTATTTTGTGATTGCAGCACAGCAGTAAACACAAAGGCAGAATGATACCACGTGAGCTGCATGACAAGAAGGTGCCCCAGGGGACGGAAACAACTAATGCCAATAAAAGACTACAAAGATCACCTTTGATGCAAAGAGAAAAGCACATAACAATATCCACCTGTGCAATGATTAATTGCAGTTTTCAATTCTCCTACAGGAGAAGTTTATTTCTAAATTGGTGGGTCTGCTTGAGAGGATGAAGATATCCACCCATTTGGCAATAATCATGCTCTCAGAAGAGATAATCAGCAACCACATTTTGAAGATTTTCACCTGCTTCACTGCAACCATACGCAGACAAGCAGTTTATTCAAGTCCACTCAAGAGCACACTTGGGAGAAGAAGAACATTCAGACAAAAGGGACTCAGGGTTTTCAGGTGTCCCTTGAGGAACATCACCATCATGACCTAAGAGCTGGCCAGCCCATCATGCCACACTGGGAAGCTCCCAATTAATCCAGTCAGAAGTTCCCATTCACCTTCACCCAGGTGGATCACAAGAATGCCAAACAGCGTTTGATCCTTTTATTGCCCACTTTACCTCTGGTTTCATTACAACCAGCAGCTCCAGGAGTAAAGAAGGACTGATACCTGCTGGCTTCATGGATCCTTTCTCCAGGTTAACAAGGCAGCTCCAGCTGCTTTGTAGTTGTAGTTGCTCCTATCTCACTGCAGCCCGGGCACACGGATTGTCATCTGCTTTCGGGTCCCTTCCATCTTCACCCTTTTTAGAGTGGTTGTGGTATCCTGGGTGAACATTCAAGTCTCACAGACTGGCTGGGGTCTACCCATAGCTTGCTCACCTCTCCCTGTGGCTTGGTTTAATTAATGCAGCAAAGCACAGTTAAATACAGTAACAAGCACATGCTGCAATTCCACCCCAGGCTCCTCCTGGGAGAGCTACTTTATTCTACAGTCAGCAAAACTACTTAAACTCCCTGTAACATAATTGACACTGTGATCAAAGTGAACCGTGTCAAGATTTTACTACAAAAAATATTATTTTTTACACTGATGTCTAACATTTCTCCAGGAAGGCATTTCTGGCATCATTTTCTCCCTCCTCCTCTGCCCCATACCTTTATTTTACACTCAGAACCCTCCAACTTGCATAACAAGGTTCACCTCATGCGTACATTGTCATGACTGAGGGAAACAAAAAACACAATACTTTTGTTTGCTCGCTCTCAATGCCATTCTGAATGAACTCTGGGTATAACCTAGGACTGTCACTATGCAAACGCAAAATGTAGGTCAAAAGTCTGTGTGGTTTGCCACAGCAAGTGACTTGTATTTCTAAAGGCAGATGGGAACTGAGTCATCTGCTGCTGCATCATTCTCTGCTTCTCTCCTTTCCTCAACCCCTGTTTCTTTTTTCTTGCCATCAGATTATGGTTGAAAGAATGCAGTGACACCAAAAGACCAGGAGAGCAATGCTTTGTACTGCACATTGTGCAGGGAGAGGGTATTTCCCGTTTATTTTTTGTTGAAGCCATGCCTCTTTCCCAACACAGCACCTACCACACAAGTAGCCACTTTCTAAAGCGAATGCAAATTTTAATTTTCTCCATTTACCTGTTATACTTGTCTTTCATGAGAAGAAATTATCACACGTGAACAGGAAAAAAAAATAAAAGAGGTTATTTGACCTACAGGGCATGGGAGAAGAGCTCTCTACCGTTTCCACCACTGTTGACATGGGAGGTGCACTGGTCCTTTGGCACGCCTGCTTCTTATATCTCCTGAAGCAGGTCTGCCAATCAGTTCATGCTGGTTTTTATATTACATTAAATTACATAGGACTGAAGTCTTTTGTGCTAGATGCACAAACAAGCACCGCAAAAAAGCCCCTGTGTCGGTGTTATGGTCAGGTGTCTACACATGGACAGATAAGGAAAAGCGTGTGAGATAATACCTCCAAATCAGTAGCATGAAACAAAAATCATCGATCTTCCTGTGGGTAAAAGGCTCAAAAAGCAGTCTAGCCCCCCTGCAATACTCATCTCTGCTTCCACAAGTTTCATGTGTTCATACAGATGAATATCCAACAAAGGTCCAGAAAACAGGACAGACAGGGTTTTGGAGAGATCACCCAGCCCACCCCAAAGCAGAATCAAGTTCTACCAAAAATGACCCTTTTCTCAAAAACTGCCTAAACCCTGCTAAGACCTTTGCATCAGTGGGGCTTCCACAACCTCCTTCAGCTTCCATCCCAACAGTAGGAACATCACCCAACAAAAAGTACCACTACTGATGGTATAATCTACAACATAAGGACATCTGGAGGGTTATACATAGTCCAAACAACATTTATTTCCCTGAAGAAACACAGCAATTATTATAACCAACGGGAACACAGTAGGAGAGGGGGCTGATGCATCACAGTTGCTGGTACAAGAACCTACAGGACTGACAGCAAGGTTTCCTTCAGCTAAAAAAAGAAAATTACTTTTTTTTTTTCTTTTAACTGTACAAATACACTTTGCAAGGGAAAGGGAAGCAAAAGCCTTGGCCCAAGGTAATCGGTAACTCCACAAGTCAGAAACTGCAAACTTTCTACTTATTCTAAATAAAAAACTGGCATGTTTGTATTGCAAGCCCCTTGCTATCACTTCTGCTCAGCAACATTTATAACGTGGAAACTTCAGAACAACCCAAATTCACTGTAACACACTGGCAGTTGAGCTGCAAGGGACCAGAAGCAACATTGCAAAAGTCAGCAATCAACTGAACAGAGCCGGTATGGGATTTTACCAGCAGAAACACCAAAAATGTCCTGCAGTAGTGCATTTGACTGTAGACCCAGACTAAAAACGCCACCTCATCCTCCCCACTTTAGATGACAGGAAGAACTAGGAATTGAGCAAAGGCTTTTTCCTCTTACCTCTTTGTTGGTGACTCCCGGGGGCAAAGTCCCATGTTTGTAATCCTCCAACAACTGCACAGCTTCCTTCAGACGACTCTGCAAATAAAACAGCAGTGTGGTCAGCAATGCTTGTCCTGCACTGAATCGTTTTATTGAAGGCAATGAATTTAAGTTATAGAATTAATCTTCTTTCGTGCAAATCTTATGAGGGGTCCTTTTACCCGTATGATATAAAAGGAAAAAGGATGCATGGATACTTGTTTTGCTGGTTGGCACAGCCCTGCTGTTTTAAATCTAACTACTGAAGTATTGAGGGAGAAACAAAAGAGAAAACAGAAGAAACTCCCCCTAACAATGCTTCTATAGAAGACATCAACAAAAACCTGAGAGTCTTCAATGCGGTACCAGAGATCTGATAAATCTTGGAGATGTGAATGAGCTCTCACTTAAAGGTAGAAAATAGTTTAAAACAAAATGGATACATTCCAGTACAACACAGAATACCCATCTCAGACATTGGTATCACCACATGCCGCTCTCAGATTAATATCTCCCAGTGAAACTGCTTAAATTGAAGACCTGGCTTTGCCCCCACACCCTCTCCCAGGGCATGTACTGGGGAGGTACAGCCGAAGGGAAGAGCAAAGTAGAAGCCTGCACATATTAAGCATCACCACTAAGAACTCGGTGCCCACTAAAAAGTTATAACACAGCAAGTTTTAGCCTGATCTCAGCACAGCCATATAAAGAAAAGCAACTCCACTGGACCTAGCATTTAACAGCATGCAAGGCAACATTAATAGTACTGCTTTGTATCTGCACACTGAAGCCTGAGTTAATTTATCTGAAATACCATGACATTTTAACATACTTCAGACAGATCTCAGAGTGCCACTACGCTGAACTGCTGACCTGTGCTGCTTTTTTACAGCGCCTGTTACACACTCATTTAGACAGGGTTTGTACAACCAGTTATGTTCTCTCTAAAAATACCGAAGTCAGTCATCAGTGAAGTTAAAGTTAGAATCTGACTATCGCTAGCGATTCAAATATATGCATGTGTAAATAAAGTTCTTCCTCACATTGTGATAAAATAGAAGAATACATTTTGTGTGTTCAAGGGATCACAAGAGCATTAAGCCATGCTACCAGCCTGTCAGAATCATCAATTTACCCCCAGAACAGTTATTCATATATGTATAGAAATATAAAAGAATGTTCTGCAGTTGAAGCAGTCAAAGTTTATATAATACTTTCAAGAACTACATATATAAAAATTTCAAGAAATATATCTATATTGTGTTTATATATACTACATTACATAGTGTGTATATATACACTCTACATTTTTTATATATATATATATATATTTCTTGAAATAATAAAGAAAACCCCACAGAGCAGAAGTAGACAGGTAGAAAGATTCTTTGATTAGTCCAAGCCAAAAAGGAACAAGTCAGGATATAAAGAACGGCTTTAGTGGGGTTAAATCTGCTTATCCAAGCCTGCAGAAAGCACCAGATCACCAAGTAATGGCTCACAAATATTTGAAGCCAAACAAATCACTCGGCTAAACATTTTCAAAAGCCTCCTGCAGGTTATCTGTCATCCAGATGAGTAACACAGACTTCAGTTTGACATTTTGCACTAGCTCTGTTGTTCTGACAGCTTTTCTAATATTAGTGCCAGAGGACATTTCATAAATACAGAATATTTTGTCTAAAATAACATATAATGTGCTGGTGGCTCATCTCAAGCCCTGTGCTTTTAGTGCAATCATGTCAAGGTTCCTCGTCGTCACTGCAAGCCCCAGTCTCACAACTCTCCTGCAAATAAGGCGAGCGTCCCTGAGCTCATTATGTGCTCGCGTCCATGGGATCGGTCGCAGGGAAACTACTTTTCTCCTTTTCATGCAGACATCAAAGAGTACTTTGTTGTTTCCTTGGAAGCGCCAGCAGTTACGCCAACCTGAAAGCGGCAATTAATGAATGACTATTGTCCTTAAAACAATCAACACACAAGACATATGGAATAGTGGCAATTCCTTCACTTTGCAGAGCAAGCGGGTTGGGATCAGATCCACAGCCGTTTTTACACTGACTGAGCTCACATCATCATCAGCGCCACATTATTTCCAGCCCTGGTATTTTACATATTTTATATATTCTTGCACTGATTAGCAGCTACTCAGCAGAAGTGGAGAGTCTGTACAAAGACGCCAAACGAGGCTTAGCATCAGATAGGAATGACCTCTGCAAAAAACTATATATTCTTGGCAAAACGTGGGCTCAGAGATGGGGCTTGTTCATGTTTGGTGCTAATGCCGAGGTAGTGCTACCAGCCGAAGCCCACAGCCCTGTGTTACTACACACATGTGTAGTGATAAATTTACTGTTTTCTGGCCTATTTCTGGGTGTGTTGGCCTGAAATTGGCTCCCTCTTTTACTCAGCCTGTCCCGTGCTCCACGCCTGACATGCCCCTGCAGAAAGAGCTGTCGATTGTGCTTCTCGCACTTTGCTAAGCCACTTGCTTGGGACTTCTCAGCGCTGCTCTGGATTTGTCCTACCAGATGGGGCTTAGGTCCACTTGCAGATTCAGGCATCACCCTCAACTGCTGGTGCATTCATTTCCCGTTCCAAAAGGGACTAAGCTATGCTGAGAGCATGAAGGATCTCAAAGAAAGATAGCTAAGGCCAACACTGGACTATATTTTAGTTCTAGGTGTGAGCACTTTCTTTTGCTCTTCTATGCCCATTGTATTGGGGCATTGTGAAATTCAGAAAACTATATTCACCAGTTTTTATAGATTTTACAAAGAGTATAGGAAATGAAGGATGATTGAGTGTATCCAAGAACCTCCCTCCTTCAAAGGCTAGGCAATCACCCATTTCACCTAAAAAGCTGGCTGTGGAAACACTGCTTTGCTCCAAAAATCAGAGAATGACTTAATATATAAAAGCTTTCATTACAGGTTCAGAAAAAACATCCACCCAACTCAAACTTTCTCCAACAGTGGCTACAAGCAGGTACACAGGGAAAAGCAAGAAGGTGGCAAGCAGAAATAACGTCTCCCCTAAGCACCTTCCCAGCCTGCCACTCTTTTCAGCCAAGGCTGATGAGGTTTCTGTGGATTTAGTGATCTTCAGTGGATTTCTCCTCCAGCTGCTTGCTCTGTATCCCCTTGAACCAAACTGCCTTTATCCAACAGACATAAGAGACAAGCTGTATATAGCAACAAAAATTTGTGTCTTAACTTTTAGCCCCCTTCCCTTATCCATACATATGCTAAATCTGTCTTAAAACTTAAACTTATCTTAATAAAAAAATAATGAGCAAGTGATAAAGTGAATATGTGAGCCCTTTCCTGGAAGGAGCTGGCATTCTTTAGGAGCATAAGTACGTCCTGAATACTTCAATGGATAAGGCAAGTCACTGGTCATACTTTTCCACATCTATCTGATATCCCAGGCAAAGAAATGAGTCATTATTTAAGCCAAGTCCTCTTGACATTGGACAAAAAGGAAGAGTTATTAATTAGGATGTTATTTTCTGGTGATGCTGCACTGGGTGATGTAGTGGTCCTCCAGAAGGGCTGAGGATCTCATACAAAAGAAAAGCTGACCTTGAGAAACAGACACATAGGATGAAATCCGATGGCACAGACATGTGGCCATGCTCTTCTGGGCAGGCTCCGATTCCTGCAAGACCCTCAGGGCTCTGTGGCTGCAATGACCAACTACATAAAAGACCAGTTAAGAGTGTTGGTTGATCACCGGAAAGCTATGAAGCACTGCAGGCATGATAAACAAATAGGATTTTTAGGCTGTTCCAGGCATTTCCAACCTGTGTAGAAAAGTTATCACACAAGATCACAACAGGACTTGAGCCTCTTGAAGTTGTTGATAGCTCCTTACCCTGTTGGCCTCATGGTTGCTTAAAAATATCGTATTAGGAAAAAGCTATTACCTAGCATGAGTATCAATAAAATATAATTGTGTAATATTGTAGACAGCCTGATGATCCAGAGGTGAAAAGCCAGACAGCTGAATGACTAATGACTGCAGACCCAGTGAAGACAACCCTTCTTGCCTCCAAAGCTAGAAAATAACTCAGGAGTGCCAGCACAACATTCTGGAGAGCCATTTGTGCTCATTATTGGTATGTGTTTTTGTCACTGAAATTACCTACACTGCGTGTCTTGCAAATTATCTCCACAGAACAGCATGTAACTCTGAATGAAAAACTGGAAGTAATAGATGAATGGGTCTGTGTTCTATTTTTTTCTCCTTCTCTTGAGGAAATCTTAGTAGTTACTATAACAACCCTGGCCAGATCCCATCTTGTTTAGTATGGTAACAAACAGAAAACAAAAAAGCCCGATTTTGCTTTTAAAATTGCAGTCTTCATGAATTTCCTCTTTCAGCTCTGTGGGGAGAGAGGGGAACTTTCTCAAATAAAAGAGTCCTAGACCAACACTGCTGATGGTTCCTGAGGTTGACAAAAGAGTGGTACAGAAAGCGAACAAAAGTGTTAAAAGCAAGGACCACATTAAGAAGATGCCTTTCACATGGCTTGGAGGTGTTCAGGTAGTTTTAGCGAATGACCCACAGCCTCAAAGTTTCATTAGTGCCTTGTATCCCCTTCTAGCAAAGTCAAGCACACTCTTTTAACCAGAGCCTCCAAAAAATAGGAAATAACTTTACAGCAAGCAACAGCTCCAAATGCCAACCAGCTCCACTCCCTGGCTTTTAGCACAATACAGCATTATTATGATAGTTGATAATGTCTAAGATTACACTTCATTTCCATTTTAACAGGGAAAAAAGAGGTCTGTCTGCAAGGTTGTGCTACTGTTTCAATATTTATTGTTGCTTGATTTCTCTACTGCTATCTGTAGGAAGAAGTGTCACTTGAGTTTTTACAGCATCACTTAAAAAAATTGCAACCACAGCTTTTACTAGTATGTATCATTTCTTTCATACCCCTTATCTTGTAAAAACTAGAGCACTTCTAGTGGTGGATGATGGGGTCTCAGCTCTCACAATAGGGTGCTAGACAGACCATCTGCACCCGGAGGATGTTCTTACAAACCTAAGCCCAGAAGCAATGCCAGGGATCTACCATGCTCAGCAATTCAGAAGCACAAACTCACACTTGGTGCTCCACCACAGCAGCTTAAGCCATGTCCGCCTGGGAAACACTACCCAACAACAACAGGTCTTTGGAAAAAGGCTCAAGCATTGCCTCGTGCTGAACACAGCTGGAAAACACCCAGCTTTTGAACCACAGGTCAGTTCACTAAGCCCGTGAGAAGTATGCAATGGGCTACCACTGATCCATGAGCCTGGGTTTTATGGTTATGGCTGTGCTATTAAAGTCAGAGCCCAGGCATGAGCCTGCATCAGCATGATCTCTGGTATAGTTTTGATTCAGACCATCTAGCCCTCTGCCAAGTGATTCCTGGTCACAGCTTGGCACTTACCATGGGCCAGGACAGCTCCCAGCAGGCACCTTTTGGAGAGAAGAGCGCTCAGCTGCATGGCACAAGCTGGCTGCATGGCCAAAATCCACTACCTGACTCAGTCTGAATGCACTGGCTTAGATTTAACCCATAGGCGTTAGTGCAGAGAGCTAACATAACCTGTTCTGCCCTGACTCAGGCCAAAAGGCGCTGACTCAGAAGGTCGTTGCCTGGAGCACACTTGCAGGACTACATCAGCAGAAAGTTTCAGTCTTTGTAGAAAGAGTTGCTGAAGGATCACATTATTAGGGGCTTAGTTTGGTGTGCCAGAGAAAAGAGGAGAAAGAACAAAACCAGAGATGCCAGCAGGAAAGTAGCCTACATCATCACAATGAGCTGATGGC
Organism: Haliaeetus leucocephalus; assembly: GCF_000737465.1. Classification (NCBI taxonomy): domain Eukaryota; kingdom Metazoa; phylum Chordata; class Aves; order Accipitriformes; family Accipitridae; genus Haliaeetus; species Haliaeetus leucocephalus. The sequence goes on along the minus strand of NW_010973177.1, from coordinate 4,576,572 downwards.
CACCTCCAGGAATCCTTCATTGGCACCCCGAGTCCCTCGCAGGTATCACTCCAGCACCCTGGTGGGATAAAAGACAACTACGTTGTGTCCCATAGATGACTGCACACATGTACATGCGTCAGACACCTCCACCCAGCACGTGAGCTCCTGTACCGATTTTTCACCTTGTCCTCCTTGCTCAAGGGCACACTGTTTCTGTCTGAAAGATCTGTGCCTTGTCTTCTTTTGGATCTCAGCTGATGCCTACACATGGCTTAGAGCTGCCTCCAGAAACCCATATGTGCACATACAGACCGTAATAACAGTCATTATGCCAGTAGCACTACAACATTACTGTTACAGAATCAACAGAAAAAGAGTCAAGTTTTGCATTCGAGGTTTTTCAGAGAAAATCCATGAATGGGACAGGGCATGCTGGAAGAGTTTGCATCTCACTCTGCTCATATGGGGCTTGTATCGGGGTTTTGAGGCCACATTAGCCCACTGATGATCTGCTGCGTGCCTGCAAGTTTCACTGGTTTCAGGTTCAGAGCAACAATGACTTACTGGCACGTGATCCAAAGCAAAAGTCTTCTGGCCACCAGCACCACAAATTCGATGTGGGATACGGAAATCCAGCTGTGCTCTGCCATCAGCAACTCAACAGTTTCCGATTTTGTCTCACTACTCTACGAATGATACATACGGCAGACTTGACTCCAGCTGGCCCTATTGTATTGGATCTACAGTGACAGACAACAGGAGCCAGAAACTTTTTGTTCAAGTAGAGCCAGCAGATGTGACACTGAATAAACACAGACAGTCAATCTGCTGAGTAAGAAGGTATCGTTCATATAAATAACATACATCTAATCCTGCTTCCATTTTAAACCCAAATATGGGAATGCAAGATGCTCAGCGCTCTGCAGATTTATGCTTTGAACAATGAGATAAAGCAAGAGCAGATAACACACGGCCCCTTTGAGCTCAGTTTAATTCCTATTTCACTTTTGCTTTATTTTTTATTATCAGAACCCCAGCTTTCTCCATGAAGAGCTTCCCACAGAGCGTTAACAGTCTGTCCAGGCTAATGTCAGATGGGGTAAGTTAGCCTTATCAAAATATCTGCTGGTCCCTACTGCTTCTCCCGATGGACCTTAATTACAGAGCAATTAAAAGTATTATTCCAATCATTTTAACCTCACACATTTCAAAAATAGGCATTACCCCCACTGAGGGGTTTCTCATGGTCTCAGCAACAGGACTTGTTAGGCTTGACCTCTGAAATTACACATTTCCTGATTATTGGAAAAGTTTGCAAACTTGCAGCTGCCAAAAAATTATTTCATTAGAAAGCCAGTAATGGTATGAATTAGCACACAAGAAAACCTCCTCTTTAGAGGTTACATGCTATATTGACACAAGGTCAGTGCCTTGTTTCAATATCATATGCACTCAGAAAGCAAGTAAAATTGGTAGGTAAGGTTGATACAGATAATTATTCTACCAGAACCCACTAAAGATAAAACTGGAGCAACTGGCTTCCAAGTGCCCCTGCCATGTGCCTCGCACAAACACATGCTTTCCTTTTGCAAGTTCACAGACTGCAAAGTACGGCTACAACATAATCCAGTACTCAGTATGCATCCCTTGAGGATTAATGCTTAAGAACCTCTAAAAGACAAGGAAGTTTTTAATTGTGTTAAGAATCTCCTTTATTGAAAAATAAATGAGTAAGAGAGGACTGTCACCGAGACTAATTATACTTGATATCACTGTGCTTGGTTTCCCCCACTCAGAGGGGTCACTTCATCCTTCCTCAAAACACAGCCACCAGTAGGATGCAATGATGTAACACACAGCAATTAAAAAAAGGATGTAGGGAAAAAAAAAATTATTATATTTCCCAGCATTTTCCATGGGATTAACCTCCCTTCTCATTAGAGACTCATTTATCTACTTTTTTTTTACATTTGCTAGTGAGCTCCTCCAAGACAAACAGCAATTTATTTGTTCCCCGAGAACCCTGGGCCTGAAAGATGCAGCCATCTGTCAGCGGGAAGGAGCTCTCTGTAAACGGCTGCTTTCTCATCAAACCCTTTCTAGATTTTAATTTGCCACCTAAATTATCAAAGGAAACCAAACAGCTTTTAGTTATAGGTATATACACATAGAGTATTTTAAAGTACAAGATCAGATATATAGACCACTGCAAGTAGGACAATCAACAAAGCAGCTTTTGTGCTCCGAGAAGTGCTTCCCGTGACCCCAGGTGTCCACATCTATTTTGCCAAGAGACTTCTCCAGGGAAAGAGAACTCATGTAGACTTCATGAAATGTGCTGCTGAAGGTCTACTGAAGCATCACGAATATATAATTCAAACTCCCAAAGAAAATGGACAAAGGCCAGTTCCTCCATTGGAAAGCCACCAAGCCATTCCCGAAGACCACGAAATTCAGACCGATGCTTATTATACCCCATAGAAGGACACCAAACCTCCCTTGCTTGTTGAGGTTCAGTTTGGGGCCCAGAATTGCTTAAGACACTCAGATCTTGACAGCTCCCTCCAGGATAAAAACGGGCCACTCAGATTTTGGTCTTTTTTCCCTAGGTTTCATTTCTTAGAAGAACCTTGTCAAAAAGTGTCTGGAAAAATTAAGTTACACCAGCTGACCTTAACAACCTCTTCAAAAACTTCTAACAATTTGAAAAGTTGACAATAGGAAGGTAGAAAAGCATGTGGCTGAGCCAAAGGAGGGATCATCTCATCGAAGTTAAGAGCAGGTACCTCTGCTTACTCACAGATAGCTTGCCCATGAGTCTAGACACCCTCTACATGGAGCATGATGAGAAAGATAGTTGTCCTCAAAGTGCAAAAGGGATTCAGTCCTTAAAAAGTAAGAAATTCACAAAGGAGAGGAAAAGTGAGCCTTTCAGGATCTGAAACACCTGTTTTCATTCTGGAACCACAACTGCTTGTTGCTTGAGGTAGCAAATGGTAGACAGAATTCAGGTTTTGGGTACACAATGAAACCAGACTGAGTTATAGTGCTCAATTTAAATTGTTTCATTATACTACCATAGCCATAGTGTGAAAGTGCTTACCCTATCCCAAATGTGAACACAGTGATGCCTTCTTAAACCTATTTTGTAACTTCAAAAAGTAGAACCACTATCTTGATTAAGTTTACTCATATCCCCCCACTTTGGAGATACACAAGAAGTAGGTTTGAGAACTGTGTCCTTTTTCTCTGTTAATGCCATTGTAAAAAACAATAGTTTGGTCCTGCATTGTGCACTGTGGGTTACCCAGCTTAAAAAAAAAAACAAAAAAACCAAAAAAAAACCCTACGTACAAACACACAATACAGGCTTAATTGGAGATTTGAGAAAGGTGAGGATTATTATTAGAACATGAAAACATTCCCAAAGGAAGAGAAATTTTAACTAAACGGAACTGGATTGGATGATCTCCACCTAAGAGAATTTTCCTCTAAAAGGAGGAAAAGAAAACAAGCTGAGGCATAACAAAATCCACCAAAAAGATGAGCAGAATCACCTGCTTCTGTCCTACCAGAAGAACCTCTGTCCAAGTGACCTCGACTCAGGAACTCCTGGTGCAGCTGCCTGGAGACCCAGACCCATGTTCATCCTCAAATATCCTAAGCAGATCCCATCCCAGACATCGTGCCCCAGAACACTAGGCTGGAAACCACACACTTATGGAAACCTACCAAACATCAACCCTGCAAAGCTTTCTGGTGCAAATTTGCCTGGCGAGAGAAGGGTGTTTCAATGTTTGTCTGGATCCATTTCTGAGCCTGTTTCCTTGCTGTCTTTAGGTGTTCAATTAGCATTCTCAGTGCATGACAAAAATGGACAAAGATGGTCTCCCCTCTCCAACATCCCATTCCCTTTTGCATGCAGAGTATCCTCTCCTTCCCTCCAAAAAGCATCATTAGGTAGTGAAGGCCCTTTGCATCCATTTACGAATTTCAGAATCAAAATTATGAAAATATATAAAGAGAGCTCACAAACCACATACAACAGCCTCTGCATCACCGCAAACACACACTGGAGGATTCCCCATGCTGTCAAAAACCTCCTTCAATATGCACTGCGTTGAACTTAACGCTAAATCTCTGCTAAGGTAAGAGCAGCACCAAGCCTTTAATGCATAGTATTGTTTTTATTCCGGCATATGTGCTTACATCCTCTTTAAATAGCAGCTCTAACATCTGCAAACTGCACTGCATCCTCAGGTAATATTGTGATTTTCCTTCCCTTTTATCATGACACGACGCCTCTTTGGAATTGCAATGCTCTTTTGCTAGCAGGTTACCTCCCCAGGCTGAGCTCCGTATTGAGGTTGGTGGCTTTTGAAAATTGATCTCAGACTTCATCTGAACCTGTGCTTTTACAAAGGAAAGTATAACCTTCAATCTGATGGTGTAAGAACAGCTGCTTTATTGTCTGTGGTTCTCTTGGGCACGCATACAAAAGGTACTCAAAATGAACAATATGATACATCTTAGCCTTCTGTTTTTGAAAAAAGCTAGCTGATTTAGAAGAAAGAGATTATTTAAAGTTGCATCAGGTGTTTTTTCCCACTGCTATCACAGTGTGTAAAGAACTGGACTCAGTTCACAGCTAGCTATGATGAGCAGTTCAGCTCGCTGTGTTTTGAGAATTGCTTGCATGTGTATTTTCATCTTATGCTACCCTGCCTCAAAAAAAAAAAAAAAAAAAAAAGGGGGGGGGGGGGGACCAAAATCCTAAGTTTTCTGGCCAACAGGCATAATTTAAGATCACCAGTAGAAATATTTCTTCTAAAGGACTCCCCACCACTATTAGTCACTATTTTATGAAAGCAGAGAAATGCAATAATGCAGGATAACACTAAATGAAGCACAAATGGGCCAGAAACCCAAAAGCCTGTTAGAAACACAGTAATAACTAAGGAAAAACTACAACACTTTCCTCAGAAAAGGTCATCTTGAGTGCAGCCACTGAAAAACTGGTGCAAACCCACTCAGCTCACTTCCTCCATAAGAATTAATATTTGCTCTCTCATCTACTCACCTGCATGTTTTTCCAAGAAGACCTGTAGGAATTTTCCTTCTGGGAAGACTACATCACTGGCAAGTTTGACTGAAACCAGTTCAGGGTCTCACCAGTTACTAGAGGGAGATATGAGACTGACAGGTGTGGATTCGCTGATGTCTAATAAAAAGCAAGTTTTGCTACAGATTTAACAGAGCTCAGTTGGGCAATCAATCAACTGTGAGACACAAATCCACTGGAAACCTGGCTTCATTACTTCTGCTGTTCACAGAAGAAATTGTTTTTAATCCAAACCTGTCTAATAAACAGGACTTTCAGAAAACAAGTGCGTATACATTACCTCAGTAACAAAGAGAGTGCGCGGATCGATGATGTCCAAGAAGTGCCTGAATCTGCCATAAAATGAAGTCTGGAAGACAGGAAAAAAACCAAAACGTGTTCAGTTAGAAATTGCCTTTCACCTGCTGCGGAGAAAGGTTTTATTTCCTCTGCAGAACTAAATAGCAACTAAAAAGAAATAATATAGAAGCTATTCACTGGTAATTTATGATAGGAAGTCTGAAAGGAAAAGATGAGGACTTGGACCCTGCTAATAGCAGCGTTGCTATTAACAGGATACCAATATAGATGCTTTACTAAAGGGATACTATCAAGCTGCTGAAATATCCATTACTTTTTCCCCCCAAAATGAAATATTGCCTGCCTCCCTATGGGATTCCTGGGAGATGTCTGAGGCCACAAAAGCGCAACATGCAACTCCAGACCTCCCACACCTAGCAATGCTGTCAAAGGAATTCCCACCCTGCAACGTCTTTAACACGGTCCCTGTGCTGCTTGTCCTCATTCCTGCTAGCACCCATCTCGCAGGACCAGCAGCACCACAGGGTCCCCGATTTTGGGGAGAGACTAGCGTGAAGAAACTCCTCCACCCATACACCGCTGGAAAAAAAGGTATGTGAAATTATATTTTCAAATGTTCTAAAAAGAGTTTAAAGTCTCAACAAGGGAACAAGTACTTTTCTCCTTGTTGGAAAGAATGAGAAAGGTCTAAGACGAGACTAAGTACAAATCCAGTTTTATGTCTTACATTTATTGCAGAATTGTCCAGGCACTGAACTAGGGCTGGGTTTCATTGTGCCAGTCCCTACACAAACACAGAGCAGAATATGGACTGTGAACCTTAACATATGTAAAAGAAACCCTAACTTTATGGTTTGGGCTTGTTCTTGGTGGCACATTTGGAAAAATCCAATCTAGATGTGCTTGTGTAGGGATAACACCGCGCAAAAACTGGTGAAAACGCTTTCACCAGGAGCAGCAAAAGTGTCTGAAGGACCAGAAAGGGATCCAGAGAACTGGGAACAGAGTCTGAAAGAAAGGGGGAGGTGTCTGTGAAATAGGCTGGAAAGATCACAGGCAGCTCCAAAGGAAAGGAGAGCAGTTTTGACTCAGTATTTAAAAAAAAAAATTAAAAATTAAATTAGGCAAGCCCAAAGCACTGGACCGTGAAATACTGATATATTGAGGGCACTCAGGATACATGTACATCATCACTCAAACATCAGTCTGGATTCCTTCATCTGGATGCAGATGTAGGCTGAGTGCCAGCACTGCCTTACTGCAGCCTGAACTCTCATCTGGACATCGGTAACACCAAACGGACACGGGGCAGCCAGGCCCAGCAGCTGCTCTCTCCTATGGCTTCTTCCCAGCAGAGTTTGCAGCCCATCACGGATGCAGAAAGGACACAGGTCATGAACCTCCAGGTGCTCTTGAATATTGGGACCCCCTTGCCCTGGGTGCTCTCCAGCCACACGCAGGCAAGTCTCTTTTTGCATTTGTAATACGGAAGCGCGCTATAAATAAAGGAGTGGAATATGGGTACAGCAGTGAGAATGGCATTTAATCACAGCCTGGCATAATTTTATGAAACATGCTGGTTCTTCTCTGCTGAATCCATCGAGCGCAGAGAAATACCAATAATACTGCCTACTTATTCAGGCAGAAATCCCTATCTAATGGCAGTTTCCAGCAACACGGCTGTCCACCACCTCACGTTGCAACACCCAGTTCTCAGCTGCTTACAAAACTCTCTGCTGTTATTTTTCCATGTTCTGCACTAAAAAAAGAAAAACCCACAACTAAACAAAATAGCTTCACATAACTTCAGCAAAAAAGCCCAGTGGTTTTTAAGTAGCATTGATTTAATTAACACTAATTCTGGTACTTTCTAGCTTTTGCGAGCTTGACATTTTGCTGCCTTACTTTTATTTTCAGTATAAAGATCTCCGCAGATGTCACTGTCCTCCACATCACTACTGCCCGATGCTTGCCAGTGGTGCAGGGAGTGACATGACTAACGCATGACTCACTTGGTCCCTCGTCACGTTATCCTGAGCGCTCCCACGTACCATCGTCCCTCTCCCACTGCCCAGCCTTCTGCACTTGCTCAACGCCGAACAGCAATAAGAGAATTCAGAGCAGTCTTAAGTACATGGTTTAAACAAGAACACAAGGGGGGGAATTTTTAAATTTAAGTGGTCCCGACTTCTCCACTGCCTTCATTGTTGTGATATGCATCTCACAGTGAGAAAAATATTAAACAGAATTAAATAGAACATCAGTACTTTACACCCACTTCACAAAGGTGTAAATGACAGTACAAGGCACAGGAAAGGGGGAATGAGACCATAAGTTCAAATGTGCATGACATAAATGGTTTTTTTAGAAGTAAAGATTTCAATTTGCAAAGCTGCAGAGGCTCTCAGGAAACCAGTCCCGTAGCCCAAGGGTCATTGTTTGTTTGGCTCAGGTACAGCGGTGGTCTCCTGCTCTGATCCTTGCCTGGTACAACCTCAGCGATGCCCAGCTAAGGACACGTTTCAGCAGCTCAAACTCATCCTGCCACAAGCCTGTTCCCACGCCCCCTCCTCCTCTCCTGCCCTGTGCCAGTGCTGACACTCACCCAATGCTGCAACTGACTGATCGGGGAGCTAAGAGTGCCAAAAGTCTAATCCTTAAACGAGGGATTTGGTTTCAGGTGGTGGTGTTGCCTGAACCCGTTCCTTCTGCGGTCAGACAAGCCCCAGGGCAAGGGCAGGACCATTCGAGCGGGGTCGGGACGACAGCCCTCACTCAGGCTCCAGTGGAACTGCACGGTGAGGTCCAGAACAACAACAACAACAACAACAACAAAAATATAAAAAAGCTAATTCTACCATGCAGAGCTGCTGACCATTCCTTCAAATGCTTATGGCCAACATTCATATCTAAGTACACATACACACAAAACCAACCAGAAATGCTGCAACCCAGTATGGGAAGAAGTACTTTCCCGGTCTCATGAAACTTAAAAGATCTGTATGAAGAAGCCTTGGGGCTTTCTGAAGGCTTTCTCCAAGAAGCAAAATTGCTTTATCCTCCTAGCCCTCTTCCTGGAAAAAAAAAAAGTCTGAATATACAGGGACCAAGCAAATTAACAGGGACAAGTAGCAGGGACTGTGCTGTGTATGGGCTTGCTAGGAGATGATGGCCAAAGTGTCCTTTTCTCAGATACCACAAGGCACTTCATGGTGCAAGGTTACCTACAGCCAACTGCTTGTCTGCCAGCAGATAGGACTATTTCAGTGCTTGCTTCTTTCATCCACATTATTCGGGAAAAAAAAAAATTACCCTTCTGCTACTTCAAAGAAAGGACAACAGGAATGCACATGTACTTCTTCCCTAGGCTGAAACACAAGGCAGAAGCCAGTTCTCAAGAACATCTCTGACCATCAGGGATGCACAAAGAGACCAGGCGAGGAGACCAGAGCTCGAATCCATCCTCCCTCCCCTAAGGCAGGCAACAAGATCCAACTTACTGGCTGTGGTTTCCATTTTCTTTTTGCATTACCATGAGCTCTCTAAAATGCAATTACAAAAAAATGTGCTTTTCCTTGCTGCTCTTATGGGCCACCTGGAAGTGAAAAACCCATCTTAAAAGTCTCCCATGAAGGGAATTCTGGTGCTCAACCACCACCCAACCTTTCCAGCAGAAGGCCTATTGTCACCCTGAGGCTCAATCTCCGTCACAGCGATTGAAGCCAAAATCTGCCCGCTGTCTTTCCCAGATCCCAAGAACCAGGATGAGCTGTAGTCCCATGACAGTGAGTTATCCTTTAATGCATTCCTGATCAGCTCAGCATGCTCACAGGTCGGCTCAACAACATGTCTCATCACCACCACAGGACAGCACAGCAGAAGACAAGCCATTAACAAACTTCTCTCTCTGCTGCCTCTAGTCCAAGCTTCTTCAAACAAGGCAACTGCATTAAACCTCATTCACTCCCACGTCCAGGCCAAGATTTTAAAGACAGCAGCTTTGTTAATCAAGCAACTGGAAAAAAAAAACCATTCTAATTGGTAAAAAAGCACTTTCCCCATCCCACTTCTCCCCCTCATGCACATGCAAGCTGTGCTCACTTGCAATCAAAAAACCCAGGGGAAAAGAAGCAAATAAAACTCAGCCTTGATGGGGGAGAGCAACATGAAAGCACGATGAGTGGCAGAGTGGGATGGGTGGAAGTCCCCAGTTCTACACCTAAAACTTCTCAAAGTCAGTTCATGGTGCCATACCTTGTTTCATGAAAAAAAACAGACCAAAAAAAGTAGAGGAGTATGAGTTTGAACAAGTTTTGGGTTGTTTTTTTCAAAACTCTGATGAATGAGAACCTCATTTTTCCACAACAAAAGCTCTCTTTCTGTGGTGTCTCTGAGAACCACATAAAATGGAATCAAATTCAAACCAAGAGCAAAGTTGTCTTCTTGAGGCTGCATCAAAACATCATCACTGTGTATTTCACTTCTCAGCCCTCCTAAGCAGCAGTATATCTCCCATGACTATACAGCCCCTGAGCAAAAAATACCCGTTGTTTTTACTGCCATCCAGCCATGGGACTTTGGTTTTTTCCTTTTCAGATGACTACGGAAAGCTGTCTGACTGCTAGACCTTGCTGGTTGCCCTTCCATCACCCAGATCAGTTCCCTGCTTCTCCTGACTAGAAGTCATCAGATATGTTTTTTTTGTAATTAGTGTAAAGACTGTTATTTGTTTTCACACAGTTGCATGCAAAACAAAAGGCAAAAAAAACCCCAAATCCTAACCATTCAGAAATTTGCAGGCAAATTAAATCAGATCCAACTGTTGCACCTCAACGGCAACTCAAGATGGCTTCGTGAGCATAACCACAAAACTAAACTCACAGAACAGATCAGGATTTTGCTCAGCAATCCTGATTCAAACACTTCCTTACAAATACCAAGTTTCTACAGGGTAAGTAGGAAATCAACAGCCAAAATACCACAGACTGTTTTACAGACTGACCACAGACGTGAAGCCTTCAAGAAGGGCTTCTTTGGCTCTAACGAACTGAAAAATTGGTTCCCACAGTTGGGCTACGAGGACTCAACCCAGAGACCCTCTGAACAGCTTTACTTTCATTTACACACTGACATTTTACACTCCTCGCTTGCACTCAGGCTTCACAGAGCACTGCAGTGCTTTGTGTGATGGAGTATTGTGTTTAACTGTGAATAAAAGTGATGAGAAATAAATAAATAAAAACATAACAAAATTCTTTCAGCTTAAAATACATTCAACTCCCAAATTATTTTCCAACCCAAACGAATCCACTGCATATTACTGGTTTTCTTTGCTGTGCTCCAAAGCACCAGGTAAAGCCAAGTGATTGGGCAGGCACTGACTTGACCTTCTCAATTTTCTTACAGGACCTTTTGGCTCTGCTAAGAGGAATGGAGAAACCCCCATGAAGAAGCTAATTTAAAACCATTGACAGAAATAAATCCAGAAACATGTTACAGAGACATTTTTCTTACTCCTTTCTCTTTAATATCAGAAAAAGCTATTTAAAATTTGGTGTTAAGCTAGATCAGTCCAGACGCTGCCACATCATACTGGGGTTTCTACAGCAAAGAGACGCCTCATTGAAAGCCTCAGCCTCGGGAAAGCAAGAGGCTGACCTCAGGTGAAGCACAATATTGCAGTTTCTAGTTTTTATACTTTTCTTCTGTAACTGCCTGAAGTTCTGCCATTGCTAACAAGTGGTTACTTCCCCGGGTTATGACTGCTTTCTTTCTAAGCTCTGTCAGTGAGAGGGCTTTAGGATACACAAAGCAGCTGGTGCTCTTGTTCATAAAGGAATTATCTCAGCAAAATGGTGCTACAACAAACTCCTGGGGTGCAGGACAAGCAGGGAAAGGCCAGGCATCGCAGCAAGTACTTGCCCATGGTCCATATTGTAAATCCTTATACTTAGGGAACCACTTTCTGCAGGTCATCACAATGGAGCACCCCGTTATTCCTGCAATTCAGACAGCCAAGGCATGGCTCAGCCCTTCTCCTACCAGCTACCACCACCTTGTCCCAGGCTCTGGCAAACACCTGCACATTAATTAGCTCATTATTACAAATACTAAGAAGAGGGAATTTTATTTTATTTGCCTTTTAAATGCCATTTCAGTGTTAAAAGTGTTACTCTGTTCCAGCGTGTCTTTCCCATACCTCCTTCTGACCCTTCCTCCTCCATCCATTCTCCATCATTCCATGTCCATTACCACCTAACAGGGGGGAAAGCAAGGTATTTCCACCTCCCTCCAAGGTTTAAACTGGACACACCAACTCTGCATCCATCCAACAAACCCAACAGTTGTTAGAACAAGTGAACAGGATGAGAGGATCAAGCCCCAGGGCACAGGAACAACTGGTCACTGCTCAGTGCACCAGCACAGCAGCAGCCCTATACGGCATGCTGCAGTCAACCAAACCCAGATTTAAGTGAGAATTCAGAATGGTTCCTTTTTAACAGGATCATTTCTAGCTCTGGCTATCATACTCATGCAAGGGATAGAGCTTGCAAGATGCCCAGAAGTTTGACCCTCAGCTCCCAAATATCCATCCGTGGTCTTTTTCACCATTTTATTCCTGTAACATCTGTTGTAGTAAACAGTTATCTGGAAGAAAACTGAATAACACAAATTTCCTGTGATTAATCGCGGCTATTTTGGGACCACTTCTCACCAGCCTGCAAGCAAGATGAAGTTCTGCAAAGTGGCTGGGAATATTAACTCCCCTACATGGCACAGCAGTTCATAGCGAGCACAGGAGTATGTTACAGATCCAGCTCATTAAAGTGGCTGTGCTGCGGGCCATGCAAGATCCAGCTGACTCCAAGATAAGAACTAGAAAGAAACTACTTGCAGGCTCAAGAAATTTGAAGAAGGGCAGTGAGAGGCAGGTAAGTGACCATTAGCAAGCACTTGTTTATCACCTTAAAGAGGGCGAGTATTCCTCGAAAGTGTATGCTGGCCAGCCCTGGGAAGAACAGAAGATATGTGCAACTTTACCGATTTAATTACAGTGTGATTTTAAAAAGAATTTAATTAAGCCAGAGCAAAAGGCATGCAGACTTGGGGGAGGGGGGGTGTTGAGCTAAAAATCAGGCTTACATCAGCTTTAAATTAATTAGGAAGAGTTTTAAGCTAAACCAAACAAAATTAAGAAAATTCAAGCCATTGAGCTTTCAAGCCATGGGACTTTGGCAAGGTACAGTCGGACAGCAGAGCTGTGTAATTACATGCATACTTGCAGTCCAGCCCGTTACAAGTTGAAGCTAAAGCTACAGACTCTTAGTCCTCTGATGCTCTCAATTTGACTTTACAGTATTAAAAAGTCTGTATGGGAGTAGCTCCTGCATCTCAGTTACTTCAGCCACCTGCAGTGACAGGTCTGCTCGTGAATGTGAGCACAGCCAGGATACAGCATGGAAACCTTTTGTGGGCATTACATGGAGTAGTAGGGGTTTACATCTTGTAGCACAAGATGCATACAAACAAACTCCCTGTTTAAAATCCAATCCTGGCTGATAGAGATGTAAAAAAGCCAACGGATGGCTTTTTTGGCAGGTTCTGTGAAGTTAACAGATAAACATCAAACCCAAAGGTGTCTGTATTTCCTCCTCTTCTCTGCAATTCATCTTTAAGCATGTGTTTGCAGGACCCAATAGATTGCATAGGATAAACAGGGTCAGCCCGTCTTCAGGGCTGAGAAACCCACGTTTGGCGACAGCAAACACCATTTAGTGTATGCCAACCTCATCTCAAGCAGCTTGGGCTGGACCTACGCATACACAAGAGTTAAAGCAGTTATGAACCACCCTTAAACATCCTTCCACAGCCTTTTAAGAAAATCCCTTCTCCATAAGATGACCCTTTAGGAGAGAGGAGTTTCATTCACTTTTTTCAAGTGGAAAATAACATTACACTGAGCAGCACGAGGAGAAACTTCTGTGTTAACACTACGATACAGCTCTGGTTCCTCCCACTGCCTGTACCAGGGCTTTCGGCAATCACAGCATGCAAGCAGCAAGCCATTAGGCTCCTGAGAGGCATATCTAATCAACAGCGTCTTTATCTGTCTGTTATTGCAAGGGTTATCCTGGACATAGGAGGCATGTGGTTTTGCTAAGGGTGGTAATAAACCCTGGTTATGCTTTAAACTTACCATATTAAAGCATGCAAAGAGCAAGAAATAATGATTTTTGGCAGTAATGTCCTTATAAGACATTTCTGAGATTAGCATGTGTTGAGTTCCAAAGTATAAAAAATCTGCAAGGCCAAGCTCTGAAAACAGCACATCTCTAACGATGCTGTTAATATCGCAGTCATAGAAATGGCGTGTTTGCCCAACAGAATAAAACATCCTAAGCACATCATGTATTCCATGACCGTACGTACACACTGAGCTGTTCAAGGGATAAAAGATGTTTATGGTTCTGGTTTGGGTTTATTTCCCTTTATTTCCCTGTCCTTTCCCTGAAGGATCTATGATCTGCGACTTCTTTTTATTTTATTTACTACTTCACAAAGAGGATGAGGCATGCTCATGAGTTCTGCTTGTTGAGATGACCACCCTCGACTTCAGCTGGGGAAGAAGTCAGCTCACTCCTTGTTCGGTTTCCCCCGTGCTTGCAGTCCTCCCACACTAGCCAAGACAACCTCATACTACTTTTTAGAGAGCTGACCCCAATAAAACCACCAGAGTTTAACTCGTGCTATCTTCCTCCTGCAGTTAACACCCCTGGTTAGCAAACAACCGCACCCACACCTTATTTAGACCCTTGCTGGAAAGGTTTCTTCAGCTCTTCTGATAGAAAAAAATCCATTTATTTTGCCCGGGGTAAATGCCTGGGCTACAGGCAAAGACCCCAGAGCACTGGGAACACACATTTAGTGCTCTGGCTCTAGAAGAGGGAGCACTTAGCAAATCCTTAAAGAAAAAAAAGGAGGAGTATGCCTAATAAATTAGAACTACTTGTCAAAAAATTAAGTCCTTATCACACATTCTCAAGCCCAACGTCCTCATTTCTTCTTTTACCTAAAAATAGCCTGCTTCCTTTGGGAGACAGAGGCTCTTTCCAGCAAAGAAAAAAAAAAAAAAAAGGTGACTCGACAGAATGCCACTTGCCCAAAGATCAAGAAAAACAAGTGAACTGCAAAACAAGGGAAATTGAAAAGGGGAATTTAATAACCTCCAGTGGTGGTGCTGGGGATGGATGTCTCCTGCCTGCTGTCCTAAATTCTGCTCAGCCACTTTCTGGGAGCTCTGGGCCACGGCAGGGGAAGGAAACCACCGCGTCTCCTCTGAACCAAATCCCCAGGCAGTCAAGTTTGCTCTCCAAGGTTTTTGTTCCTGACACACAACTTTTCCTTGTTTTCCCCCGCAGGGACAAAGATGCTCAGCACAGCTCCCTGCATCTCTCCCAGCCCCAGTTTTAGTCAAACCTCCCCTTAAATAGCCCCAGACCTGTTCCCAGCCAGCGTTTCAGAGGAAAAGTAAATGCTGTCATCGCACAGGGCTACGTCTAGAATTTAAACAACCACCCAAAGCATCACTAATCCTTTCCAAAACAAGTAAGGCATCCTTTGTCAGCTAGACCACTAAAGCCGAGATCTCATAAACAGATAAAACCCTGCAACAGGCCACCAAAGGAATGGGAAAGGCAGAGCAGCTGCGGGGGAAATGTAAAGGATCGTGGTGTTCAAGGTCCGCCGATCCCTTGGGCTGACGTAGGCATTTTTCCCCAGCGCCGGAGACTAAAGTTTGGTAGCAAACACCAAGGTCAAGGTGGGGGAAATAAATAACCGTAACTGTCTGACCCAGAGATGAAGGACCTCGGCTCTGCCAGGGCAGCAGTGCTGATAGAGCAGGCTGCAGTGTCTCAACCCGAGCAGAGCCAACTGCAGGATCCGACTGGGTGCCCTAAGCCCCGGCAACACTTGAGCCTCTCCTGCTCTGCGACCCCTCAACGCTGCCAGATCCCAAACGGGGCTGTCCAGCCGTGCTTCACACATGGGCAGATGGAGCAGGAGAAAACAGGGGAGCGTGGGGTGAGAGCTGGCAGGACACCAGCACCACACGACCCATCCTACAGCACCCACTGGACCTCCACACTGCTTTGCAGAAGATTTTACAGGAAAGGAATGAAACCACTATAGAAGAGAAGGGGAATGATTTCCAATGCCTGGTGCGGCCCTCTGGCAAAGCACCCCTGAAGCATCCAGTCCCAAGGGTGCCTTTGCCGACGGGCATCCCTCACCCCAGATCCGGGCCACGGTGTAAACGCACCGGGCTCATCTCCCAGGAGTGGCAGCAAGGAGAGAGGACGTCTCCGCTCAAACGCGCACGCAATCATTAACATCCTGCCATACCCCTCGAAACATTTTCTAAATGTTGCTACAAGTGACAGTCGCTCCTTAATGAACAGAACGCACCGATTCTGTGCCTGACTCGCTGCCAAGTGTGCCTCGAATCATCTGTGGTGTCTAGAAGGGAGTAGCGTCTCCTCCTCCTCCTCCTCCTCTCCTTATTAAAAACCTCCATCTCCCCAGCCTGAGCAACCCTCGGCTCACGCAGCCGAGCAGGCTCCCGGTGCGGGGAAGTCACCCCTTCCTTGCTGTGGGGGATCTGTTGCTCCAAGGAGGTCCCACCACAACCTCCCAAACAGGGATAAGGCAGCGGGGGAAGAGGCACGTAGATCCACCACCCGAGAGCTGGCCCCCCATGGGAAATCAGCAACTGGACTTCTCAGCAACCCAAACGGGTGGCTTTGGTCAAGCCAAGCTCTGTGAGCTGCAATTAGCAAGTCAAATGGTTGGCAAATAGCAGTCCCATACAGATTTCATGTGGATGGTGGGAAGAGAGTCTCCTTGGAGATTACCCCAATAATGGGGGGAGGACACACACCTATTAACGAGCAGACTCCTGCTACTCATTCTTGATTTGGTAATTGCAATGGCTCATTCCTCTCCAGAGGAGTCCTACCCAGCTCAAGAGCGACTGAAGGAGGTTTTATGAACTTTGTCAGCCTGACAGGGCTCCACGAGAACGAAGAGGGGTCTTCGTCAGCGGCGCCGTGGCAGGGACCCCGCAGAGGGCTTGTGAAGAGAGGCTGTGGAAGGCGGCAGCGGGGACGAGCCGCTCTGACCCCTGCACCAGCTCTCCTCGCCCCAGGGACGGCTTCTGTGAGCCGCAGGCCTTCCTCGCCATTCCCCAGTCACTGGGTACCGAGGCCGGGGCGGCACTGCCGCGCAGGTGCCGCTTCTATCGCCTCAGGCGTCGTCCCAAACCACGTTTCCTCGGCGGTCGCCTCAGACACCCCACACGACGCCATTTTGTGAGCATCGGCCCCTGCCCAGCCAACACCCCGACCCCCGCGGAGGCGGCCGAGTGGCTATGCGAACCCGCAGCACGGACAGCTCTTTATGAGGTGGCCGAAGCGCCCACCCGAGAGCGGTCCCGGCTCCCGCACCCACCCGGGCCCCCCTCACCTCCCCAGGCCCTGCCCTGGAGGTCCCGCTCCCACCCGGGGCAGCTCCTCACCTCCCTGCAACCTTGGGCTCGCCGCCCCGCCCGCCGGGGCAGGGCCCAGCCCTCGCACTGTCCTACCGGAGGCGGGGGATGGCAAGACGAGGCCGCGCCGTGCGCTGGCACCCGGGACCGACCCCCCCCCCAAAACGCCCCTGCCCACGGAGGGGAC
>NW_010973177.1:4510428-4559241 GCF_000737465.1 Haliaeetus leucocephalus | reverse complement strand
AACAACGCCGCGCTGTGGGGGGGGCGGACGACAGCTCCTGCCGCCGCTCCCCGTCCGTCGCCCCCCGACCCCCCTCCCGCTGCCGGCGGTACCTGTTCGAAGCGAGGCTTCCCCAGCTGGAAGGGGGGATAGTCCGCCGGCTCCGCCATTCCCTTCGCGCGCCGCTAAGCGCCACTTTAAACAGCCTCCCCCCGCCGGCCGGGCCCGCCCCTTGCGGCGCCGCCGCGCTGATTGGTCGCGGCTCACCCGCAGCTCCCGCGCGGCACGCCGGGAAATGGAGTCCGCCCGCCTCCCCGGCACCTCACGGGAGGCGGAGTCCGAGCGGCAGGAGAGAAGGGGACGCTGGGAGAAGGAGGCCCCGCCCCCTTGCCAGCCAATAGGGAGTGGCGCGGCGGCGCGGGGCAGCATGGGAAATGGAGTCCGCAGGGGAGAGGCGCCCGGGGCACGACGGCAAATGTGTTTTGGCGGGAAGCTGAGGGGAGCTCCAAGAGGGAGGCGGGGGCGGCAGGGAGAGGGGGCTCTCCTCAGGTCGGGGGGTGTGGGTGGGTTGTACGAGGTAATCCCACCCTGCCTGCGGCGGGCAGGCTGGCTCTCCCTGCCCGGGCTGTCCACCCCTCGAGGGGAGCATGAGGTTCCGAGGGAGCGGCCAAAGGGTTTGGGTAGAGCAGGGCCTCCCTACTGCTCCCTCACAGGGTCGTCCTGCGTGGCGTCGGAGGCTCTGTGAGGGCCACGCACAGTGTGGGCGAGTCTTTGCCCACCTCGGTTGCCACTTCTCCCTGTCCGTTCTCGTTTTTGTGAAGTAATGGTTGAATTCAGCAACTAACAGAGATGTCTGAGGCAACCGGCTGCGCCCGGATGACAGAGCTGCGTTATTCCTGCCCTAAAAGCACATACACCTCACGGTGCAGGTTTCTGACCCCTTCACGAGGGACTCGCTCCAAAACGTTCTTCCTTTTTTGAACACAGACGCCACTCAGTGACACCGACACGGCAGCCAGAATACAGGTGGTAATAGGGGATGCATGGGAACGTGACGTGGAATGCAGATGTTTGCCTTAATTCTGCAATTGTTTGAGCAAATAATAACGCATAGAAAGGTAAAAGCCCAAAAGCTTCTGAAAAAAAATTCAAATTTCATCATTTCCTTGTGGAAATATATTCTTACTTTGATGGAAGTGTAACAATTGCTATTGACCTTTAAAATACGTGATTAAAAATAAAGACTAGGAAACCAGGAAATAATAAGTTTACTGTGATACAGACTTTTTTGTCCGCTTCCTCAGTGTTACGATTTGTGGAGATAAAGGCAAGGTCGTGCAGGGCTGGGGGCAGAAGGGGTGCGCACGAAGCAATCTCCAAAATCCTCTTCTCTAGATTAGTGGAATAAGAAGTGTCTGGCCCTTCAAATGCCAGTGAAATTGTTTGGAGGATTAGGATCAATTCTCCGAGGAAGAGCAAAGGGACAGCAAATAGACTGGAGTTGGGGATGAAGCAGGGAAGGCAGTCAGGGTGTAAGAGGAAGGCTTGGCTCAGCAGAAGTAAAGGCAACAGATTACAGTGCAGGTCAGAAACAGATGTTCCATCTAGGAAGGAATTAAACAATATACCTTAAAAAAAAAAAATCCTGTATTTTTTGCTGAATGGCAGAAGGTTTTGCTGTGGGGATGCTGCTGCTCTGCTTTATGGATGTGGTGCTGATTTTTTTTTCTGCTCTTTTTCCATTTGCAAAACCAATTTCTGTTTTTAGGCTAATTCATCATTGATTCCCCTTCACTGAATCTCAAATCTCCTACAGCTTCAGGTAGAAAAGGAGCAGAAAAGGGGCCCAGCGCAGAGCCTGCCGCACTGTAACACACAGTCCGAGACAGCACACCAAAGCGCACATACCAACCCCTTGTACCAGCATGAGGAAGGAGCTTCCACCAGAATAGAAAAGGGGCATTTTCTCATTTCTTGTTCCTTTTCCCTTAGAGATACTCTTAAAATCAAGTTCTTTCCTCCTGCGCTGCACCAACCTGCTCCCTCAGGGTTACAGGCTGCTGGCAGCCAGCACCGCCTCTCCTTTTGCCCTCTCCCTGCCTGGTTGTGTGCAAGCATGAAAACACAACTCTCCCCAGGAACGGACAGATGATGAGCAAAGATCTGGTCCGACAACAAATCCTGCTCACTGGAGTGTACCCACTGCTGTCCTTGTACCCGGTCCTCGGAGTTAACGGTTTGCTTACTTTAATTAAACCCAGCTGCAGTGCAGAGTGGGGAGCACTTGCTGCCTGCTGCTCCAGCTGTGCAACCGAGGCAGGGTTTCACACAGTTTAAACCTCCTTTTGACACCCCCCAGCACAACCACGGCACTTGCAGCTACATTTTACCGCTGCCCTTCTTATCACTCCGCTCTGTCGATCTTTATCCTGAAGGACAGTGTGTCATTTGGGTTTGCTTCCTTCTAGGCACGATCTAACACTGCTTGGAGCTCTAACATTGTCTTAACAGGAAAAATAAAATCATTTTGCTGTGGCTAATGCTTTACAAAGCAACTCTTCTTTTTCTAAAGATTTCATCCTGTACTTCACAAAAATAAACACAGCAAAATCATTAGGGCTCTCAATAAATATGGATGATAACCCAAATCCCTCCATCTCTACACAAGGGAAATCCCCCTCCCACCCATTACAGCTAGAGCCAGATAATTGATACAGTCCCTCATGTTGACACACTAAATGTTTTGTAACAACAGAGGGGAGAGAATCTGTTTATCTAAAACCACATTTGGAGTGACATAAGACTATCACTTTTTTGGTTAAATACCAGAAAGAATATCAATTCTTTGGCTGATATCAATCTAACCAGATCCATTTAGACTGACAACTCACATTTCCCTGGGTTGGGGAAGAAGGGGGGGGGTTGCTTCCCCAGATCAACGACTGTTAAGTCAACAATGACGTTTCTTCCCATTTTGGCAGGGGGAGGAAGAAGCCGCCCCCAGCCATCGAGCGAGATCCTCTAAAAACCGAGGGAGATTTGGGGGTCTCAGACAGCCACCCCTCAAGTGACAGCTGGGTGCAGGGCTGTGCCGCCTGCTGGCTCAGGGAGAAAGTCACAGGAACATTTCTTGTTGGCTTCCATCTGTAAAGCCAGATTTTAAGAAAACTTGCGTCGGGCAGCAAAACTCAGGCTTCGAACAACAAACCCAGCCAGTTCTTCCTGCAAGGACAGGAATTATTTGCATCCGTCCCAAGCCTGTGCTTAAGCTTTCAAACAGGCAGAGACACTCAATGTAATCACACACAGCAGTTTTAGCAGGACTAAGGTCTCAAAATATTTTTTTTTTCCTGACATGACAGATTCCAGTTCCCCCAGCCTCCCAACGACTGCTGCTCTGCTCTACCCCCTGTGCCTCTGCAGCCAGGGGAAGCCCACACTAGCCCAGCCATTCCAGGCTGTCTTTTCTTAGGATAGTCTTTCAGAGGGTCATAGTTCAGTGCCCTGATCCTGTGAAGCAGCATGTTGTATATTTCCCCATCCAGGCTCTCAGGGCTAACATGATCCCCCCAGACAGGTGTTGAGCTCGATAGCGTCCTGCGATCCAGCTGGATGAAAAATAAACACGGATTAGAGCTAACGAAAACTCTTCTGTTGGAGCAGCAAAGTCATTTATCAAAGCTTAAGGGGAGTTAATTTTTTTGAAGGAAAAGGCATGAATGAAGAAAGAGGCAAGCCTTGAGAAGGAAAACAGCTGAGCAGTGAAACAGGTGGGTGGGATTAGGGCAGAGAAACGGAGGTGAAGGTCTCAGCTGGGGATCAGTCCTGTGCCACGCAGGGTCTGCTGCACGGAGGGGGAGAAATATTAAGCGCTTTAGGCCCACAACGAGGGGGTAAAAGCTGCCTGTTCCCATCAGCAGCAGCACTGACGGGGCCGGGTTTCCTCACCAGGCACCCTGAGGCTGAATCCTCCGGTGTCTACCATGCAACACAAGCTCTCCTTTCCTCCAGCACTCTGCAGTGGGGTCTCTCTCCTCTACTCAGCTGCTGATTTTCCACAAATCCTCAGGAATGCAATAATAACCTTTACCCTCCTGCTACGTCAGGGCAAAGTCAACGGTGAGCAGTAAGGGAGCTGCAGGCAGATTCGATCTCCCCCGGGGCAGCGTGGCCGCTCCAGCCAAGCTCCTGCGGTCGCTCAGCACACAGCACAGCTGTCACGCACATGCAAGAAAGCTAAGAGGAGCTTAAATCCCCTCGGGTGCACCGATCAACTGAGGCAGGGGCAATATTCGGAGAGGAACTCAAGGTAAACCTGCAGCACTACCACCCCTTGCAGCCACCACACAGCGGCAGGTGCTTGGGGACTGTTGATGATGCTGGAAAAGCTGCCGAAGACATTGGACATCGTCATCCTGCTTCAGAAAATAAACAGATAAATGTCACTCGCTGTCCAAGTGCTATCAGCACAGACGCTGTTGTCAATAAATCAGAAGTATCTAGGAACAGCTTGAACAACTTTTATTTTTTTTTAAAGTGCTTAAAACGTAAATAACAAGCTCTTTATAAACATTAGTTGCAACTATTAAAACATGAAACACACAGAACCTACTTCCTGCATACATGAAGTACAGGGAAATCAACAACTCCAAAACCCTGACACTTATCTCTCCCATTTTGGGATGTTTTTCCACCCCACGTTTATAACACAAAACACACGGCGGTTTCTTCACAGACAAGTCGTAAGGCTGAGTCTATGTGACACTTCCGTATCCACATCCCTTCAGGTTTGTTCCAGTTTAAGGATATACCTTGTTGGTTCTTCTGGCCCATGACTCTGGGCCAGAAGGGCCAGTCAAGGCAAAAATAATTCACTTGGCCAGAGTTCTTTAAAAGCAAGAAACCCAGTTGTGGGCTGACAACAAAAGCAGAGCACAGCTGTGAGCAACAGCACCCTGTGGAAGACCTTGTGAAACAGCTTGAGCGTGGAAAGAGAAAGACAGACCAGGAGGCAAAAACATAGAGTAATTGTTATGGCTGTGTTTAAAACGGAACCAGTGAAAAGCTGCTGCTGGCCCATCAAAACCTTTTCAGCTGCTTGGTTCAGCAAAGAGCAAAAGACCGCGGAGTGTTACCCTGCACACTGAACAGAAGTGCTGCTCGCCTCCCTGTTTTTGCAAATAAATCGCTAAATATGGAGACTGGACATGAGCAACGTGAGAACATTTCCCCCACTCCTTTTTCTCATCCCCCCCTCAGTGAGAAAATATCTAGCTCCTCAAAACCATTTCCCTCTGGTACCTTAGAGGTTTTAACAAAAAAATTATACAGCCTCCAGCTTCAGTGCTATTGCGTGGTGTAGCCAAGCTTGCTCGCTCTTACGCAGAGAATAAAAACTGTGTGGTGGGGGGGAAAACCCCCCACATTTGCAGGCCAGAAGGGTGGAGAAACAGAGAACGAAGACAGAAGCATCTTTAAGATGCCTTTTCCTAAGCACGGGTTGTCATTTGTAGATACCTCTGGACTTCTAAACACTCGAGGACAGACATGAAACATCAGGGCAGCCTTGGCTGTTGTCACTGCTTGTTTTTTTCTGTAGCCCCCCCTCAACCCCGTCTCACGTGCGATGCCAAGGTACCTGTGCAGTACCCCCTCCTTGGCCTTTGGAGATGTTCTGCTATCGCAAAGTGAAGGCAAAAGCATTTTAGCTCTGCTTGCTCCAGCCTCCTCCAAGACAGCATGGGCTCCTGCGGTGGAAGGCAGTTCGGGGACTGCGTTGCTCCGCTGTGACGGAGGCAGGTCATGGGAGGAAGCACGTATTGCTGAAAAGGCCATACACCCAATACAGCCTGCTGTAGCTCTGAGATTATATATTCAAGTGCAAAACATTCAAGCTTTGGACTAAAAAAAAAGGCAGAGCTGACTAAGGCAGAAGGGGGATTAGGGAGGCGGTGAAACGCGATGGAAGAGGAGGGGGAGAAGGCCGGGAGGAGGTGCAGCAAGATCCTTATAAACATTGGCACTTGTGTGTGGGGAGCAGCTACAATGCCGATTGCTGCTGGGGGAGAAGTCTCAGGAAGTAGCCCCTGGCTCTATTGTGAGATTTTGGCTCTCGGTCTCTCCCTTGCTAACGTCCACCTGATGTAAGCCTTCACCTTCACCGCTCAGCATCCCTGCCCGTCTGCAGGGCTGCCCCTTCTCCCAGCCCTTCTTCCAGTGCCACACGCCGCTCTTCTGACACTGGACCGCTTTCTAGCTGTCCACAACTCCTCCCTGCCTGCTTTCAGGTAAAAGGGAGAGCTTCTCCACAAGAGACAGGCACCTGGAAAGGGAATCTAGTTCTCAGGCCACAGGATCTTTTGATTATATAGGCAGAGAGAGGTTTCTGGTACTTTCTAAAATGGGAGAAACACCTTCCCTCAGACCCTCAGACCCTTACGTCTTACACCGGAAACAAAGTCCCCACACCTGAGACACAAAGAGGAAGGAAGAACATGAAGACACAGGTAGAGAAGTGCAAAACCCCACATTACTTCCTCCTAGGGGCAAAGGCAGGTAGGAACGAAAGGCTCGTGGCTGGTACCTTCCCAGGTAACAAGTCCTCCTCCTCACACGATGGTCTACAGGCTAGATACGACCAAACATTGCCAATGATGGCAACACCAAATCTCCTTTTCTCCTGATAGCTCTCACCCCGACAGCCTGCTTCCCCAACCTCAGACTTCGAGCGTGACCCAGTACTGCCCTTTATCCAGCTGTATTTTGTCTTGGAACATTTGGCCTGCTCTTCCCCCAATGTCTTCTCTTAATGTCTCGACCTCCCACGTCACACAAGCTGCCCATGCAGAGCTCCTGCCAAAGACCAAAAGCAACCCGCACACAGGGGTGGGAAGGCTCCGCTCTCTGTGTTTAAAAATAAACTCACCTCGTTCAGATTAGCAGGCAAACAGAAGAGGAAGTTGCCCAAGACGGGTTGCGTTGAACTGAGAATTGGATTTCAGAACCTTTTTTGGTAGGAAACTGCTATTGTCCTATTGCAAAAGGCACGATTTTTCAAAGTCATGGTACACATTGAAGCAAGGAAGGAGAAAAGAATATGAAGGTTTTAAAAAAGAGGTCTACAGCAGAGAGAAGATGCCTTACATGTCAAGACAGCTCAAGTCCCACACCAACTGACCCTCTGCCTGCATGGGCACCTTCTCTAGCCAAAATCCAAGCAGACCAAGAGAGGGAGCAACATCCTTTCTATACCCTTCCACAGCACCTCCAAATCAAAAGCTGCGCTGTACTCCAGCGCAGCCAGGAGCATTGCTCACCATCCTCAGGCTAGCATCATATACAGTTGTTAAACCACGTAAATCAGAGGCTTTTAGATGGTCACTCAACAGTTAGCAGCAAGAAGCATTCAACTCCCGAGAGAGCTGGCCTCCAATGCTTAAGGGTGGGTCCAAGCTGCCAGAGGCCTGTGCAGATTGCAATACAAGTGGAGCGGTGTTTGGCACTAATACTGGCTCGAAGGGGGTCTGCGACGATTACTGAATTGCTAGCTTTGAGAGGGTGTTTGATGGATGCCTGACCTAGCAGGATGTCATGCATAGAGGTGGCCGGGTGGTCATACATCCTTCTCTGCACACGAGCTTCGGTCCCGATGGCATTTTCCTGTTGCACGGAGAAAGACAATGCAAAGTCAATGGTGGGGTGTGGCCAGTGGAAAGCAATTCCTCTGTGGACACAGGAAAGGGGGAGTGTAATACTGAGTAGAAAATTCAGCTGTGATTTATACATACAAGAGTCGCCCCCAGGGCACACTGGTGCCAGCCAGCCCAGTGCCGGGTTGGGTGGTGTGCGAGAAGATCTCCTGCAGTACTGATGGTGCACAAACCATCACTGGCCCTTCTCCCGTATTGCTAGTTCAGTTTTGAGCTGGGTAACGGAGGCAGCATCACAACTCTGCATGCGCGCAGCAAAGGAACCAACACCGCTCATGATCAGGCAGTGACGTCGGCTTGAGTCCTTTACGGCCTCCGACTCCAGCGCTGTCGCTTTATGTAGCGTCTCCCATACAGTCAGCTACTGGCACAACTTGGAGCTGGCTCTTCAGACGGAGACCCTTTATTTGGGGGTACAACATATGGGGCAGGAAGGGAAAGAGGCATCCAACAGTAGTCCCTTCCCCTAGCTGCCCTGCCGAGCAGGCTCAGCAAACAGTAACATGCTGGTAGACCCTTACTGAGTTTAAGCATCCCTGATGTCACCAACCTATTTAACACCATCCATCAGCCAGGGTACAGCACTTCAGAGATAAGAGATGTGGAAGAGTGTGGGCAGAAGAGCAGCAGTAGCAGGATGAAGACATGGGTGAGGTGGTTGGTTTCCAGCTCTCAAATGTCCATGGACCACTTAAAGCATTGGCAGGATGAGTGCCTGAGAAGATGCCACTTGGTCACACAGACAGGAACCTAAGGAGGCATCTGCCTCATGTGGAAGGCTCTGCTCCTCCCCATAGGGTGGATGACAGCCCATCACCCTATAGTTCCCTGGAGCCAGAGGTGGGACAAGCTTGGGCTGGGAAGGAGCAGATAACCTTTCCTGCTAAACTCTGGGAACAGAAGCCACTGGAGCCCTCTTGTAAGAGGAGGGGGGAGTGCAGGGATGTTTGCAGCGTGTTTATTGGAGAAGTGCTCTAGGCAAGTGATGCTGGTCTCTGGGGAGATGTTACTTGGTCTTGCTTTCCCCCAGCGGGATCTGGAGGAGCGTGGGAGACTGTTCCATGATGCGCACCAGCAGCTGGTCAATGTAGTTCTCCAGTTCATGGATGTGCTCCTCCTTCTTGCTCAGCTCTTTCTCTCTCTGCAGCAGAAGCTGGATGAGTTCATCGTGGGTCAAGTGATAATACTTGGCTGACTGGTCCGGTACAGTAGGATCCTGTGGTAGAAACCAAGAGGAACATTCAGCAAATCACATGAAAACCGCTGCTCCCTTTAGCGTTTGCAAAATGCAGCGACAGCTGAAGCAATCATATTTTCTACATCTGTCTGCTTTCTAAATCTGACCTGATGAGCCTGAGACATTGTGCAGCTATCACATCCTGTCTTTACAAAACAGCTTTCCCATGTGCCATGCAGTCACCCAAGAATACTGGAGACAGAACAACTGCCCAGACACCCAGGCCAATGCAGCCTCCTCCATATGGTTAGAGGTGACCATGGAGCACTTCTACCAGCTGGGTGAATCACTTAGCAGGGTTTCCCCAAAGACTGTGTCAAACCTCTCTCCCCCGACAATCAAAAGCTAAGGGTGTGGGCACAACAGAGCCCATTAGCCTGGCATAATGAGGCCTGCCATTAGCTACTCCCCCTTTCTGAGGCTTCCCCCTCCCCCAGTCCTCCAGCAGCAGGCCTGGATGATGGCAGGAGAGGAGAAATAAAAGCTGAAAAACCCTTCAGGATGAGAGCGCCGGGGGTGTTGGGTCTCCCAGAAGAGCTGGGGCTGCCAGACAGGCTGAAGCAGCACAGGGGAGCAGGACCCAGACAGACCTCATCCCAGAAAAGTTGAGATGCTCATAATCCACAACATGAACTACCTGCAGCACCACAAAGGGCTTGCTGGGTGCAGCAGGGTTGTACTTGTCCTTCCACTCAGGTGAACCCCAGCAGCAGCATTTTACATATTGAGTTGAGGAGGCAGAAGAAGTGGCAGCAGACCAAGGGAAGGAGAAGCCACCCCCGTGAGACTGTGCCTTCAGACGTATCACACAGGTATTTTGCTTGCCTCAACATGCCAGTGTTTGAAATACAGCCAGGCAAGCAGCATTTGAGCAAGGCTCCAGGAAGTACTTTCCCTCTGCTTCCACCAGGAGAAAAAACCCTTCAGGCCTTCAATCAGGCAGCTATCACATCCTCCACCTTTCATTTCTTGCAGATAACCAGGCATTGGCTCACACACTGTACAATAAAAACCCCAAACCAAAGCAAGCAATGGGAGAAGAGCGATGGGGAGAGACGGTCCAGAAACCAGGTCATGGGGGAAGGGAGGCCAGTGGGAGGCTGGGCAACCAGGATCAAGGATGTCAGGGTTAATATACATGGTTCCGCTCTCACTGTGGCAGGAACCCTTTCTACCTCCTCCAACACCAGTTCTCTGCACTTCTGTCACCAGCTCTAGAACACCTCGAGCTGGTGGGAACACTGCTCTCACCTCAGTGGTAGGTTCCTACCTTTAACTTCTTTGAGTCTGTTTTCTCCGGGTGAGAAGACGGGGCCACAGGCTGGACACTGCTCGTGGTGACTGTCTTCAGCTTCTCCAGGCCATTGCTCAAAGCAGTCGTCAGGCTGGACCTGTGCTGCTGCTTCTTCTCACTGGAGACCTCTTGCACCACAGCGCTGATGGGTTTCACTGGGTGAGGACTAAGGAGAACAAAGAGGTTGGACAGTTAACACCCTCCCAAGCTGGGGAGTGATGCTGCTGGCTCTCCCTATGGTTTTTATGGGGATAGGACCCACTTATCAAATTTAGTCAGCTCCACACAACTAAATCCTCTGTGTCTGTGTTGCTCAAAGCTCACCTGCTTCAAGGAGAGCCAGCATCCTGCAGAGCAGGCAGCCCACAGCACTCTCCAGCACCGTTTCCACCCAAAGATGAGATAAGGAGCCCCACAACATGTGTTTGGCTGAGATACAGAACGGATCCCTGTGCCCACACCTATACTGCTCAGCCCACACTGAGAGTGCTGTGGGTCAAAACTCCCAGCTGCCAGGCATTAGTATAGCTGGGGAAATTTAACCCAGGTCCAGTATAAACAGAGGCTGCTACATCCACTGCCCAGAGGCACATTTTGCTGCCCAGGAGCCCCCAGATCAGTGTCTGGGGTCACCACTGATGCTTCAGGGATGCTCCTGCACCACTGTGCATCAGTTCCTGCACTGCCGCAGCCCAAGAAATGGGCTCCACCTGCCTAGAAGACACCACCGAATTTGTCCCCCTCCTTCATTTATTTTTGCCTCACTCTTCACCCAGAAGATTGACTCTGGGCTTAAACAAAGTATGTTTGCTTTTCAGCATGATGGAAAGAGAAGTGACCTGATGCTACCTTCCTGGAAGGACAGACCTGTGCACTGTATTTGGGATGAAAAGATCTTAAAATCTACCCAGGAGCTCTGCAAAGCCTCTGTGCTCATCAGATGCAGCAGCTGCCCTGCAAAGGGTGATAATCCCAACTGCTGTGCATCCAAACAACGCTGCAGGGGAAGGGGGACATCTTGCTTGCAGGAGCTCTCAAGCAAGGCGGGCAAGCGCAGCCTCTCTTTACTAATGGGGACCTCAGAGTGTTGGTAGGACAGGTTGTGGGAGGAGAAATAACACCCACAGTCACCGTGTGAGCTGTTAGCTGGGCTGGGACAGACCCCTCTCAAGTCCAGCTTGTGCTCTAAGCACTCGACTGTGCTTTGTTTCCATTTTGGAAGCAGAGCAGGCGGCTTTCAACCCTGCTCCAGGTCAGAGATGATGGGTGAGGCTGGGACCTCACCCATCAGGTGAGGTAGCATCACATAAGGCATCAGGTAGGCGGCCCAAGTCCTCAAGGCTGGTGTCCTCGTGCCTTGTCAGTGGTGACGGGATGAGGACGTACCAAGTAGTTTCCCCATTGTGCTGACAGGGCATGTCTAGAAGTCCTCTTCAACCACGATGATGCCCCTGTCATCCATTTGCTGGATGAGGACAGCAATGGTAGCCACTGACCAGCTCCAACAAGCCAAAGGGTCAACACCCCTTGTCAGAGCTGTCCAAGGATGTGGACAGAGCCCAGGTTCCTGGGCAGCTTGAAATGATGGAGAGGGATCCCACGAACCTAAGTGGGAGTCCACTGACAGCGTTAGGAGTTGGAGAAGTTGCTGTTCTGCGCATCAGCCTCAAGCACTCTCCACTGTGGATTAAACCCTTCACCAGCAGAGCTACAAACACCATGATACCACGTTACAAGGGGTCCAGCAGTTGTCCGTTTGTTACGATGTAAACTGGGGTGAGGGTGAACTGGACCGGAGGCCATACCCAGATCCTGAAAAATTGCTCATTCCCAAGTCCTTTAAAAAAAACACAAGTAATGACTTTGCTTGCTTGAACCGCTGCTGGCCTCCTTCCTAGCCCCAAAGGAGTGGGGTTCACTGCAGGATCTGGGGAACGCAGCTCTACTACCACTGTAGGACTTCTACCATTCCTCAAAACACAGTGTCTGGGAAGGAGAGTGGCTGGGGAGCCACCAGCACTGCTCATCACAGCCATATCTGAAGACAAGCAGCCCCAAATGCCACTGTCACCTCATGCATCCCCACAGCATCCCCACAGCCAGCACAGAGACTAAGACCAGAGTACGGCTGCAGAAGCAGAAGACTGACAGCCCTAAGCAAGAGGTCTGCAGGCCACTGGCTGGCCACCATGAACACTCAAACCATTTTAAACCTTGGATGGGGACCTCTTTTGGACCAAACTTACCAAGGCCACTCTACAGAATGAAAACCAGCAACAGCTGTGGGATAGCTTGAATGCATTTTGAAAGCAGGGGGACATTTCCCACTGTAAGTCTGGTTACACGCAGCCTTCAGCCCCATTGCCAGTGGAAACACATTAATTTAGCAGAGCTGGAAAAGGTATTTAAAAAAAAAATCATTATCCCATTCTTTCCCACTGAGAGGGTAGTGTGTGTAGGGCTCCTGCTGAGCAAAGCAGGGGCTCTGCCCCCATCAGCTTGTCATTCTGAGAGGTTCCAAAAGTAAGAGGCATTCCTCCACCTGCGTCCTGCCCTGGGATGCTCGGCACTGCGTACTTCCAGGGGAGCAGAGGTTGCTTCACGTCTCGGCCACATCTGAAGTCCTGATGGCTCTGCCAAGATGCTGGACCTGTTTCCATCCGCCGGTCAATGAATGTGAAGTTGAGAGTAGAATTAGTTGCTGACACTGACAGCCTGCCTAATCCAGTACTGCGTCTCTCAGTGGACATAAGTCTACGATGAAGCTTAACACATCCAAGATGAAACACCTCAGAGTGACAGTGGCACAGCCCTGGTCCCTCTCTCTGAGCAAGCTTGTGTCACAACACAGCTTTCACCGATGCTCCTGAGGTCATTGCTGAGCCAAGTGAAAACACAGGGAGATTCCCCTACAGCAACTCAGAAATTAAGTTTTTATCAACCCATTAAAACGCTTCTCACAGAGAACAAGACAACAAATGCAAGGAAATCAGTCTCTCGTGGGTAAGCTGCTGTGCCTGCAGCAGCACACAGCACCTGAGGGCCAGGCCTCCATGAAGAAAGGGTCTATGGGAGGAAAGGGAATGACTGAACTCAGGAGCAGTAGCATTTCTCCCAGGTCTGTCTGTGGATGTGGCAAGCCACTCTCCGAGCTCCAAGGGCTCCACAGGGAATATATTCAGATCACAGAGACTAGCATTTAACCTGAAACCTCATTTTCAGAAGAGGACGATTCTGCTGCACTCCTGACACTGGGAAGGTGCAGAGCTGCATGTGCCAATACCACCTCAGCACCTGCGATGTCCCCAGTCCTGTCATGCACAAGTGCCAGGACATGCTACAATGGTCACACATCTGAATTCCCGATTGATGGGCAAGGAGCTGCACAACTGCTGGGCTCTCCAAGGCAGTGGAGTCCCCAGAGCACTGTCACGGGCTGTCCTTTAGGTCCCACCTGTACCAGGGGATGTGACCAGAGACACCTTCCCAGCGGTGAAAGCACCATCCCACCCTTCCCCAAAGAGCCGAAAGGGGAGCCTCCGTACACTTGACTGTTGCAACTGATGCTCCAAGCACTCACCTTACCCCAGCAGCACTGGTTTTGTGGTGAGAGCCCTCCCTCGCTGCAGGCAAGCGGGAAAGGATCTGCAAATGCAATCCCAACACGTGCTCTTCTGGACTCTGAATTCCCTGGCTGTATCTTCAAACCTGGCACACAAGAAGCTGTTCCAGGAGGGCACAACCGCCCAGCTCACTGTGACCAGGCGGTGCCCCAGCCAGACTAGGCGGGAGGTGCTGGTGTCACTCAGATATACAAGTCTACCATTTGACTTGCCATCTTGAATAAGATGGCCAGCAGAGAGCCACCTTTTTTCTACCGTATCTTTTCTTTGTCTATGTGCCACTGACCAGCCTAATAGATGATTCAAGAAAAGGCAAGCATCACCACGGGGACCTGGAAAAGAGCCCTTCCACCTTGCCTCTCGCCCCCATGACAATTAGTCACATCTCCCCAACCTTACAAAGTAGTGCAGATCCTCAGAGCCTTCCACAGAGACCTCAGTAAGTCTTCAAAGGTTCTTCAATCACAGCAGCAAGCATCCAAAACATCCATGTTTTACAGGTAGAGAAACCAGACCAGAGATGTTCAAGGACTTCTCAGATGCATCTCATGGCAGAAGCCAGCACTGACATGATGACCAGCTCTAGGTCCAAGGCCACTTTCCTCCCATGAGCCAGTCAGCCCTTGGATGGATGCACAGTCAAGCCCGAAGATGACTGTGAGCACATACCATTGACAAAGAGAGCCCTGGGACTACACTTTTCTCATTGCTTGATTTTACCCTTTGGGATTGCAGGACACTTCTCTTTCCATGAAACGTAACAAACATTACCAAAATTCAGGAGGTTTCTGTATACCCTCTGTCTGCAAATTTTGAACAAGGTTATTTGTTGGAGGATAAATAATCCAATTAAGAATGATTTGAGGATCTGGCCTCAATATAGAAAAAAAAAAAATCGGCTAACAGAGCCATCTCTTGCTGGTCTTTGCTCCCAAGGTCATTTTGCACATCAAACCCACGCTCGAGCCAAGGAGGGATCCCCATGCAGAAGGGCTGGAGCTTAGCTGAGTTCTGCTGTCCCCATCCTCCTGCCCTCTCTCGCCCCAGGGCCATGACCAATATTACTCTTGGGCCAGACGGGATTTTATCATTTCAGTGCCCCTACAAAGCTCCATTTGCCTTCTGTCACAGAAGTGAGGCTGATCAAATAAATCAGTGCTAGAAGACCCAGGTCCCCACATAAACCATAAGAGTTTGATCCTTGATATGCTGGGCAGACAGAGCCCATGACAATCTCCTGCTCAGGCAGACCAGGGGAAGGTGTACCAGGAAAACTAGATAAACTGAAGGACACAGAGCAAGACACCATGCCCTAAACTCAGCATCTTTCTCTGCTTCACGGCATTTCTACAGGCCCAAGACTGACGTGGGAAGAACAGCCCCTTCGTTCCCCTGATGCACCACCACAGTACCCCCCTTCCCATTCCTGTTATCCTCCAGGCTAAATCCCACTTGCTTCATAACCGATGGGCATCTCAGCAGGAGGGAGGGGAGAACGGCATTTTGCCACCGTCCTGGTGAAACTGCTTTTTTTTTTTTGGCTATGGAGAGAAGGTTTTTAGTACCTGATGGTCATTTAAAAAGGAAAGAAACCAAAGCTGAATTAATGAAAAGGGAAGGGGCGGTAGCTGTGCACATGCCATGAAGGAACTCATGAGAGCATTAACGGCTGGAAGCTCTCCTGGCAGACATGGAAAAGGCACCTATTTTGCAAGCACAGGGAAGATGATGGAGCCAAAATTAGCATCGAGTGAAATGCGGATGCAGTTCTGCTGTGGCTGAATTTTCAGCTGGGGCAGGTCTTGGATGCATCAAACTGTTTGCCCTAGTTTAGGGCAAACACAGGACACCAGTGGCCATTCCCTACCATGATCCGAGAGAGCTAAGGCTTCAAGCTCTTCAGGCTGGACTCTCTGGGACCACGGGAAGGTGAGGGAGACAGGACCTGCAGCAACACGTGGAGCGGCCTCCTTGGAGTCAGCGCAACCGTGAGCTGCTGACACTGAGCCGGGGTCAGTCTTATCGGTCCCCCGATAAGAGCAGAAGGGAGACAGGGTTCACCCCTACCAAATAACACACCCTTCGCCTTCCCCGGAGTGCTCACCTGGTCGTCTGCTGGAAAAAGGGCTTCTCAGCTGGCTGTGTCTCCCTGGGCAAAACCACGAGTGCTGAAGCTTGTGTGT
Source organism: Haliaeetus leucocephalus (assembly GCF_000737465.1). Taxonomy (NCBI): domain Eukaryota; kingdom Metazoa; phylum Chordata; class Aves; order Accipitriformes; family Accipitridae; genus Haliaeetus; species Haliaeetus leucocephalus. The sequence goes on along the minus strand of NW_010973177.1, from coordinate 4,543,216 downwards.
CACCGGACTGCGGCAAAGGGCAGGGCTGGGCGGCTGCGCGGCTGGTCGCGGCAGAGACCCCACTGCTCGCGGGGCACGCAACAGGGGAAGGGAAATCAAACTGTTTAGGGTTAGTTGCAGCCACAAGGAAAGGGGTGGAGAAGGCCAAGGGCTGGCTGTCATGCAGGAAAGGAGGCTTGCCTAGCAGGTCCCTGGGGAGGTTAGTGGACTGGAAGCCTTGCCCAAGGGCTTCCTCGTGGAGGTTGGTGAAGCTGAAGCCTCCCTGACCGAGCCTTTCGGGCAGCACAGCTTGAACAGGGAGGGGGTCTGGTGACTTCTCCACAAAGGGATTGCTTGGGGCGTTTGGGCTGAGTGCCGGAGCAAAGGGATTTCTCGGGGCTGAAGCGTCCTGCTCATGCCTCTCCTCTGCCCTATCTGGCTTCCAGAAATCGGCCTTCTTGAAGTCTATCCTACTGTCTGTGGAGCATCGGTGCCACGGCCCCTTGGGCTCGCTGGCAGGGGCTCTGCCCTGCTCTGCCTCCCGGGGAGGGCTGGCCACTGCCACAGAGGTGCAAGGCTCGGGCTGGCCTCCCACTCGCCCAGAGAGGCCGGCCACCGGCCCGTGCCACCCCTCACCATCACCCCATGCCAGCTCCGGCTGGGGTGGACTCTCCCCACGCGCTAACCTTTGGGGTCGTGCCGCCGGGCCGAGACCCGCAGGGTGACCGGCTGCCTCCTGCTCTTCCAGAGCCGTCCAGAAGATTTCCGGCTGGCCCAGGTCTAGCTTGGAAGGTAGGTCTAGTCCTGGCATACTGAGCTCCTCAGGGAACGGCTCCTGTTTGGAGGCCACCTCCTGCTCAGCACCGTCTGCGGTCCCCATCAGAGGAGATACAGCTTGCTGGCTCCAGCTCTCCTTAGCACCCGACTGGCCTAATCCATCTAGGGAAAACTTCGATGGGCAAGTTTCGAACTGCTCAGCCACATCCATCTCATTCATCTCTGACTGGTCTTCCCCTAAAGAGGTGTCCCCTTTTGCCAGCTCACTAGCTCTCGCCTCCAAATTAGCAGCTGAGTCTGTAGCATCAGATTCAGCATCCTCAGGGACTGGAAACTCGCTCCCTGCTTCAGCTACGTCCACTCCCAGTGCAGGAGGGCTGGGAGACACCGGGATAGAGGGCTCGCTGCTCAGACGACTCCTTGGCAGCTCTATGTCTGTGTTTGGGCCCTCCACATCTTCCCATCGCTCCTCGCTGCCTTGCTGCCTCGGCTGTGGGTCGCAAGCATCCTCCTCCTCAGCGTTCCCTCCGCCACCTGCAGCTGCAAACCACCTTGGAGGTTTGGGGGGCGGCGCGGCCGAGCCGGCCGCTGTCTCCTCCCTCTCTCGGGTACCTGTCCACGGAGAGAGGACGACGTGCCTCTCACGGATGTCAGAGCTGAGTTTTACACGGCTTTCACTGGCCTCGAGCCGCATGCTAGCCTGGAGCCGGTAGACTGAAGTCCGTATGTCGAAAGCTTCCTCCTCACTACCAGCAACCTGGGGCTCCGTCCCTGGCTCGGGGGCCACGGGGAACTGTCGTGCTGCCACATCTGTGAGCACCCGCGGGGGCACGGCAGCCACATTGCTGCCTGGCAGGGTTTCAGAGGCAAGCTCGGGGGCAAAGGTGCTTCTGGGCAACATGCAAGTGGCAGCACGAGATCCGCTTTTTGCTTCAAAGGCACCTTCACTGAGGAAGGCTGGCCGCGGGCCAAATGTGCTCTCCTGATCCACGCGATCCTGCTCAGCCATGCTTCGGGCGCTCTCTGACAGGTCAGGAGCGGTTTCGGTGGCTATGGTCATCCATCCATTTGTCCCTGCACTAGAGAGTTCCTCCTCATTACTGTCCCCTTCCTCCCTAGCACTATTTTCAGCAGTTAGTTGTGTTGAAGTCTCTTTTTCCCTGGGATTTCCCGATGCAAACGCAGCTGTCCAAACTGTAGGCGTGCTGCTTTTCCTCCTCCTTCCCATTGACCCCGCAGACACAGGGCTCAGCACATCCTCTATCACGGTTGCTTCCTGGGTTGTGCTCACCAAGTTTGCCCCCACGTCTAAACCAGAGAAGTTTGTCCAAGACCGCAGAGTTGTGGGCATTTCACTGCTGATTTGTGAATCGGCCTTTTCAAATACCTTTGTCCCCTTCTCGCGAGCTGGCTCAGCCAATCTTTCTGTTGGGCTGGCTGCATCAGGATCATCGATAAAAGCCATGCCCTCTGCTGCCACCGAAGCAAAGAAGTTTTCCTTCTTCAGTTCTGGTTTGAGCCTGCTGGTCGCAAAGGCATCGAAGGTATCGTCCCACTCTGAGAGGGGAGGAGGGACGGCAGGTTTCTCATCTGGAGGAGGAAGGTCTCCTTGTGATGGGGGAGTAGTTTCTGGAACAGGGACACAAACGCTTTTGGCTGGAGACTCCCTCTCCGGGTCTTTATGTCTTAGGGAGGCAGAGGGACTGCAATCCTCAGAGGAATAAAAGTTCCCAGCGACCTCTGTTGAAGCATGCGGCCCAGACGAGAAACTAGAGAAAAAGTGAGTAGGTGAAGGAGAATTTAGTACCTGGTCAGCGAGGAGGTCCTCAAAGAAGGGATTGCTCTGCAGGGAGTTGAGGAATGGGTTGGTAGGGGACAAGCATCCGGACTGACTGTCTCCAATAGCGGGAGAGAGGTTAGCGCTTGGCATGCTAGCGAGATGGGCTACAGCGGCAGGAGGAAACTGGGCAGGGGAGCAGGGAGGAAAATGAGAAGGAGCATCTGAGCTGGTTTCTACCTGAGGAGACACTTCCAGGCTGTGGAGGGAAGACAAAACAGTCCTCCTGGTTAATGCTGTGACAGTGCTGTAAGCATACACCACACACACCACAAACGCTTCGGTTCAAAGCAATGCAATGACCAAATACATACTCGTCTCTCTTGTTAGGCAGAGCAATGATTATGGAGTCAAGGCGTGGAAAGGGCATGCACGACAAAAAGGAAAGGGCAGCCCTTTTTCTAAAACAGTCCTCCAAATTTCCCCTTTCTGCCTTAGCAAGCCCTAAGACTCAGGAGCCTCAGAGGTTTTTCTCACCTCCTGCAGCCCAAGGACTCAGCCCATTTTTTTTTTTGTCCCGATGTTGGTGCATACCAAGGGCAGGCTGCACACGAGGAGCCGGTCTGGGCTCTTGGATCAGGATTACGTGAGCCAGTAAGAGCACGCAGGAGTAAGTCTTTCCCAGTTTACCCCAGCACCTCGTTACTTGTTTGGCAACATACCAGGATGACAGCAGACGCGGTGCTCCCTCTCGGACACGATGGAGGGTAGCGCAGCTGCGGGTGGCCAAGGAACAAGAGCCAAGCAGGAGGGAGCACATGGCCAGGATGTGGCCCTGGCTCCACTCTTGACTCTGCCCAGCCTACCTGCATGCCCTTTGTCATGTCGCTTCTAGCCTGAGATCCCAAGATGCCTGAAACCATCTTGGGAGAAAGGGATTCAACACATCTCAAATTCAGACTGTCAGTCTCTTGCACCTCACCCCAAGTCAGGCAGCCAGTCCTTTGCTGCCTTTTCAAGAGGGACTACACTAACCTTTCTTTGGGATTTCATTGATCTTCTTCTGAGAACTCCTCCAGCAATGAGCATCACCACCCCCAAGGAAGACTTGCCAGGCCAGGGCTGGCCATCTTGGAGGTTTTCACATCACAAAGGGTGCGGTGTAGACACCCCATGTCCCAACCGCTGCCCCGACTGCCACACTCACTCGTCCTGACCCCCCATTCCTTTGACTCACCCCTGCCAGGAGCAATCCCGTCCCCAGGATGGAAGCACCCGGCACCAGCACATGGAGCTGCACTGCCCTGTAACCAAGCCGGCAGGATTACTTCCTTCTGCATCAGCCATGACAGCCAAGCTTCAAAGAGACCCCAGTCTTGGTTTGGGAGAAATATAGACATTGGTCAGCCAGTACTGGGCATATCAAAGTTTAACGAGGAATGAATAAAGTAATTCTTTGCCAATATGCACAGGGTATGTCCAGCCCTGGAGCTACATCACGGTATTTCCTTGCCTCACCTGAGCTGCTGGTAGGGGTCACGGGCAGCACTGGAAGATCATGGTCAATGCGCTGTCAAATGGCAAAGTTGCTTGGACAACTATTTTCATCTGTCATTATGGATGCACAAAAAGCCTTAGACACATTTTAAAGAGCAAAAATGCCATCTTGAGGCAAAAGTTAACTATGTGTGAAGGTGCAGTCAGCATCGGTTGCTTTTAAAGAAGGCAGGGTTACATGCCGGCAGCGCGCCTTGAACCATGAGTGATGCACAGACGGGCAGGAGCCCATGCACACTGCAGCAGAATGGTAGGACCCACTTCTCCCCACTCCTGGCAGCTTCAAAGCCCCCCCTCACGCATCATCTTCTGAGCAGCTACCTTGGAAAGGTGCCTATTTATGCAATCAATTCCAAAGTCCCCCCATCCTGGTTTTCAGGTAGGTAACACACACAGCAAGTGGCCAAGCATGATGGGCTCAAGTCCAGCACCCATCAGACACTACGCCAGATACTACTTAGCAGAACTAGTAGTTTAGGCACAAAAAAAGCCCCAAAACCTTCGTTTCCACTCAAACCTGCAGCTCACTTGATGCTACGGGCAGAGACAGCTCGTGGGTGCCCTCTCCTGCTGTCACTAAGCAGCAGTGGTGGCTGTGGCACAGGTGCCCATCCCCGTCCCCACACAGCCCGGCCGTGCTCCACCATATCTCTGTGTCCTCTCCCCACTCAGACCACCAGCATGTAGCAGGATGGAAAATCCATTGCGGGCAGCCGGGCACACACCTCCATAGAAGATAACTCTGAGCAGCCCAACTCTTCCTGGGTGTTCTGAGCTCTCAGTGAGCACAGAAAATCTCCCGAAGTGATGGGAGAAGCTGATGGACCTTTAGGCACAAACCACCCCAGAGAGACCAGCAGCTGCTCTCTGCTTTGGAAGCCAACCTCTCTGGGCATACTGTGACCTGGGGATCAGAATGTGGTTGGTGTGATCCACATCTGAACCCTGCCTCCAGCGCAAGACTTGCTCCAGACCGTTCACTGGACATCCTCACTGTTCTGTAAAAGACCATCCATGAGGCGGCAGCAGCACAACATGACGGTGTTTGCGCAAGGAGACAGGGCAGCCCATCTCTCAAGGCTATGGCTCGTATTTAGAGTCCCTCAATTCTCCTGGTTTTCTGAATGCAGAAGGTGCAGACAAATGCCTGCAGCTGCTGGGTGGCTCCACGCTCCTCAGCTGAACACACACACTGGAGCACAGGCTCCTGTTCGCTGCCACTTGCTGCAAAATGACCTTTTTCCCTAATCACCCTCAAATTTAAGCTCTCCAGAAGAGAAGCACAGCTGCTTATGACCCAGGGTCCAGCTGGGTGAGTTCACAAGATCCACAAATGGGTTTTATCTGTGGTGGAACAAGGCAAAACACAAATTTCCAGCTGGAAAGGGAAGGTGGCAAGGTTCAACCTGAAACACCACCATCTCAGGGTGGCTGCAAACAGCACACGCCACTGCCCTACCTCTGCTTGCTCCTGCGATTGCTCCTTCTCACTGGCACTTGCTTTAATGTTTTCATCCAGATAAGGTCCCTCATTTGAGATTCTGCTTAAACAGCTTTTAGTGCTGAGTAAGAGCAACCCAGGCCTGATCCAGCCAGCTCTGCTGGGCTCTAGCACTAAATGGCTACAGAGCATTAATCAGCTTCAGGCTCCTAATGAGTGCTCACTGCTAACGACCTTCACAGCTGCCAGAAGACTGAGTGGTTCAAGTTCCTGCCCCAGGGGATGGCTGATGCCAGAGCAGCCCCTCACCCAGGCAGACATGATGGGCAGTGCCCCAAATTGCACCGATCCCCACCCACACAGGTGGAGGAACAGCTTCGAGGTCTCTTCAAACCCACCCAAGAAGACCCTGTCTTCCTTTCCCGTCATGATGGGGCTCACAGCGTGCCAAACCTGCTGAGAACCTGGTCCCAGCCCCGAGGTGCTGCCCATGCGGTCTGGGCCACCAGGAATCGGGATGGTGCTTTCAGCAAGCCCCTGATTGCCCCATGCCCGTCGTGATCTACACATCAGTGTCAGGATGCAACAAAAGGAAGGTTGCGTTTTGTCTGGGAAACAAGGTGGGTGAACATGAATCTTCGAGAGAAGGAAATCAGAAGCGATGTAGCTTTTGGCTCTGGTGCAAGAGGACCCAAATCTCTCCCCTGCCAGGCAGTGGTCCTGTATCATCCTCCCCCAACATGTGCAGCCCAAGCCAAGCTAAAGATACAAAGACAGAACTTAAATCCATCTTTTTTTTGGTTGGATTTTTGTTTCCTTCTTCCAAAACCCCCTACTGAAGTTTCCTTTCCATTGCCTGTCCTCATTCCTGTTGGGATCCACTAAGGCTTGCTCAGGTGCTGCACAAACCACTCTCAGCCACAAACTCCTGGCAGCAGAGCCCACATCTTTTCCCTGGGTTTTCAAAGCACAAACTGCACCGTAGCTGTTCAACCCCTTTCCTCGGGACAAGCATCCCCTGTTTTGGTTACCAGCCTGGCACTGGCAGCAGACCTGCTCTCCCCATGAATAACCCACCCCTCAAAAAGCCCTGTTTCCCCTCCCTGATGAAGGATGCTGGAAGTGCTCAGCAAAACAAGGAGCTGAGGACGGCGTATTCCTCTAGAGGGAAACCTCCGCTTGCAGCAGCCTGATTGAAGATCTTTGCTGCATTGAAACGCTGACTCACCCTCCTCCTCCCATACCCCAGCGCCAGCCAAAATAAATAGCAGGTACCTTTCTGCCCTCATTTATTTGTTTGGCAGCACTTCACAGATGCGTTTTTTAGCCTCTCAGCAGAAAAAAAAAAAAAAAAAAAAGAAAAGAAAACATTGCTGAGTAACCCCCTGACGGAAAGTCTATTTGAAACAGCTTGTTCCATGCAGGGAGATTTTTCCCTACAGATCGCAGCCTGAATTTCAGGCTGAAGGCAGCCGCCCCAGCTCCGCAGTCACAGAGCACTGTCCCCAGCCATCGCAGCCCATCTGCAAGAGGGTGGGTTACTCTGCACCGTGAAGATAAAGAAAACAGCACATGCGCTGAAAAAGCAGGAGTTCAGGGATGGCAGGGCTCAAATCCAGCCGTAACGTGCCGAGGTTAAGAGCTGCGCTGAAGCTCAAGTGGAAAATCTCTCCTAGGAGGGCTGGATCCAGGGGAGTGCCGTGACCCTACCACTCACAAGCTGCTTTTTGCAGCATTTCCCCATAGACAGGTACACAGCTGGGGCTCACTGTAAGTGAGCCAGGGAGAGTGGAAAACCAGCAGGACTGGGGTGCCGGAGGCCCCAACAGCAGCTTCAAAGCCTGGCAGGGATCAGGAATTTCCTCCCACTGGTGCGAACAAGGCTGGCACAGCAGGATTTGTGCAAAAAGGGGTTGGGAAGAGATAGGTAGGGCAGCCCAGGACATTTTTGTATAGGGAGGGAACCCAAGTGGGAAGGAGTCAGAATATATGCAAATGCTGCTTTTAAATAGCAATTTTGGAGCTGAGAGCAAGGGGGTTAGCTATCTGTGCAATAATCACTTTGCTTTCCCCTTGGTCCTCACCTGCCCATCATCCCAATTAAAATGGAGAAGTCCTGCTTTATAGAGAATTGCCCCAAAACCACAGGAATAAAAAAAAAAAATAGCAGAGAGAGGATCTGGGCAGTAGGAGCCCAGTTACTGCCCAGTTAGATGCAAACTGCTAACCACAATACCTGCTTTTAGGGGTGGGAGTGGGGCTGTGCTCTACCTGGACAGCTACAAAGCAGATTTATCTCACCAGGGCTGAGCGGGTGCCAGCTTAGGATCCGGTTCACCATCCTGCTTCACGTCCATCCCTGGGAAATGCAGGCTCAGCAGGTAGAAGGAAGGCAGAGGCATTTTAAGAGCCATTTTTCACCCTTGCAGGCTCCCCACACTCCTCCTGCCAGAGGGAAAATGTCTAGCTCCATCCCTGATCACTTTTACCCTGTGACTGATCTAATGCAGGCATGCAGTTTTGCAGCTCATGTGGATACAAGACCTGTGCCAGAGATGTTACCCTGATGGCTCCTGCGACAGACTCATCTGCAGCATCCCTGTTATCCATGACACCCCAGTTCTCACGACACAGCGCTCCTCTTCATCAAACTCTGCAGCCTCCCAGGTTCTGCTGTGAAAGCTGCCGTTAACAGTGCTTTGCAGGGGGCTGTCACACACAGTGTTCAATCCCACTGACAAGCTCACCTGGTCCATCTGCGCCGCTCCCCACTGCCAGCCTGTCAGAGGACCGTACTCCAATCATTCAAAACCTCCTTCCCATTTCCAGCATTTAGGAAGTGTACTTTTCAGGAGTATATGATGAAGAATGAGGAATTCGTGTCAATATTTGGCCTCACTGCTGGATATAAGGGTATGGACTATGGAAAGAGGAGCGACAACCAAGGTGGGGAGTGATTTTACGTTTTCTGCCCGTGAAAGCAGCGACAGAGGGAAGGGGCTTTAACCAGCAATTACTTTTACAAGAGAGACCGCAATTTCTCTTTTTTTCTATTGCCAAGCATGAGATGCAGCCTCATTTTATCATCCCAATTCACAGTGGAGGAAGCAGGACCTGTGGAGCTCTGATAACATTGTAGGAAACCCTCAAAACAGTCAAACCAATTGTTTTAGCCCCAGGCCTTGCCTCAAATAAACCTGCTGAGCTTCTTCCTTACATACAACTGCTTGACCACACAACCTTAAAAACAACAAACCCCAAACAGTCTTTTATTCAGGTCTCCAAAGAGCAGACACTATCTTCCTACTGCTTCTATTCAAGTCAGTATCAAAGCCCAGTAGCTGCCATGGATTAGCAAAGCCGGGGCCAAAAAGCACAGCCTTTGGGACCTGCTTCTCCATCAAGCCAGTGAACAAGCATGTAAATAAGGGCTGAAGTCAGAAATGTCCAGCCCTCTCCTCGGGTAAGAGCGCAGACAGGTTTGCAGCTCGCAAGGCAGTGCCAGCTCACGCGTGCTTGTCAATGGCTCAGCAAAAACCACCCATAGCAGAACAGAAAACCTTTTTATAGAGCTGAAGTTAAAACCAGCCGAAAGTCAGCGGCTTCCTTATTTTAGAAAGGGTGTGGTTTTGCAAGAGCAAGTGGTTAAAGACAGGCTGTGCCAAACTTGTCTTAGCTGCAGGCTAATTTAAACCTTAACTGTAAAGCACCTTTCTAATTACAGACCTTTTAACTAATTACAGGTTGAGTTTTTCGGTCTTGCAAAGGTGACTGCTTTTGATGTTCTCTCCCCACGTTCAGCTCCGGGTGAAACTTGACCTATCCACGGTGGGCAAAAAGGTGAGAAAATGCTGCTTGCTCAGCTGATAGGAGCTGCAAAACTGAAGTTTCCAGAACCAGGAGAGCGGGAAGAAAAAAATCCTTTCTGCAGATAAGTCAAAGACTTAAAACTGCTCAATTCAAAGGCTGGTTCTCTTTAGAAAGCAAAAGTTAATCCATCTTCAGCTCTAGAAGTTACACTGGTAACTGAATAGCTCCTCCAGATGCAGACGGACATCCACAGAACACCCACATATAAGCACTGCTAACTTTTCAGTCACACGGTTGAGAGACCATACGCATTTGATTATCACAATACAGATGGCACCAGACTGCATGTTCAACCTGACACCGTCAAGACCTAATAAGCTCTTCAACAGCTTTGACTTGAATCAGTGGCATGGTCCACAAGGTCATTCAGTGTAAAGAAGGAGAATAAAATCAGAAAAGTTAGAGTTCTGTATCATCAGAATAAGTAATGATGTTGTAATTAATGGTCAGAAAAATGAGGAACCAGGAAAGCCAGACTAGAGACCGTCCATCTCCCTGTGATGATGGAAAGGCCATTTTTGCATCAAATGAGACTCAGTCACCATCTCCTAACACCCAGCCTGGGACATATGCTAGGACAAATGCTTCCTGTAATGTTCCCCAAAGGTGTTCATCTACCCCAGTCCCTGAAGCCCCAGGCACTGGGCTTCCCCCTTCCAGCCAGGCAGCTCTAGCACTTCACCACCTCCCTTAGAGACTTCCAATGTTTACCTTAAATCTCCCTTGCTACAGTTTAAGCTCATTACTTCCCATTTTCAAATTGCAAACTGCAATTAGAGCCCATTCAGATGCTTATAAACGCCCCAAAAGGGGCCCCTGTTAATTTGTTCCCTCCAGTCTGTGCTGCTTCAAAGCGATTCCTATTTTTGGGAGAGAAAACCCCAGCCAGAGGAGCTGCTGTCACACAGCTCATTCAAGTTTCTCCTTACAAGACAGCCGTCCACGGATGGGGTCCTCAGCGTGCCACAGCAAACCAACTCTAAACCAAGCTTAGCTTCAGCTTAGCTTGAAATTAAACTGTGAGGACTGAAGTAGATTAAAAAAAACCCACAGAGTGAAAACCCTCTGGGAAAGGCATAACGCTGGGAATGGGTCCTGCAGCTGTCATTTAAAAAACAGGCAGAGGGTTGTTAGAAACCAGCAGTGTTTAAGGCCATCTCTGCACTCATGGCGATTATCCGCTGGGTTGGATGCTACAGGTGCTCGGGAGCTGATTTACAGCCAGATCAGAGTCCCTGCCTTGAAGACAGCCACATCCATCAGAGCAGTGGGGCAGGCACAGCTCACACATCAGGTTGTAACACATGGCCCGTGTCTGCCTCCTTCCTAGAACTGCAAAGCAGGAGGAAACTGGCAGGTTTCTCACACGGTTATTGAGGAAAAGGCTCCAGAGGGAGATGCAGAGGGCATCTCCCATCCCATCACATGCGTACATTGTAAGCTCACAGTACTTCCCTGGCTGGCTCAGGCAGCTTGTGGAGTCACTGCCTGAATACAGCAGAATTGTTAATGGGTTTATTTTTCATACGGTATCTTTTCTATTCTAAGACTTAAATCAAACAGCAGGTTTATTATCACAAAATGAAAAGAAAAAATTAAAAGAACAATCTTGAGTGGTAATATTCTGTCCTTCCTCAATCACAGCATTCAGAGACCAGAGTCCTTTGGTCTCATCCAGAAACAAACCTCGCACTGAGATGTGACACCAAATAACTACCGGGGTTTCAAGCCTCCTGGAAATGAAAGACCCGTACGTAGAAATGCAGCCACAGCAGTCCCAAGACCTCGTGTTCATCTCTCTTGCTGCCAGAGCAGCTCGAGGACAGAGAGCTCATATCGTGCCTGGTCCTTCCCTTCCCCATCACCTCCCTTATGCAAGCCAGCCTTCGCTCCCCAACGAAAGGCTTCAGGGGAAAGAGCTCCAGGCCCTGCGAGATGGGGTATTCGTGACTCAGGGGAGCAGCTCCCCACCTGCCTCGGTGTCCCCAGCCTTGCCCATGCAGCTGGGAGCGCTGGCAGCGGGCAGGACTGAGCCTTACCAGCCCTTGCAGCTCCCCTCCCATCCTCGCACCGACAGCTCGTGCTCCTCTTGAGGGACCATGTGTGCCACAAAGCACAAGGACACGTGGCCTTCGGTCCTTGGGAAGGGGGGTGACAGCACATTCTTGCCTCTGTTGGCCTTAAAGACCACTATGAGCACGACAGCTTCTTGTGGAGTGAGAAGAGGAGGACTTTTGGGGCCGCCCCTGTTCTGAAGCCACACTAAGCGATGTGCTCACTCCCTCACTTATGTCTGAGCAGTGCTTTAAAAGCAGTTTAACCTGTGGGGGAATCTGGTTAGGTTGAATAAACCATGAGTGCCTTCCTCATTAAGGGAGGCTTAGACTCAATTAAAATCCTTGTGCTTAATAAATTAGGTTAAAGTCAGCCCAGATTAGAAAATCCCTATAATAAATCAAGCCTGCAGATTCAACCAGCTCTCGACTGCTAGTTATTTTCTCTGGCTGCTTTTAACCCCATTTTCTCCCTCTCACTGGGTGATGATAAAACCACACCGGGCTCTCGGTTGACCTCTGGACCCCCAGCTCAGCTGCTGGGGGCTACAGGGATGGATGCGGGCACCGTCACAATAAAGCCCGCACAGAAACAGCACGAACGCCAAGTTGTGTGTGCCACAAATACAGTGCTGAGGATTTGGAGGGATGAATCATCACACAAAGCGAGAACAATTAGAGATCCATAATCGGGAGAAGGCAAGGCTGGGGTGGGATGGGAAGAGGAAAGAGCAGGGCTGGGATTAGTTACTTCAGAAATATTAATAATATCTTGTTACCGAAGTACTGTGCCCCCAGGCCAGACCAGCGACGTAGAGGGGGTGGGAAGTTAATAAAAAAAAAAAAAATGTGATTACATGTCATTATGTCCCACATCCTACGCTGATTGCCAGGGAAGCTTTTTTAGCTAATTAAAGGATAATGATCCTTTACTTTGAGGCCACGGAAACACTTGGCATGACCACAGTGAACCTCACCTCTGCAGAGGGAAACATCTCCCTCTCCATGAAGGGGATTCCTGCCTTCCCCAACTGGGAAACATGGCCCAGGAGGGCAAATGGAGTTGGTTCATGGCAGAAGGCAGGGGAGGATCCAGGAAAAAATCACCCTCCCTTTGAGACCTTTAAGACCAAGGAAGCATTTCCCCCGCTATCATCTTGTCTGAGCAATGGGGACCGGTCCTCCGCTGATGCTGGAGAGCATTTAACAGCACAGCCGTTGAAGACAGGAGGCTGGGGCAGCTAGTTAATGGCCCAGATGTCAACGCACCCATTTCACTGACCTGGGTTTCTGAGGGGACTCTTTGGCCTCCTTTGAACCGAACCAGCCACTGGTTTTATTCCTCTCATCTCCCCCTGCCATGGCATGGGCGGACGAGCTGTGGGAGGGTCCCACTTTCTCCCCCTGGCCTTTGCTCCCCGCGTCACTCTTGTTGCCCCCGTGGTGGAAGAGGCTGCCCTTTGCTTTCTTGTCCTCCTTCTTCATTTCCTCGGGTTGTTTGTCCTTCGTCATTTCCGAGGAGAAGACCATGGGTGTTGCAGCTTGAGTCGGCTTGTTCTCTACGCGACTGTTTTCTTCCATCTTGGCTCTGCCCAGATGGTTACTGAGAGTGACGGCTTTCGTGGAGACCTTGAGCTCTTCTTGCAAGGCTAAGCTGGGAGGAGACGGGATGAATCTGGGCTCGTCTCTCTGCTGCGTCCTCTCAAAGTTGCTGACCCCCCAAGGCACCTCGTGGGAGTCGGGATGGAGGGGAGTGAAGCCAAAGCCCTCCTCCGACCGTCTGGGGACACTGGGCACGGACAGCGGCGCAGAGCTCTGCGGGACAGACAAGGGACTCTTTGGTGCAGGCTCGTCGCTGTAAACGTGGCTCCCATTGATGCAGAGAGAAGACCGGGACACGGGGTCATTCTTTGGCTTCAGGCTTTGGATTGCTTTGGGCTCCAGGACCGGGCTGACTTGGGAGACATCATCACTGAATGCTCTCTTGTGGGTCAGCTTTGGAGACGGCAAGTAGTCTTTCACTGGGGGGAAATAAAACACAAAACAGAGGTGAGGCCATCTGAGTAACAGGCACAGGTACGACAAGCATCGTTATCTTATACTTGCAAATACTAAAGAGCTCTGTAAAATCATCCCGGCTTTCTCCCTCCCAGGTTCTACCAGCTTATAATTAAATTACTAGAAATGCAAAGCACAGGTCACAAGTATGTGGCTATACAGGCTATATGATATTTTCCCCAAGCACATCACCTCCCACTGCAGGATCCAGAGAGGAGTCTCTGTAAGACGACAAACCCTTTGTCTGAGAGGATCTGAGATCGATAATAAATGCAAGAAACTACCCAGAAGCTACTTAAAGGGCTTATGCTTCCATGTGATTTAAGAGTTCGCATTGAATAAAAGACGACGAGCCTCTGAGCTCTGCTCTGACAGGCCAGGCTGCTGCTCTGTGCGATATAAGCCAGCAAGGTCCAGCGCCTGCTTCTCCCTCCCACTGCCTGACCCTGTGGCTATTGCTAATGCTTAGCAAATTTTGGGGGTTATGTGGACAGCCCGGTGAGAAGGACTGCCTGGACTTTAGGTGACACGCAGCTGCTCTCCCTTCCTAGCCAGAGATGCTGTCCCCTTCACAACACGAGGATGATGGGGCCAGACCAGTGCCTCCACTCGCTCTCCAGCCACACATGGGAACGTCACCCAGCAGAAACCGAGAGGCATCACGCGGGTGGCTTCACCAGCACGGCGAGAAGCAACACGTACCCAGGGACTCCCACCCAATATGGGAATTTGCTGTCTCCAGCCAATTAAACCATTTAATTATATATTTTGTTTTCAAGGGATGGCAAGAATTAATTCACTACAAGGGCCTTTTTTGTTTGCAAATCACCGCTTTCTGAGCGCCAAGAGCTCAGATTGCTTTAATCACCAGGAACTGGTCACTGTTTCAGCTTTGCCTCCAAGCCGGAGGCGTCTCATTAGACAGCCGGGCAGCAGCGCAGCGCAGCAGCAATGTGCTCTGCTTTGCCCAGCCCTCTCCCAGGGGCTTACTACTACGAGTCAGCGTTAGCGACCTGTTTTTTGGGGGCAGAGAAGAAACGGTCCTAAAGAACCCTCGTAGCCCGCAAGCTCGTAGCGCGCTGCAGAGAGCACATGCAGCATCAATGTAAGTCAGGCTGTTCATACGCAGACTCAGCATGAAAAGCAAAATCTTAGATGTTTCCACCCGTTCTGGCAAGCACATTACTGCCAGCACGCAGAAGGTCTAGGAGGGTTTGTGCACGGTGACGCTTCTTAGGTAAGCAATTAGTTAACAGATTTGCAGGAAAGCCTCAACAGTCCTTTACAAAGAAAAGAAGGGGGAAAAAAAGGGGGGGAGGGATTAAAACCGTTATCCTCTTACCAGAGCGTTCTGTGGACAGACTGCTGTGTCTGCTCGGGGATTTGGTTACCTCAGGAACATTTGCGGCCAAGACCAGGCTGGCAGAAGAGATGGTGCTGTCTGATCCCAGGGAGGTGTTGGACTGCGTCAGGGACGACTTGCGCAGCTTGTTCTTCAAGAAGAAGCCCTTGACTTTGGACTTCTTGCCCCCAATGTCGTAGTCATCCTCCATGTCGAGGGCGCCCATGCTGCTGGGGATGATGGCAGAGGCTGACTCCAAGTCGTATTTCTTCTTGCCTTTCACTTTGTCCTTCAGCTTGCCAAAGGGCGACCGCGGCTTGTCCTTCATGGACAGGTCGAACATGCTGGCCGTGAGGTTGTTGCGCGTGAACTGGATGCTCACCAGGATCTCACCACGCTCCTTCTCCTTCTTCCCAGCCTTGGAGTGTAGCTTGTGCCACCTGGAGCCAGAGAGGAAAGAAAAGGAAAGGCCCCTTCATCATTTCCAAGAGTCGCATGCCAGGAAGACCTCGGGGAGGATGCCACTGGGTGGGAGTTAGCACAAGTGCCCCAGAAGTCACCTAAGACCTGAGTCAGAGACATGCAAACACCAAGCACAGAGGTGTCATATGGGACCAGACCCCTCCCTGAACCACAGCAGCTTTCTAAGAGCTCTGTCTCCATCCCTGTCCTAATACTAAATTCTGTCCTTCCACTAAATAACCTGGCATACACCATCTCATTCACCCTGGCATCAGATACCGCAGTGCGTTTCAGGGGAAAGTTACTGGTGGCCAAATTTTTGTACGGTCAGTTGATATGTTGCTGTGAACCTGTGTTAAAAAAAGATTGTGCTTTGTACTTGCACTTTAAATATTCAAGAGCCAGTGACTCAGAACAAATCCTTTCAAGTCAGAGACAGTACTGTAATGGCAAAAGCACTCAACAACATTCATTAAAATAACTTTATGCCAGACCTTCCATGCCTCATCCTAAATGAGGATGCTGAAGTTTGCCTAGAAGTGTCCTTGCATCAAGCATGTAGAGGATCCTGCATCCCAGGAGCTCTTTATGGGCAGGAGGAGGTGCCATGCAGCACCTACCCTATCCAACCCAACCGAACCCTACCCAGGCTACTGGATTTTTGAGAAATATCTATATTCCCACAGACAGGCAATAACAGTCTCCAGCCTGCAGTATAGCTTTGGAATCTGCAATGACCTGATGTGATGGTGGAGGATGCAGCACACCTATAAGTCCATCACCTTCCCCTCCTCCAAATCTGCCAATTCTGCTGAAATGTCTGTAAAATTTGAGGCAGCCAGAAGCCTGAGCCAAGGAAGGAAAAGGACTTTATTTTAATTTTAACACCCCTCATGCCGATCACCGAAGCCCGGCACTGGGGCTGGTGAGAGCTCCCAAAGGAAACATTGGCCACATCCACCAAAGCAAAAGCTTCAATTGACTCCACAGCAGGTTACTGGGGAATGCTCCCCACCACCCTGCCCTGGACAAAACCCATAACGCAGACTTTGCTCTGTAGCTTTGCGCACAGAGATGGAAGGAGCATGGGAAAAGCCTCCAAAACATTCACTGCACAAGAGAAAAAAACTCCCAACCTCCATTTAGGGCCCCATCCTTCTGCAGTGAATAGCCTGTGCACTGGCAGGGCACAGAGCAACCCCTGGTATGCGATGAGAGAGGGGTCTTGCCTCCTGCCAGCTAGAATGAACACTGGGTGAGAGGACGCCGAAGGAAGAGATGCCCAGAGGCACCTTCTAGTTCTCCATTTCACCACAGTACCACGTTCAGATGGGGCAGCACGAAACAAAGGCCATGAGGGAACCATTCCTTCCCCAAAACCGCTGCCGACCCAGTGGTCCTTCGCTTCCTTCTCCGCCCGCGAGATGCCCCGTCTTTCTGCCCTGGTTCCAGGTGCCGCTTCCCGAGGCGGCTGCAGCAGGATGAGCGGGTCTCCAGCACAGCCGCTGCCACAGCAGCTCTGATCCCTCCCGGATCAAAGTATTAAAATTCCCCTTAACAAGGTGCAAGGAAAGCTGTATGTTCAGGACAGACCCTATTTCTCCGTGACACGCTTCATGGGCGAAACATGCAGCAACAGGCGGTGGAAGAAATTTCTAGACCTGGATTAACAACTTCCCAATGATTTCCCGGAAAATAAAAATCCCAGCAGTGTTCTACATCTGCTTGAAAAGTGAAGTCACTGAAAAGATTTAAAAAAAAAAAAAGGAAGGAAAATATGAAGGGATGGGGATGGGTGTGACCATGCTGAAATCACCAGGGCAAGGAGAAAACTTGAATCACGTTCTCCAGAAGTTTCTGAATTACTGCTGGGGAAGCTACTGCATCTCAGACAAAGGGAGGAGCTGAAACACCTGGGGAGCCTACACCGTGCCTCAGGAAGGGGGTACAAAATCCATAATTCCCTGCTGGGATGCCTAGATAAATAACATGAGTGCACAGCTGGAAGCACACAGGTCCTTCACCATGTAATTTGGGTGCCACCGAAATTTGCTGGGTACAGGCACAACGTTAAATCCCCAGTGAACCCATTCCTATTCCTACCACTTGCTTATCCCACCGCCATATGATCCCTACTGCAAAATTTTCAGTACCCAGGCTTCAACCTTGAAAATATCCAGGCATGCAGAGAAAAAAAAAAAAAGGAAAAAAAAAAAGCAGCATTAACCCCTTACAGCAAGCCCACAGTGGCAAAGAGACACCCAAACAGGCTGATCCACTGCCAGGGAGCACTTAGGGGAGCAGGAGCAGGTGAGTCAGGCGGACACTTCCCGTAGGAGCGGTGGGGAAAAGGCTGCCTGGAACAGGCTGCGGCCACAGCACATCAAATACTATGTTGTTCAGTTTGATGCAAGACCTGGAAGAAGTTCAAGAGGGAAAGGCTGCAGCAGCCTGCCAGCTGGGAGAGGAGAGATTTGGGGACTGAATCATTTAGCAGGGAAATTAAAAAAAAAAGTCTTGCAAGTAGTTTTTACATCTTACGTCATCTCATGGAAAAAAAAAGAGAGAGAAAATCTGGGTGGA
This sequence comes from Haliaeetus leucocephalus, assembly GCF_000737465.1. Taxonomy (NCBI): domain Eukaryota; kingdom Metazoa; phylum Chordata; class Aves; order Accipitriformes; family Accipitridae; genus Haliaeetus; species Haliaeetus leucocephalus. The sequence goes on along the minus strand of NW_010973177.1, from coordinate 4,525,316 downwards.
TTAACATAAGGAAAGGCATGAGCTTCTGAGGACGATGAGATGTAACAGCCCAAAAGAGCTCTGCACTGGCTCAGCTCACATGGATACACTATCAGCATCTCCCATCCCATCACTTATAATGTTGTGGTCATTAAAATTAATTTGGGTGCTCAGCAGCAACGCCTTTGAAAGAACAAGTTTTAAAACCCGATCTGCTTCAAAAAGTGTCCGTTCAAGGAAAAAACTCTGCTTGTGCTGGCACTGGATTAAGGAGCTATTTTTTGTTCCCAAGACCTAATCAGCAGTCAGCAAGCAGTCGGGACTACACCTCAAACAGGGAACAGAGCTATTTTTAGGCTGAGCTCTAAGTTTATGGCACAAGATGAGTGTTTGGGAGGATTAAGTTGTTCCATGTTGGGTATTTTTTTTTTATTTTTTTTTTTATGAATCAGTTCCAGTGGAAACAGGAGGTGCAAACACTGCCTCTGCTGGGATGCAGCAGGAGAGCGGGATTGGGGCGGGTTTCAAGTCCCAGCCCAACTAAACACAAATTCTCACAGCATCTTTTCGCTATTAACCCCATCCCACACCCCTCAGTTTCCCACGTTTCTTCCACAAGCTGCCCTCGGGGGGAAGCCCTGGGTGGTGGGTTTCTGGATCGGTGCCACCCAAGCCTCAGAGGGGGACATGATCTCTTTTATGGGACTAGATGATATGCCTGGAAAAACAAACCAGCTTCTGCCCATACAAACCCTTTTCCAGGACTGAAACAGCAGCCGTGGGCTTCGCAGCTCAGGCTCAGATGAATCGCTCTGAATTTAACTGGGTTATATTAATCAGACCGTGGAAGAGGTGCTGGCACCGAGGAGCGCAGGGAGATCGAGGAAGTCATGCCAAGCATGTCCAGCAACAGGGACCCAGGACTGCAAGGACCCACTTCTCGGAGGTGTTTTGGATTCCTCTCCTGAGGAAGGTGCCGCTAGCTTGGGTCCAGCTCCTCACTGCACAGGACATCCAGGACAAGCCACCCATCTCTGGCCACCTACTCCCAGGCTGCTGTTCTTAGTAAGGTTTGCCGGGGGTCACAGCCTGACAGAGACTTTGCTAGTTAAAAAAATGTTAAATTAAACAGGCTGTCTTGTCCCGGTGCCAGAGCACAGGTGGTAATCAGGAGCAGGATTGCTCCTAGCTAAGGAGACGTGCTTGGTGCCTGAGCCTGTGCTTCTTCCCTTGCTCCCTACAGCTGGAAACGGGTCTCCCCCTGAACACGGAGCAGAGGACGAAACCCGCTGCTTCCCAGCCTGCTGCTCCCATATCAATGCCCTTCTGCTCTGTGGAGAACTGCTCCTTTCCATCATCAGTTACTGCCCACCTCCACTGCAAAGCAATGCTTCTGCTAAGACACGGGCCCCGGTTGCACAGAGAGCCAAACTTGCTCAGAGACATCTCTAACACAACACATCCAGGGAACACAGCTCAAGCCAGCCTGAAGACATGAGCTGCAGGTTCAAGCAATTAGCTTTTCCTAAAAAAACCCCTATATTCTTCCCTCTTACGCCCCACAGGTCCAGTGCCTCTGTGCATCGGGTGCCTGCTTGCAGCATTGCACCGTGCTGGGCATGCATCCCCCCCCAAAGGCAAAGGGCTTCTCCCAGCATCACCTCAGGATCTGCCGTCCAAGGATGCTGTGGCAAGGAAGGGTCAAGAGGGCACCCAGGCCCCGGGGATCTCTGCAGGGGGAAGGAAGCAGCAAGCTGCCCCAGCACACAGGGACAGGAGAGGAAACGTCAAACAGAAAACTCCCTGCAGACGCCCCAGAAAGGGGAAGCAGCCGGAGGCCCCTGCGAGCTCTCCAGCAGCTCCTGGGAAGTGAGACGTGCACCAGGGGTTTGCAAGCTCACATCCTGCCGCCGTAACACTGCTTGTGAGCATTGATGTATGGTGGAGGGCTCCCCAGCCCCCCTACATGGCTGTGCACGCTCATTTAGGTCACCGTGTTTAATCAGCACATCCAAACTGCCTCCAGACAGTTTCAGTAAAACCCTTTCCTGTGCAAAGGCTCCTCTCTCCTCCCACTCGCCTCCACTGAGAGTCAAGGAGAACGGCAAGCCACGCAGCACGGCTGCCAAAAGGCAGGTTTGGGAGGAAAGGCAGAAAGCGCCTGGCATCTATTTTTACATTTGCTGTTGCCAGGATCTATTGGAGCGGCACAGGAGGCACAGAGAGCAGAACACAAAGCACTGCTGTATCTCCAGGCCCCCAAAAAACACGTGCTTTCCCTCATCCTCCAGCAGCATCCCATACCGGAAAGCCAGCTAGTGCTGAGCAAAAGGAAAAAACACCTTGGCACGGACACAAGAGCGTAGGAGCTGTTTGTTAAGAAGGGAAAGCAACACCATGGAGGATGCTAACAGGATGGATTTGCTTGGGGTCAGCACTTGGTTTGCGCTGTCTCCCCTCCCCTGCTCTTTGTCCTCTGTTGGGCTACAGGTGGCCATTTCTGGGGGGCATGGGGAGCCTCCACTCCTAGAAACCTTGCATTGGGTATCAGAGCTACAGGGGGAAAATTTATTTTCTCCCTGCCGATGAGAAAACTTGTTTGGGTTTATGAGACACCTGCTCTACATGGGCTGCCCCAGCACCTCCCAGAATGAGGAGACAAGCTGCTGGGATGACCAGGAGGACACAGAGCCAACCCTTAACAGAAAGGCAACGCTGACCGTGATCAGAGGCTTTCTGACACCTTGTCCCTTCCATGTCCCGCTGCTGATCAAGCAACTCCTTCAGCACAAAACCAAGCACAAAGCCAAAGCCCCCATCCTGTCAGCAGCTTTGTGGGTCAGCATCCCGAAGCCCTGGGGTGATCCAAGCTCATTTCATTAGTTCAGAATTAGTACAGTCGCATGCAACATGACACAGGGCAGAAAGCCCAGTGACACCAGGGACAAGATCAGGAGAGCGCATACAACACGGCTCTCGGAGATGCCATGTGCACCATCAGGACACCATCCTGCCCTACTTTCAGGGAGGACGTGGGTCCTTCCAAGGAGGACCACCTTTGCTCTCCCATGGGTCCGGCTGGGGTCCCCAAGAGATCCCCATTGACCTACCTCACCCCAACAGACCTGCCCAATGCACCCTGGGTACCTTCAGCAATGGTTCTCCAGTTTCACTCTTGGACTGGTCCCAGTACTTTACTAGCAGTGAGTTCAAGAGAGCTTCCTTGGGTGGTTAAGTCCCTTAGCGACTCGTGGTGTTCATGGATGCATGCAGTGAAGGATGCACAGCTGGAGTGTTTCTGAAGTGTTTCTAGAGCGCTTCAGCCATCAGGTGCTTCCCAAAAGCCTCCCAAAACCACTCAGCGTTGTCAGGTTGGTCGAGGTTTGCCTTAAACTGAGCAGAAATGCTCCTGCCCTGCACAATTCAGCCACCTGAGCTGCAGTACGGAGCAAGAGACAGCCCAAAGCGGAGCCAATGCCTCTTCCCTGACCGCACTAGCCTGTCACTTACTGCTGATTCATCCCTGCAACAAGGTCAGCCTGGCTTATGAGAAGAGCCCCAAGTCTTTAATTAAAGGCTACTTGGGCCCCTACAGTGACAGAGCAGGACAGAGCGTAGAAGAGGCAATCCAGGGAAAACACAAATGTTGGCAGAAGGGGCATGACTCCTCCTGGCATGACCCCCCTCGATAGGCACGGCACAGGCAGCGAAGAGGCATTTCAGCGAGAAGAGAGCTGAAGCAGCCCTGCGGAAACACACACATCACATCAGGCCAGGAGGAAGCTCACCTACACAAGAAGGGAAGTGTAGGGTGGAAAACAACCCAACCCTGGGGAGTTTTGTGCTTTTTGTCTGGCTTCGTGTTTTTGACACAGCTTCCTCCGCCGGTGCTGGGAAGCTTTTCTGCAGCGTAGGTTCATTTTCGTGTTGGTTTTGGATGGCCTATTTTGCAAGGTGATCACTCTAAGCTGCTAAAAGCACAGATGGAAAATAAACACAGGCTGATTCCCCCGCAGATAGAGAAGAAAGGGCTTAAGCAGCTGAGGTGGGAAGAAGTTCATCTCTCCAAACGGTCCTCCGAGAAGTGCTCAAAAACAAATTTGAACAAACCAGCCCCCCACAGCTCGTTAGATAATACAGCTCACTGCTAATGAAGCAACTCAACCCTCCTCCTCTAATGGGTTCCAGCTTTGACACAACCAACTCAGCTGCTCAAGAGAGTGCTGGGTAATGGGACATCAGAAACAAAAAGCAGGAGCCATGTGCAGTGAGGGGTGCAACAGGATGGAGCTACAGGCACGGTGCTGGTGCTCCAAGTGATGTGTTACCACAGCCAATGCAGGAGCATGGGACAACTGGGAACCCTCATGAGAAAATCCCACCACCAACTCGCACTTGCCCCAGGACAGAGAAGCCATCCATGCTCTGCCATATCCATGCCCTACTGAAGGGCTCATCCAACGACTTGCAAGCCAGGAACAGAGATGTCGTCACTCCAGTGAGTCTCGATGGCAGGGAACAGCTTGCAAACCTGCAAGGCATGATAAAAACCAGGAAGAAAAAAAACCAGCCCTGCTTGCATCTACAGCTTACTGGCATGCCTGGTGCAACACCCAGGCTGTGCTATGGAGCTGGTGCTACGTGCACACATCCTGCAGCACCCGAGTGCTCCGTGCACAAGGTCCATCCTGGCAAGGTCCTGAGCATCCTCACTAGTGCATCCCAGCTGGAGCAGTGCCTCACAGGAGCCTGCCACCTGGCACCTCCCCTTGGCTATGGGGGGACTGGGGTAGCCCAGACCTGCAGAGCCTCCAGACACACTGTTTTCTTGACCCTATACCCAGAAGAGACAGAGGATGGCTGCCCAGGGACCCCACTGCCCCCAAATCTGCCCCTAGGGCCTCTTTGCCGGCTCACAGAGGCAAGCAGGGGTGTGTGATGGCATGGAGGGGGGTGGTTTCAGGAGCATGGTAGACACCAGGGACAGAGAAGAGCCATCAACCACAAGGACAGTGCTGGCATGACAGCAAGGGTGGGTAACTTCATTGCAAATCAATTTAGGCTAAGGAGATCAGAGGCCTTCCCCTCTCTAGCACAGGATGGACAGGTAGGAAGAAGGGAGGGAAGATTTAAGGAGCTGTAAAACGGAGCATGAAACATTTATGAATGAAGAGGAGATAGTAATAACAGGAGACAGAAAGTGATCTCTTCAGCTATATTTATCCGCTTACACTCCAGAGTGTCCAAGATTTGCATCCTCCAAGTTGCGAACAAGCCAATAAACCACATTTGTGGTCACCAAATGACCTGAACTGTTGGCCAGCGCTGCCCAGACATAGTGAGGCTGATGGACAAGGTCTCCATGCGAGGATGGGAGAGAACGCAGCATTGGTGATCCACTGACCCGCTGCACAAGAAACCAAGGGCACAAAGAAAAGTTAAAAAAACCCAAGCCCCAAGCTGACTTTGCAGAATTGCAAAGCACAACCGACACGAGGAGCTGCTCCGCAGGCTCATCTGGTGCACTTGCTTCTGGGAAGCTACTTAACACACAACTCAACATGCACGGGATGGGCAGGAGAAACACGTTTTTGCTATGAATTGTTTTCCACTTCCAAGTGGCAAGAGCAGCACAGCAGGGCTTGCACGGAGAACCTAGTACCTAGAGGCAACACAAGGCTTGGGAACACCGCGCCTGTCCTCCAAAGGGGAAACCAATCCCAAGGCCCAAGGACTTCATGCAGCTTAAAATACCAGCTACACCCACTGCAGCAACAGGTCACATATTGATAGTTCATTCATCGCATCAACAGACACTGCAACCCACTCTCGGGCACGAGTCACGCACGTGAAAAAGGGGGAAAAAAGGGAAAAAGGAACAAATCTTAAACCCAGCAGCAGATTGCTCTAATTACACACACCTTTACCCTTAGCGGACTTGCCAGCAAAGAGACTCATGTGCTGGAAATGCAGAGCTAGCGAGGCCACAGAATGCTGCTCTGGGGACAGGGTGCCCAAACCCCCAGCCCAGGCTGGAAAGGCCATCCCGCTGGAAACCCAAACCCCGTGTCCCCAGCCAACCTTCTGACAAAGCAAGCAAATTCCCATGGCAGTTATTTGCACGTCTTTGCCAAGCACAGGCTCCAACAAGCCCCAGGTCAGGAAGACAAGCAGCAGCAAAGGTTTAAAAGCCATTTTCACTCAACAGACCTCATGGAGAAAGGATGCAAGGTCTTTTTTGGACTCCAATTGTCAAGAAAGCCCCATGCAGCATCCATGCAGATGCAGCAGCCCGTGCCAGCAGGCCGGCAATGGAGCAGCGTCCAGAGCAAGAGGATTTCAACAGGCAAGATGATGCCAGAGCACCTGGAGCCCACAGGGTTACTGGGTGTGATGGGTTGACCCTGGCTGGATGCCAGGTGCCTACCAAAGCCATTCTATCACTCCCCCATCCTCAGCTGGACAGGGGAGAGGAAAATATAACAAAAAGCTTGCGGGTCGAGATAAGGACAGGAGAGATCATTCACTAATTACCATCACGGGCAAAACAGACTCAGCTTGGGGAAAATTAGCTCAATTTATTACAAATCAGCCAGAGTAAGGTAATGAGAAATAAAACCAAATCTCAGAACACCTTCCCTCCACCCCTCACTTCTTCACGGGCACAACTTCACTGCCGGATTTCTTCACCAAGCCCCCCCCAGCAGCACACGGGGGACAGGGATGGGGTTTACGGTCATCACACGTTATTTTCTGCTGCTGATCCTCCTCAGGGGGAGGGCTCATCACACTCTTCCCCTGCTCCAGCATGGGGTCCCACCCACAGGAGACAGTCCTCCACGAACTTCTCCAACGTGGGCCATTCCCACAGGCTGCAGTTCTTCACGAACTGCTCCAGCATGGGTCCTTTCCACGGTGTGCAGTCCTTCAGGAGCACACTGCTCCAGCGTGGGTCCCCCAAGGGGGCCCCAAGTCCTGCCAGAAAACCTGCTTCGTGGGCTCCTCTCTCCACAGATCCGCAGGTCCTGCCAGGAGCCTGCTCCAGTGCGGGGTTCCCACAGGGTCACAGCCTCCTTCGGGAACGCACCTGCTCCGGCGTGGGATCCTCCACAGGCTGCAGGTGGAGATCTGCTCCACCATGGACCTCCATGGACTGCAGGGGGACAGCCTGCCTCACCATGGTCTTTACCACGGGCTGCAGGGGAATCTTCGCTCCGGCGCCTGGAGCATCTCCTCCCCCTCCTTCTGCACTGACCTTGGTGTCCGCAGGCTTGTTTCTCTTACATGTTCTCACTCCTCTCTCCGGCGGCTGTTTCTCCATGTCCCAACTTTTTTTCCTTCTTAAAAATGTTATCACAGAGGCATTACCACTATCACTGATTGGCTCGGCCTTGGCCGGCGGCGGGTCCGTCTTAGAGCCAGCTGGTATGGGCTCTCTCTCTCGAACACAGGGGAAGCTTCCAGCAGCTTCTTACAGAAGCCACCCCTGTAACCTCCCCCCCCCCCCGCTACCAAAACCTTGCCACACAAAACCAATACACTGGGGGCAAGGAGCTCATTTTCCCTTCATGTGGACACCTACATAAGTGCACTTGCGAGCTGGCTACAGCAGACGGGCAGAATAACCCGGTCTAGACTCTGCCCTGGCAGCAGCCACAGTGTGGACATGCTCTCCACCCCAACAGATGATCTCCCTCCGATGACAGTGACAAAGAAGGGGGGTGTCTCCAGCAGACCCCCGAGTTGTGATGCATCGCTCCAAGGGACCATGCTGCCGGGGAGCAGCTTAGTGCGCCCACAGATGTTCTCCTCTGGGGCAATGCTACCATCAAGCAGATTCCCCCAGGAACAACGAAGAGCATTCCCCAAAAACTCCTCTCCTGATGCAGATGCTGCCTTTGAGCCATCCAGCTCAGCCCAGAATGACAACGCAGCCCCTTGGAGGGCAAGGGGAGCGGAGACCAGAGCCCACCCTGCCTTCCTGATTACTGTAGAGGAAGAACTGGCAAGAAATATTTTGGCAGACCCTAGGGGGAAGGGAGGGAGTCACCTTGGAAAGATGAGCCAAGGCAGTGAGGCTCCTGAAGCATGGCACGAGCGCTAGCTGAACTTGGCATATGCAATAGCACCAGCTCCACCCATGTCTGGAGCTTTGTACCAACAGGTTCAAGGCATTTTCTGGGCTGACTACAGGTTTTTCAGCAGCTGCTAAGGGAAAAAGACAGCTGGAGGCACTTAGGGCTCCAAAGATTAGCATGAAACAGAGAAAGAAGCCTGAATCTGCAGCTTTTTGGGTTTTAATATGATGGAGGGTGATGGGCCAGCACTCTTAGCCACCAACAGTCCAAACCCAATATGCCAGACTTGCAAAGCTGAGATCAAACTACTCAAATATCTTTTAAAAAACAACAAAAGCAGAGCCTTCCTGGAGCAAAACAGAGCAAGGGCCTTCAACCCCTTAAACTGGCATTGGCAACTGGGTGAAAATGGGGTTAACTGGGCAGGTAGGAGCAAACTTAAGCCCTGCCACCATTTTGTAAGCAGCATCACCGCACCGCAGTGCCCTGACACTCTCCTCTGGGCTCCCACGTAGAGGCAAACGCTTGCCCGGGACAAGCTGGCCACAAAGGACCCTATCCCAAGGCCTGGCTGCCTCCGGCCCAGCCTTGCCTCCAGCAGCACCAAGAGCATCTCAACCTGATTTTTGTCAGGGCTAACCCTCTCCTCCCCCTGCTCAGCAGTGTTTCGACATAGCAGGGCATTTCCTGGCTTGGCTGAGACAGAAGAACCCCTCAGAGCTGCCTTTCCAGCTCCAAAACAAGGATTTAATCACAGCTGCTATTCTCCACCACCCCAAAGACCTTCAGGAGCCTTGCTGGGCACCTCTAATCACAGCCTCTGAGGAAGAGGGCTCTGTTTGCCCTCATATTAAAACTTTCCATCCCAAAACTATCACGGAGCAGCTATTTCCTCTCCACCCCGCTGCAAGGTCTTCTCTCCTAGGCTTAAGGACAGACGTGCGGAGGACACCGCTGCAGCGATAGGGAGCAGAAAGGGAGCTCTGACCTTGGGTGCAAAAATCTCCCCTAGGACATACAGCCAAGAGCCAAGGCCACGGTGGGAACGGCAACAAGCATAAACGACCGCATCGGAGAGAGATGCCACAGCCAAGAGCCCGCAGGCCACAGCACGTGCTCTGCTACTAATGATCTCCACTGATTTTAATTTAACAAGGGAGGGCGACAGCCACAAGCACGCCACGGGCTGACAGTGGTCCAGAGGGGTTGGCAGAGGAGATGAGAGTGGGTCCGTGCCTGGGGGAAATATTGAGGACTGTACCACAGAAAGCACGTTACCCATCTGCTCTCGCCACAGCAAGGAGGGGATGTGATGGGTACAACCAGCAAGGGGAAGGGAAATGTGCCTGGCTCAGAGCTTAGCTCAGGAAGAACCAACAGACAGTGAGGGAGTCCCAGCAGGGATTCGGGGACCATCCCTTGACCCTGAGGGTGCTTCTCACCCCTCTGAGGTCCCAACGCTGTTTTGCTGCTGCACAGGTGGGCAGCACACATCATTGGGCAATGACGTGACCTTCTGGAGGGCTTCTCAATCACCCTGGGGCCAAAGCAAATTCAGAGCTATGTCCCCCTGAGCCACCTCTGCCTCAGACTGTTCCTTCTCCCCAGCCGTGCTGCTTCTCCCTCCCCAGACCAAGCCATGCAGCTGCAGGCAGTGACGAGGCTGACAAGCTCCTTCTCCAGCCGGCTCTGCCAGCCATCTCGGCCTGGGTCTGTAACAACTTCCCCCCAAGCCCAAGGAAATCCCCATCCCTTTTCCACTGAGTGAGCCTTGCCCTAGAACTGAGCTCCATCAAGACATGGAGGAGAGAAGCACTGGGGGCCTCAAGGACTTCAGCTAGAAAAGTTTTAGCACCCAGAGGAAAGGTTTTGTACCTGCTTTGCTGATGGAGAGCAAGGAGAGTGTCTCGTTCCTGCTGCCCAGGTGAAGGGCTGCACACAAGCCCAGACCACTCTGAGCGACTGGCCCCAGCACCTCCGCAGCTGGGGAGTGACAGGAACAAGTAAAGGGAACTGTGGCAGGGAGAGCTTTGGGGAATTTGGAGCTGAGCTAATTTTTCACAGGTAACAACTCCGCAAGAGAAGTTCCCTGTCGCAGAGACACCAAAGGCCACTCGCTCCCCATCCAAGGCAGCAGCCAGCAAGCAACTGCAAGTCACTGCAGGAAAACACCAGAGCCAGGAATCACGACTCCTCTGCTACACTTACTGTCCCCTTACCCACAGGATCCCAGTGCTGCAAAGCCCCGAGTTTTGCTCTCCAGAGACTGAGCTCCAGCAGCCTGGTGTTTGCAGAGCTTCGCCATGGAAGGCTCACAGCTTTAACCTTTCCCATTTGCAAGGGGCTGTGAGGTCTTAGGGGAAGAAAGCAAATGAAAATCAGATTTCAAAGGGGGAGAAAGGAGGTAACGACAGTTGTTTTTTCTTTACCCAACCCAGGAAACCTTGGGTGGCCACTGCCCCTCCCAACAGCCCACAGAGCAAAATCAAGGCCCTTTCAGGCCCCCATGCAGCAAGGTCCGAGGTCCAAGGTCCAACCCTGCAGGCGTTACTGTGCACCTCTTGTCCTCCCCAACGCCAAGCCTCTGTCATGCCACCCACCCACCGGACCACATTGGCCAAGGGGAAAACAGCCTGACGGGTGTCGGATCGAAGCTCTTGTCCCGCTGCAACTGGAAGAACCTCCACCATTCCCAGATGCTCTGCTGACAGGGATGGACAAGGAGGTGACGCTCCCCAGCTCGCTGCCATGCTGCAGGGAAGGCAGGATGAGCCCCCGCAGGGGACTGCAATAGCATTTCCTGGATGTCAGGAAGCAGAAGCGATAGCTGCCTTGTGAGTGCACAAAAAAACGGCTTCTGCTGGGCTGAGCCCTTGTTTTGGAGGGAGCGACCACCCCACTGAACAACCACATCTCTCTGCGTGCCTGTGCCAAGCCGGCAGCGCTCAGGGACCCACCGACAGACCGTTACGGTCGGACATGGTGACGGCCACCATGCCAGTACGCAAGCACTTTATTGCACAGTCTCATCCTGCCAACAGCACTGGGCATTGGGCTCCCAAAAACCAAGGCAGGACAGAGAGCTGCATGGACCAGGAGCATCCTGCCCTGGCAGGGCCACGGCGCAGGGTTTTTTTGATGCAGAAACATGCTGCATCCAGAGACACACATCGGGCTCAGCAGGGCAGTAAAAGGCATGCGTGAAAAATAACACCACTACACAGCTCAAGAGGAAAGGGAAAAACGATGCTCGGCACTGTTGCTTCGCTTGCCAGCCCCAAGCTTTGGAGTTGGCTGAGTGTGGGACAAGCCTTGGGATGCCCAAAAAGGCCATGAGAGCTCTCAGGCTGCTCTTATGCAACTCCAAGAGTTGATTTTCCCCCAGGCAAAACACTGAAACGACCAACCGAGATGTTCAGCTGAACAAGACAGCTCATAAACACCCCCGGACGCTGGTTGATGGCTCGTTCCTGGAGAAGAGTCCAAGTTTGACGGAACATTTTCCATCAAGCTGAAAACAAGTATAAAAATCATCGCCGGTAAAGTTTCCGTGCAACAAAAATCAGCAGGAAAATGAGAACAAGGTCAACACGCTGACAATTGAGGCCTTTTTTTTTAAGCGGGGTCCCATTCCAGCTGGCAGCAGTTTTATGCCCAGGAGCAAGGACCACAGATGGGGTCCTAAAAACGAGCATATGGCAGAGACTCAACTCATCCGTCCCCCACTTGGAGGCCAACAGTTATCTCCGCTGCACAGGCCTGGGTGCGCTCTGTGGTGCAGTCCCAGAGGCAGGGAGCCTGTGTTTATTTTGCTATTTTTTAATCTGGGAGTAAAATTTCCTCCTAAACAAAGTTGTTTGCAATGGGGCCAAACCAGATGTCAGTTGGTTGGAAGCTTAGGCAGCTTGCAGAGCCAGACCCCCAGGGTTCCCCCCAGACCTTCTCCCACCCAGCTGGACAAGCTCCAGCACTCGGGACTCCCCTCCAAAAAAAAGTGCAGCCCCTTCCACACTGCTGACCTGCCACCGGCCTTCGAGACACCTTCCAGCTCAGGGGTTCGAGCAAACAAAGATGCTCAGGGCGCAGGGTGAGAGCTCTCTGTCACGTTTTCTGTGCTCGCTTCCATCAGCAGGGGCCATGCGCAAAGATAAAGAGCCTTAAAAGCTCTCGCGATCCTGAATGGTGCAAGGGGAAGTTAATTTGCCTTATGCAAGCGAAGCTACAGGAAGGGAGGGAGACAAACAGCAAAAATCCTGTCCGAGGGACCTCCTGCCTTGCAGCCCAGATGCCCTCCTTGGGCTGCAGTAACGGTGCCACTGGGGCGACCGGCAGCTGTGACAGGCAGCACAGGGTCCCGCCACATTGGACATTGCACCCGTGGGATTAACGGCCCCTGACGCCGAGACCTTTGAGACGAGACAACGGGCTCAGCCTCCCAAAACCTTCGTGGAACTGTCGCTGCGCCCCCCTGCTTTGCAGAGTTTTGTAAACTTCTGCCAACAGGAGCGCAGCTTTCCTCGAGACACAGCTCCTACCCTGGCTCCCGGTGCAGGGCTCGCTACCCAAAACCGCAAAGAGGACGGAAAGTTATTTCACATCCTCCCGTGCTAAAACAACACGTCTCTCCCGGCGCGCCTGAAAGGCCGTGGATCGGTTCACTCGCTCTGAAGTCTGTGCATGATGCTGGTTTGAATTAGGCCCGAAGAATTCAGATCCAGCTCCTCCGACACCGCCCATTCTCCAGGCAGCGCTAATAAAAGCAAAATAAACGCCGGGGGGGAAACACTCAGACACTAACTCCGGGGTTAGTCACTTTTCCTCTGCGCCCACACTCCCATTTTAGGGCAAGCAGGAGTCTCCACAGGCTGCAGATGCAAACTAGCCGCATTTCTCCACGGGAAAAGTTTTTCCGACCCCTTTTCAAGCTAATCCCACTCTCCGAGAGCGAGGCTGCACCATTTGCCAAGACCCGGCACTCCCTCTGCCGCCTCCCCAGCCCTGCCCTGGCTAGGAGGGCGAGGGAGGCTCCTCTCCAAGCCTGCAGCTTTGGGCAGCGAGCCAGCTGAATTCCTGGGGTCCAGGGAGCCAGCGAGCAGTGGGGACGCTCCCGGAGGTGCACAGCAGCCCAGCCAGGTCTGCGTGGAGCAAAGCTCAAAAAACTTCTTCCCTAAAGGAATTTTATCCACATTCCTGCATTTCTCTGCCTGGCAAAGGCTTGAAAACATTATTATTGTTTCAAACCCTTCTGGGGGAAGGGGGAAGAACAGCAGATTCCCACACATGCAGGGATTTATGCTGGAGGCGACGCCGGGCTGGGGTTTGGTTCCCTAAACAGGGGGACCCTCCTGCAACAGCACCACGGCAAACCAGGTCACGCTGATGGCCCCACCAAGCCGATGGGGGCTGCAAAGCCACCGCAGCCATCAGAAGGACAAGCCACCGCATGCATGTGTGCCACAGCTTCCCAGGAGTGACAGACCCCAGGGGGACACTCCCGGGATGCGGAGGGACCTCGTGGCATCCTGTCCCCTGGGTCTCCCTGCCCAGGGGGAAGAAGGATCCTGCGATGCCTTGTCCCGCACGATTCCCTTCCAGGGGGGATAGCAGGACCCTGAGACACCCCATCCTCCACAACACCCTTCCCGGAGCACACGTGATGTCCCACCCCCTGTGATGCCCTTCCTGGAGCATCCACGGGCCACGCGATACCCTGTATCCTACAACGCCCTTCCTGGGTCATACACAGACCCCACGCCACCCCATCCTCTGTGACACCCTTCCCAGGGCACACATGAACCCCGCGATTCCCCATCCCCCGTGACACCCTTCTTGGGGCTTGCACAACCCCTGTGACGGTGGATGACCTCCTGCAAAGCCCCTCCTGGGGCACGCCTGGACCCCATGACACCCTACTCCCTGTGACACCCTCCCTTGGGTGTCCACAGCCCCCGTGATGCCCCAACTCCCACAACGCCCTTCCTGGGGCATGCACGGACCCTACCACACCCTACGTTCTGCAGTGCCCTTTCCTGGGGCACATGTGGTCCCCGCAATTCCCTGTCCCCAGCGACACCCTTCTTGGGGCACGCAGGGACCCGGTGACACCCTACATCCTACAAACCCCTTTCCTGGGGGCACGCGTGGACCTTACCACACCCTACCTCCTGCGATGCCCTTCCTGGGGCATTGCATTATACCCCAACCGCTGCGACGCCCTTCCTGGGGCTCACGCAGATCCGTGACGCCCATTGCGGGCCACGCAGGGACCCCGCGGCACCCAACCTGGGCCACGCGGGGACCCCGCGGCACCCATCCCGGAGGCCTCCCCTGCTCTGCCCCCACGGGTGTCGGACGATGCCCGGCGGGACCCACTCACCGCTCGTCGGGCGTGCGGCCCTGCTGCAGGGCGGGTTCCAGGGGCACCAGGGCCTGGCCCAGGAAACGGTCCATGCCCACCAGGGCCCGGTGCATGACGGTGAGCACCAGGGAACCGCGGGCCGGGCCCGCCGGGGCACCCAGCTCGGGGGGCAGCTCGAAGGCGCACTCCTCCCGCCATTCGGGGTTACCGGTGCTCTTCTCGGCTACCGAGGTGCTGTATTTTTCGCGGCCCAGCTGGATGATGGTATAGGCGTCGCTGGTGCCCGGCTTGCCGCCGCCCTTGCACCGCAACCCGCGGGCCCTCACCACCGTCACCTGGACGTGGGTGGGCAGCCAGGCCGGAGACCCCTCAGCGGGAAGCGCGGCCGCCCGCAGCAGCGCCATGGCGGGACGCTGAGGAGACGCCGGACCGCATAAAACCGGACCGAACCGGACAGAACCGGACCGGACCGG
>NW_010973177.1:4501706-4510418 GCF_000737465.1 Haliaeetus leucocephalus | reverse complement strand
GGGGCTTGCACCGGGCGTGCAGCGGGGCTGGGCGTGCACCGAGCGGGCGTGCAACGCGGGGGGGGGACACAGTGTGGACCTGGACACGCAGCAGGCTGGGGCCACCACAAAGCCACGATGGGCCACCCAGAGTGTCGCGACATGTCACCCGGGCAAGCCGGGAAGAGGGGGGGACACACGCACAGGTCTGTGTGCCCCGACATCCCACTGCAGGCCCCCCCCCCAGCTTTTAGCGGCGTTCCCCTCGTTCTTTTTCCCCGTTACCGTGCCCCAGGATGCGCCCACGTACGTGCGAGTTCATGCCCGGTCCTGGATGTGCACACGTGTGCAAGCATATACGCGTGCGCTTGCACGCGCGTGCGAGCGCGTGCCCGTGCCCGTGCAAGCGCGTGCTCGCGCGCGCATCCCGGCGTGTGCAAGCGCGAGCACGTGCCCGTGCACGCACAAGCATGTGCTCGCGTGCCCACGCGAGCGCGTCCCTGCGTGCACGAGCAGGCACACGTGTCCCTGCACGTGCAAAGCACGCGTGCGCCCGCGCCGAGGTGAGCCACGCGCCCGCATGCGCCGCTTTTGCCACCAGAGCAGCCCCTGCACCCCGCGACGACCCCCTGCCACGGGCTTTGCAGGGCACCCACGCCACCAGCCCGTTGCGGGCTGCTTCGCCCTTGAACGCTGCGCGCAGGGGAGCAGATTCCCCGTGTCCCTGCGGGATAATTCCCAGGGCCGATGGTGGCATCGAGCCGCGCGCAACCTTTCCCCTTCCCCGGCTTCGCTTTAAATATTCAGCAGCGTTTCCCACGTCGCAGCCGGAGCGGGGGGGGGACGGCAGTGTCCCCAACAGGGCCCCAATCCTAATAAGCAATTAAAAACCTCTTCGCTGACCCTCATAACTCGATTGCACCACCAAACCTGATATTCCCCGGCCCCTCAAGCAAGGTCACGCCAAAAAGCCGTTCTGGGGTGCGCCATGTTCGGTACCAGCATTTTGGGTGCTCATGGCCGGGCTATGACGGGGCGATCTGGGCCCCGGGGCTTTGATGCCGTCACGATAAGGGGCGTTCGGGGCCACCTCGGTTAATAGGAGGGGGCTGAGCTGCTCTGCTCTATCGCTCCCATCTCCCGCATTAAACCGGCAGCAATTTTTTTTGCCTCCTTCTGCTTCGTGTCCCCTCCCCGGGGGCCGAGGCTGT
Source organism: Haliaeetus leucocephalus (assembly GCF_000737465.1). Taxonomy (NCBI): domain Eukaryota; kingdom Metazoa; phylum Chordata; class Aves; order Accipitriformes; family Accipitridae; genus Haliaeetus; species Haliaeetus leucocephalus. The sequence goes on along the minus strand of NW_010973177.1, from coordinate 4,509,228 downwards.
CCGTTCCGCTCGGCCGCGGGGACACAGGGTGGGTGTCCCGACGGGGTCATGGGGCTTTGCAGGGGTGTGATGGCCCCTTTGGGATTCCTGTGGCCCCTTTGGGATTTGCTCCATCCCCTTTGGGGTCACCGCATCCCCTTTGGGATCGCTATGTCCCCTTTGGGATTTGCTCCGTCCCCTTTGGGATTGCTGTGTCCGCTTTGGGGGTGCAACATCTCCTCTGGGGTTGCTGCATCCCCTTTGGGGTCACTTTGTCCCCTTTGGGGTTGCTGGGTCCCCTTTGGGGTCACTTTGTCCCCTTTGGGGTTGCTGGGTCCCCTTTGGGGGTGCAATGTCCCCTTTGGGGTTGCTACAGCCCCTTTGGGGTTGCTGTGTCCCTTTTGGGGTCACTATGTCCCCTTTGGGATTGCTGTGTCCCCCCTGGGGGTACTGCATCCGCTTTGGGGTTGCTGTGTCCCCTTCGGGGGTGCAACATCCCCTTTGGGGTCGCTGTGTCCCCTTTGGGAGTGCTGTGTCCCCTTTGGGATTGCTGCACCCTCTCTGGGGTCACTCTGTGCCCTTTGGGGGTGCAACATTCCCTTTGGGGTCACTCTGTCCCCTTTGGGGTCACTCTGTCCCCTTTGGGGTTGCTGCATCCCCTCTCCTTGCTTTTGGGGGTTCCCACTGCTCCCACTCACCCCAAACACCTGCTAATGAGACCGAAGCTGCTGAGCGCAGGAATAGCCGTGTTCTGCCCCAAAAAGCCTCCAAGCGAGTGCATAAACTGGGGGAAATCGGGGAAAAAAAAAAACAAAACCCTCAGCAACCTGTATTTTGCAGGTGGGATGCGCTGCCCTGGCTGTATTCAAATCTCACATTAAAATATGCTTCATATAGGAATAAAAAACTACATGGGGAATTTCTTATCACCCCCGAGATGAACCAAAATCCAATTATCCCTCCAGTCCGGTGCCCGGCCCCGCTCCGCCAGCCGCCTCTTATCCCTCCTCAGCATCTGCTTTTTATTTTGCCTTCTTTTGATTGTTTTTCCCCTTTTTTCCTTGCTTTCTGATTATCTCTCCTCTCGCTGCATCTCCTCCTCTCTGCCACTTCCCATCCTTGCCCCCATAACTGGGGTTTTTTTTCTGTCTTCCTTCACCTTCCCTGCCCTGCTTAGCTTCCCAGCTCTTATTTATTCACTGCTTTGATTTTTGCCACCACCTTTGCATTTGAGGCATAAAGAGGTTTTTTAATTATCCCTGAAATAATTCTTTTTTTTTATTATTCTTCTCTTGAATCACAGGGAAAACAGGGGTTAGCAGCAGCGTGGGGGCCATGTCACTGCCTTACGGGTACCCTTTGCCCTGATCTCAGTGAGCCTGGACTGGGTTAAATTCTGCTTTAACTTTTGCTTCAACTTTAATATTTGCTTTAACTTTAATTTTTGCTTCAACCTTAATTTTTCCTTCAACTTTAATTTTTGCTTTAACTTTCACTTCAACTTTAATATTTGCTTTAACTGTAATTTTTGCTTTAACTGTAATTTTTGCTTTAACTTTAATTTTTGCTTTAACCTTAATTTTTGCTTCAACCTGCATTTTTCCTTCAACTTTCATTTTTCCTTCCTCCCGCTCCGTGGCAGCCATCCATCTCCCCCAGCCCGCTCCTAAATACCATTGCGATGGCATCCTCGACGAGGGCTCTCGCTTAACCCTAACACCGGTGAGGACCTGGAAAACAATGCCAATTACACGATTTTGCTTTTTCCCCCCATTTTTGGTGCAAAATATCATGGTGGCCCTGGCAGCGCCCGGTGCTGCTCACCCCCCAGGAGCTCCCCAACCTGGAGCTGATTCTTCCCTTCTTGGGGATGGGAAATGCACCTCGTTGGGGTTGCAAAGAAATTGCATTTCCACGAAAGCGAAGCGAAACGCTGCCAGAAGGTCGCAGGGGCTGCACGACGGGATGCTGAGCCGGGTGGGATGCTGAGCTGGGCTTTGCTTTGGGGTGGCAGCGGGCGCTGGAATCGTCTCCCCCCGGGCTCGTTTACCATTTGCATTCATTTAACGATGGTTGCGGAGACCCAGGGTGGGAGCAACTGCACCATCGCCTGCACAAACAGCCCTGGGATTAAAGGGAAAGCATGAAGGATGAGCCTAGATTGGGGATGCATCGCCCCAGATCTCCATCCCGGCGATGCACATCCCTGCAAATATTCACACCACCATCAAAGCAGCACCCAAACTTCCCCCAATTCGAGGACGCATGGACCAGGTCTGACGGCAGCACCCAAACTTCCCCAGGCTCCAATTTTTTGGAGGGATGAGCTACAAAATGCTCCCTGAAAATGGGTTGCAAAGGGAATGGTGGGTCCATGCTGGTGATTTCCCACTGCAAAATCCCGGCTGGCAGCGCAGGGATGCCGGGGAATGGAGGGGGGGGGGGGGCTGGGGCCGAGACAAAAAAAGGGTTCAAAGGGGAAAAGATTAAAACTAAACTAAACTGAACTAAATCGAAAGCGGGGGAGATAAGACGCGGGCGCCCTCGCTGCCTATTTAACATTCATTGGATTGAATAATCAGGCCTCATTATCTCAAATTGTCTGCATATTTGCCCTCAAAATGCTAATTTGAAAGTTGGCTGCGAGCGCCGTCTGCCTATTTTGACTAAAATATTATTTTGCTTTATTGTGCGTTGTTTGTAGCTCCGGGGGCATTTCCCCTTGCAAACTGAAAGGGAAATAGGAAAAAAAAAATAAAAAGGCAAAAAAGAAGAAAAAAACCCCAACGTTTATCAAAAGCTGGCCTGGGAGGAGAGCGGCGCCCTGTTTTGCGTAGAAATGGCATTTTTAGGCCTTCCAGTAAAATTAGAGGCGTTATCAGTTTCTTTTCGGGGATGGACGGTTTATCGTTCATCTCGGGAAAGAAAATAGGAGAAATAATTTGCTTTTATTCTGATTGTTTGGCGGAGCGGGGAGGGATGGAGGCTGCTGCTCCCCACGAGGTCCCCCCTCCCTGCCTTTCCCCATCTCCTTGCCCCCCATCACCCCTTCACCCCCATCTCTTCTTCGGGGGGTGAAATCAAAGCTCTGGGCTTTATCCACCGGATCCCACACGGAAAATCAACCATCGGCTCCATTTGATCTCCGGGCGGGCTTCAGAGCATCAATCTATTTACGTTATTACCCTTTCTAAAAGTCAATCAATAGATAATAAGGTGGGAATAATGGCCAGGAGTTAAAAACCCCCATTCACGGCCGAGGATTAGGGTTATTGAAGGGCAATTGCTTCGAAATCGTTTCAATCCGGCGTTAGCGATGCCACGATTCACTCGCTGGCTTACCCACAAGGCTGCCGGCCACCCCCAAATGACACATTTCTCATGCAAACCCCACACTGGCCCCCCCCAAAGCTGTTTGCACAGCAAACTGCAATTGTATGGGAGATTAACGGGGCTTTGCGGGGTTGGGGGGGAGGCCAGCAAGCCTTGTTGACAAATAAGGGTGGAAATCCGTCGCCATCAATTCTGTGGGTGCCTCTGGATTTGGCAATGACACTGCTTTTGACTTTCCCAGCTGGACAGATGGACGGGGGTTTTGAGTAGCTCCCAGATTTTGGGGGCAGATGGTAGCGTAAAAGGGGGGACCCGCAGAGGTGCTAGTGGCCCTGGGGATGCTGGAAACCCCCCGTACCAGGTTCCAGCCTGGGGAAAATCAGAGGAGGGACACTGTCGTGAGGCACGTTTGGCTCTCCTGCCCCATAACGGGAGCGTGGGGAAGGACAAACTTCCACCTTCCCATCTCCCCCAGTTGATGCTGACCCTTGGGATGGTGGGGACAGGCACAGCCTTAGGGTGCTGCCCAGGGATGTGCCCTTTTAGGGTTGATTAATGGGGTTTAGGGGCTGGTCAGAGCCCACATGTGTTCTCCCGGTTAGTGATGGGCTGAATTTGGCCAGCTCACTTTAGGATCAGCTAGCAAGCGGGATGCTGTGGATGGAGCCATCCCTGCAGAGTTCATGCAGCTTGGATGGACCTCCAGGGCAGATTTCAGCCCCTAGAAGCACCCATGCTGTCTGCCCTTGGCTTGTTTGCATGCGTGGTGGGACTGGGCTTGACTTCCTCCTGTAGATGGTCCTCATCGTCACCCAAAAGCTCAGCTGGAGCTTGCATAGCCAGTGGTGGCACAGGAGACAGGTTGTCACCCTCCACCGGGACCCCCTTTATCCACGCAGGGTCTCGGGAGAAACCTCCTGGCCCCGGGTTGTGCCAGCCCCAGTGTGTCCCAGCCTGGTTTGTCCCATCTTGCTGTGTCCCAGCCTCGGGGTGGCCAAGCCTGGTGCGTTCCATCCCAGTGTGTCCCAGTCCGGTTTGTCCCATTCTAGTGTGTTCCATCCTGGTGTGTTCCATCCTGGTGTCCTGCTTTGGTGTGTCCCAGCCCCAGTGTCCCTTCCCGGTGTCTCCCATCCCGGTGTGTCCCATCCCAGTATGTCCCATCCTGGTGTGTCCCATCCCGCTGTGTCCCATCCCAATATGTCCCATCCCGCTGTGTCCCATCCCGCTGTGCTATCCCCATGTGTCCCACCCTGGTGTGTATGTCCCACCCTGGTGTGTATGGCCCACCCTGGTGTGTCCCATCCCAGTATCCCCATCCCAGTCCCCCAGCCCGGTGTCCCCCCGCCCGCTGTCCCAGCCGGTGCCGCCCGGGCGCAGCGCGGTCGGGCAGTGGCCTCTGGCGGTCAGCGGGGGAACGGCCCCGCCGGGAACCGCTCGTTTGGACCCCGCTGGGAACCCCCCCGGGACCCCTCCTGGGACCCCCACTGCCCCCCCAGAACCCCGCTGGGAACCCCCCCCGGGATCCCTCCTGGGAATCCCCCTGCCACCCCCCTGGGACCCCCCTGGGATGACCCCCGGACCCACCCGGGACCCTGCTGGGACCCCCCCCCGGACCCTGCCCGCTGGGACCCGGCTGGGGCACCTCCCAACTGGGATCCTTATTAACTGGGAGCCCACTAACTGGGATGCTTGCTAACTGGGATCTCCGATGAGTAGCGATACACTCAGTAGGATCTACCAGAACTGGCAGCCCTGCTAATTAGCCACCTGCTAATTGGGATGTTTGATAGTGGGGATTCTCTTTAACTGGCAGCTTGCTGGCTGGAATTGTGCTAACTGGGATGCCTGTTAACTGGGATCCCTGCTAAATGGGATACTCACTACCTGGGATGCCTGCTACTGGGAATGCCCACTAACTGGGATGCCCACTAACTGGGATGCTCACCAGCTGGGATGCCTGTTAACTGGTATACTCACTAACAGTGGTGCATGCTAACTGGGATCCCTGCTCCCCACTATCTGGGATGCTCTTGGGTCTGCATGGATCAGAGACGCTCAGCACTTCGGGTGCCTTTGGGAATCGGTCCCAGATGCTCCGAGCAGCAGATGTTTTGCTGGAAGTGGCTTCGTTGCCACCGCTGGCATCCAAAAGAGCTCTGGTATGGAGCAGGATCAAAGCTGTGTGAATAGGGCAGAGCAGGATTTGTCCTTAGCCACGAACCCCATGAGCCACGGAATAGAAATAAGGAAGATTATGGAAAAAAAACCCACCAGTTTTCCTTCAGGTGCATGGAAAGGTGCAAAACTTTTAAAGAAGACATATCCCTCCTGCTCCAATTCTATAGCCCGCTTGTCTGCTGGTGGGGGACAACCCAGCCCAGCCCCGAGCCACCCAGCTGTGCTGCAGGACTGCCCCGCTTTGGGGCACGGCGTATTTTAGCTCTTCTCATACAGCTACGGATGTTATTATTTGCAGAAACTCCTCTGTTAAAGCTCTCAACCCCCAGAGCTCATGGGCAAGGAGTTCCCCAGGTCAACCACTTGCAGGGTTTAAAAAAAAAGATATTTTTCTTTATTTTTTTTCTGCCTTTCCACCTGCAAACAGCCCGCAGCAGTGGCGGTGACCCTGTGCACGTATGAATCCTCCTTGCAAAAACCTCCCTAGAGCTGGGTCAAGTCTATCCAGAGAAGAAGCGGAGCCGCATATCTTACGATGCTTAAGGGAGGGCTTTGCACTGCATCCCAAATCCGGGTGGTGAGACCTTTAATAACAAGAAAGGAAGAGTGAATTTAATTGAGGCAGGGCGGGGGGGGGGGGGATCTGGGATTCAGATAAAATGATCCGCGGACCGAGGGTCGGGCCTGGATCCTCCTCAGCCACTTGATGGCAGCCGGTGTCCAAACATTTTGCTTTTTTCTAACAAATTCAGCTGAATTGGTAGAAAATACTCCTTTTCCCTGCAAAATGTGGGTGTCCATAGCCCCCCGCCCAGGACTAGCACAGCACACGGGCAAATGGATGAAAAGGGATTTTTGTGTGTGAAGGGCACCGAGAACTGGGATGGACGGACGGACAACGGCCAGACAGAGGGATGCTGCTGGACAGAGGATGGACACAAGACCAAGGGGGGGGCCCTGGGGCTCCGGGGTCACCCCTGAGGCTGTCCGGGGCCGGGGGCGGGGGTGACCCTGGAGGCCCCACTCCTCTGCAGACCGACAATCCACACCCTGCCCAGACAGCCCGGCCTGGGGCTAATGAGCAGCATTGTTATTAATTAGCTCAGGAGCCGGAACCTTGGGGCAATTTTGCCTCAAAATTAGGCAGGAGCCATCCCTGGGTTCAGGTCCCTGTTCTGGATCCGGACCTGGTGACAGGAGATGCTCAGTTTGTTGGAGCAAACTCCCAATTCCAGCCCTCCTGTGCTCCTTGTTTGCATGGCAGCACCCCCACCAAATTGCTAAAATCTGACCCCCCCCATCTCTCCAGGACAAGATTTTCCCACCTGGCTCTCCCAAAGCGCAACCGGGTACCAGTAGCCCCATATCACCTGGATCCCAACTCCGCAGATGCCATTAGCATCCCACCCAGCACAGGAGTGGCGGGCACCCCCCCCATCCTGGGGCCACCCTGCTGCGTGGGGGTGCGGGGGGGGGATTGTTTGCTGAGCTCCATCAAACAGACAGAGAGGAAAAAGGGAATAAAAAAAGGGAAAGCACCTCCTAACCAAACATGCCCAAGACCACCGAGCCCCGGTGGGGGCCTCCTGCCTTTTTATCTCGGCCTTTTCAAGACTATAATTAAGAACTAATAATGCCGAATCTGCTGCCCTTTCATCTCTGCCCCCCCCCAAGGGCCTTTATTTGCCCCCAGCGCAGTGGCTGTGGGGTGATGCCCCCGTGATGAGCCGGGAAGCATGGCATCGCTGTCAGCACAGTGCCCACCGTTGGCTTTTTATGGCTTTTTGCTGTAAAAATACCCCCGGAGCAGCCTTCGCCTGCTGGAACCGGACTGGGATGTACCCCAGTACCGTGGAGCTGGGGTGTGTGTGTGGGGGGGTCCCCTGTCCCCATCCCCAAGGTGGCCACGCAGCTGCAGAGCGGAGGACGCTCCCTGCCAGGGCAGAGCCCTGTAATGATTTTCTCAGTGCCGGAGCGATCCTTGGCAGGGGGGTTCCCAACTCGGGGGGGGGGGGCCCAACACGGGGGGGTG
>NW_010973177.1:4500995-4501696 GCF_000737465.1 Haliaeetus leucocephalus | reverse complement strand
TGGGGGGGGGGGGTCCCAACTCGGGGGTGCTGCACAAGCATGTCCTGGGTCCCGGAGACCTTGTGAAAGTTGAGTGAGGGGGCTGCTGCGGTGCAGATGTGGGCCCCGGCCCCCCAAGTCCCCCGCGCCCCATTTCCTCCCCAATAAACCCCCGGGCCCTGGTGGAGTCCTTTGACCGGGGCTCGCTCCCCCGCCGCGCCGGGCCCGAGGTGTGACTTTTCCCAGCTCATTAGGAAAAGCTGCACGATTTTAAGAATCTCAGACCCTAATGACCATCTGAATCCCATCAGCCGAGAAGGGGCGAGCTGGGAGGGGGTGCAGCGACAGCCCCTCACCTCTGCCACTGCTTCTCAGAGCATCCCTGGTCCTGTCCCTTCGCCTCGCTGTCCCGGAGTGTATTATGCCCCCCCCCAAAATCAGCCGTGCAGTGGGGTGCGTGCTGGTGCGATGAGCTCAGAGTACCAAGGGGGACTCCGAGCCCCCCCCCCGGGGGCTTTGGTGGCCTTGGGATGACACCGTCTGTCCTGTGGTGTCCCCCGGATCCTCTTGCCTGAGTTTTTCAGGGCCAAAGCCACCCTGGGAGGGGGACAGGGTGGTCTTCGCCTTGGGGGAGGACACACGGGGGTCTCTGCCCCAGGGACATGGGGGGGGCGACACACACGACACCCCAGTCGAGCGCAGGGGCACATCGAAGGCGGGGG
>NW_010973177.1:4488641-4500488 GCF_000737465.1 Haliaeetus leucocephalus | reverse complement strand
CCCAGACATCCCACACCAGGACACCCCTGTGCCCGCCTCTGCTGTGGGGACACCCCCCAAATGGGGATCTCCTTCCAGCTCCCCAAGGGGGGACCCCTCTCAAGGGGACTTCTTCCAAGGACACCCACAACCACCTCTCCTGTGGGGACACCCCCCAAATGGGGACCTCCTTTCAGCTCCCCAAGGTGGGGGGGGGACACACCTTTGGCCACCTCTTCAAATGGGGGACCCCTCTCAAGGGGAGTTCTTCCAGGGGGACCCTTGTGCACCTCTCCCATGGGGACAACTCCAAATGGGGATCTCTTTCCATCTCTTTGAGGGGGGGGGAACCCTTGGCTAACTCTCCTGGGGGACCCCTCAAGAAGGGGACTTCTTCCAGGGAGGGTTGACTTCTGTCCACCTCTCCCATGGGGATGTCTCCAAACGGGAATCTCCTTTTACCTCCCCGAGGAGGGGACCCGTACCCACCTCTCCTGGGGGATGCGTCTTCCAGAGGGGGGGCACCCCTGCCCACCTCTCTTTTGGATGTCTCCATAGGGGGGACCTCTTCTGTCCCCCCAAATGGGACCCTCTGGCCTCTCTCAGGGGGACATCTCCAAATGGGGGGAGCTCCTTCTACCTCTTCGTGGGGACTTCCTCCAAAGGGATTCTCTCCAAGAGGGACTTGTATCCACCTCTCCGAGGAGATCCTCTACAAACGGGGGACCCTCTCCCACCTCTTCAAATAGGGCACCCCCTCCAAAGAGACCCCTTTTACCTCTTTAAAGGGCACACCTCCAAACGGGAAGATCCCTTCTGCCTCTCCAGGAAAGGACCTTCCAAGGGGGGACCCCACTCTAAAAGGGGACCCCTCCGATAGCTCCTCTCCACCCTGACACCCCCCCCCGCCTCCTCCAGGCTTCCTGATCTCCAAGTGCTGCTTGCCCATCTTCAAAGCCAAGACTGGCAAAGCCAAGCGGGTCCGGACCATCTTCACCAGTGACCAGCTGGCCCGGCTGGAGAAGGAGTTTGCGCGGCAGCAGTACATGGTGGGCACGGAGAGGTGCCTGCTCGCCTCCTCCCTGCACCTCACTGAAGAGCAGGTAGGATCCACCATGCTCCATCTCCATCTGCCCCCCCCAGCAGCTCCAGGGAGGCTCCCAAACCTGTGTGCCAATGGGTGGGACCTGGAACAGGAGCCCTGTGGGGCAGTCATTGCAGATAATTTACATTAAAAGGGTGGAGGATCACAGATAGGGAAACTGAGTCGCAAAGCGGCTGTCCCAGGGTGACGTGGAGCGGTTTAACTTGTGACCAGCTTAAGGCTGGATCTTCTCCACCGCTGGCAGGTCCCAGCTCAGCTCCTGGTTTGCAGGGCACAGTTTTTCATCTCGGTGGGGACAGATCGTGGCAGGGGACATCTGTCCTGGTCAGCCAGGGACTGTTGGAGGCTGTGGGCACCTAAGGGGTTGTGGAGTATCTGGGCACTGCCTGAGCCACGGGGGTTTAGGAAACCATGAGTCCATGGAAAAGCCAGGTTTGAAAGCTAAGCTTTATCTCTTCCTCAGGTGAAAGTCTGGTTCCAAAACCGGCGGATCAAGTGGAGGAAACAAAGCCTGGAACAGCAACAAGCCAAACTGGCCAAAATGGGTTTGGCCACCCCGCAGAGGAGCCCCGACTCGCAGAGCCACCACGGCGAAGAGGACAAGGACTTCCCAGCAGAGTCGGAGGACGGCCAGGAGGACACGGCCTCCTCCCCCAGCTCAGGGACAGCACCTGCACAGACTGTGACAAAAAGCTGCTGAATCGCCCCTTCGGGCCGCTTTTCCATGTGTATTATATGAATGTATCATATCTAATATATACAGGGCACCAATTATTTTTGCAGTGCAAAAATAAATTATTTATGCTACTCTTGGGCTCATCTTTTCACTAGGAGAAGGAGGAACACCACATGCCTGCAGTGGCAGCACGCATTCAGTGGGGGCTTGTTCATGGAAGCAAGCCCTGGAGGTCTGGGGGAATGGGGGGTCACCTGCACACCCCACCCATGATCAGCCCCATAGCCAGGCTCATCCCAAAGGCACTGGGTGTTCAGATACCTCCTTGTGCTCTAAAATAGTTCGGGACCTTCACAGAGCCCAGGTCCTTGTAGGGAACCTCCATCTCATGGTCCATCCTTCTCCATCTTCCCACCAGCAGCATCTTCACCGTAACAGCCCGACCCAGTGATGGCATCCTGCTCTCTGGGGCTTTTGGAGCAAGGAAAGTAGGGAAAACGCACCTGGAGAGCAGAGCTGGTGGTGGCTTTGCGAGCTGGGCACCTGGGGTGCTGTCTCAGCTGGGCAAGGATTAGCCAGGTTTTAATTTTAACTGCTTGACCCTGCTTAGGCAGATGTGGAGGTTTCAAATCCAGCTGGTTTTGGCTGGACACTGGCCTGCAGATGAGCCATGGATGGGCTCTGTGGGGAGCTGGGGATCTTCTTGCAAGGATGCAAAGCAAGTGAGTGCCACTGGTCCTGGACCTCCTAGATAAGAGCAGAAATGGGGACATCTGGGTGCTTGCTGGGGTAGCACCCACTCCTGCTAACTGTATTTTCTCCATGTCTGCTCTGGGCTTGGGGCTGGAGGAAGAAGGGACCCAGGTGGAGGGTTTATTTGAGCAGGTGTGAAACCTGATGCAAGGAGAAGGGGGACAATGCAAGGAGAGGGGGGACAATTAAGGTGGGGATGGTGCAAAGAAGGGGACAGTGCAAGGAGAAAGAAGGGGGACGATGCAAAGAGAGGGGATGAAGCAAAGAGAAGGGGATGAAGCAAAGAGAAGGGGATGATGCAAGGAGAGGGGACAGTGCAAGGAGAAGGAGATGATGCCAGGAGAGGGGACAATGCCAGGAGAAAGGGATGGTGCGTGGAGAGGGGGAATGATGCCAGGAGAGGGGGACAGTGCAAGAAGGGGACAATATAAAAAGGGGACGATGCAAGGAGAAGGGGACGATGCAAGGAGAAGGGGACAGTGCAAGGAGAAGGGGATGGTGCCAGGAGAAGGGGACGATGTGATGGAAGCTGCCCTTTGTTCCAGCTGTTTTCAGAGCCAGGATTAGCCGGCTGGTCTCAAAGAGCCCAAACTGTGCTAATGTCTTCACATGTCTGCTGAGAGCCCAGGCTGCGCCGGTGGGTTTAACCCGCTAATCTCGCATGCCGGTGGGTTTATTGCAATCATCCCCGAGACAACAGGGCTTACGGGGGATGTTTTAATATCGCCCGGCCGGGGGCCAAGCTGATTGCAAGAGTTAACTTGTTCTCAGGACACCTTTAATCCCCTGGGAGCTGGCAGCGCTCAGCCTCGGGTAGGATTGGACCTTTTCCACGGTGCTGGGCTCCTCCAGGGCAGGCAGCGGGGGATCCGTCGCGCTCCGGGGGATGCTCCTGCAGGGTCTGGCCAGCTCAGACCCCTGTGCGGGCAGTGTCTGTCCAGGGAAATGACTTTTTAATTAAAACTGCTGGGCTTGATTGAGTTTTTCAAAAAGTGACTTTTATATGAGATGAATTAAACCACATCCATGCCTTTAGCACCTTGGGCTTTGACCAGGAGGCTTTTCTCATGGTGGGTGATAATCCTTGAGGGGGTGGCCGGTCCCTGGGGGTGCATGGGGGGCTCAGGATGCTTGTGTTCCCTTTCCTACCTGCCAAGGGACAGCAGGTGCCGAGGAAGGCCATCCCCTGTCTTCCTCTCACCCAGTGATTAACCTGTTTGCAGGTTCCTTAGGATGGGGAAGGAAGCATATATACAGGACAAAGCAGCCGATTACTGGGGATGAGAAGAGCCAAACATGCTGGTCTGACCCTGATAATGGGATGGAGTTGATGGTTTGCAGAAAAGCTGGATTCAGCTGGGTCATTGTATGCCTTCCCAAACCCCTGCCAACCCTGTAAAGGGGGTAGAAATGCAGCTTCCTTCTCCCATCGGAGACATCTCCCTTCCCAGTCCAGGGTGAAGGTCTTGCAGCTCAGCCCAGCTCCTGGAAGCTCGACCGGGGCACATGTATTGGGCTCAAACCTGGGCACAGCAATTTGGCACCGTGGAAAATAAAGGAGAGAGATGCTGTGAGAGCTTTGCAATGTCTTGGGCTGGATCAACCCACCTGGGACAGAGCCTTGGCTCCTCTCATGCACCAGGAAAGCCTGTGCAAAATAAGAGCTGTGTGTCCTTACCCGAACCCCACATGCACCCCAAAAACTGTGCTAGTCCCTTCCCAATCCTGTGTAGTATCACATCACTGTCTTAAAGATGCTGTTTTTTTCACCTATCTGCAAAAAACAAGTTGGCTTTCAGTGACAGATAATTGTAAGGAAGTGAGAATTAAGCAGCCTTATTAAGAGGATAGTGGTTATCTGCTAAAGTACAGTGCTGAGCCCTCCCCAGCAAATCTCCGCTCTGCAGATAAGTAGGCAGCTTGTAGGAGGACAGGTAGGTTGTGAGATGGGTGGGTGGATGTATTAGGGTGGACTATTTGCCCAGAGGAACAGCCTGGGCTGCATGTGGATAAGATGGATGAGTGGATGATTGGGGATGAATGCAGGGTGCTGGCGAATAGGTGCAAATGGATGGCTGGGTAAATGGGATGGGATAGGAGAGGAAAGGAGAGATAGGAGAAGGGATGACCCGGTGGAGCTGTAGCATACAGCTCCTCTGTGTCCCCCTCCCTGCTCTCCTTCCTGCCAGGATTATTCCTGCTGAGCACATGGCGACGGACGTGATTTGTTTGCACGAGTCGCGTTTACTCAGGATGGTAGAAGTTTGCAGGACAGGGTGTTTGGATGCTGGAGCAGCAGGACCCCTCCATCCCCCCCCAATCCCCGTGACCCAGCTGCTTTCCCAGGCGCCTTTTGCATCCCTTCCCCGAACTGGGAGCCCCATTCTCCTCAGCTGATTGCCCCCCCGTGCTCTCTTTTCAGGGGGGGTTTGCTAAATGGGATTACCAGGTGCTGGGGTGGGCAACCTGCCGGCGGCAGAGGTTCAAGGCAAAGCCCGACCCAAGCCGGGATGCAGGGCGCCGGGGTCGGCCGTGCGTGTTTCCAGGCTCCGTCTCGTCATGTAATCTTGTTAAATGGTCAGGGAGCATTTCCCCCTGCTTCTCCCTGCCCTTTAATTCCTGATTGAAACATCAAATAAGCTTCCCAAGGCTGCCAGGCAGCTCTGATGGTTCCATGCTGCCCGGTTGCAGTGGAAATAAAAAAAGACTTCATGAGCAATGGGAGGAAATGCCATGACATCCCATCTTTTGCAGTCTTTCTGGGATGAATTTGCCCCAAGTTGCCTTGCTCAGCCAAAGAGCAAAGGCACCGATTCTTTGCATTAAACTCTCAGCTGGAAGTAGCTCCTGGATACATGAAAATGAGGGTGAAACAGGGTGACCTGCCTGGAAATGCAGCGGGGAAACTGGGCGCCTAAGGAGACCCCTCATACGGGGTGAGCATTGCAGTGGCCAAAATATCTGGGTTTTAAAATCCCAGGTTTAAAAGGTGTTTATCCTGCAGCAAGAAACACAGGGCTGTGGAGCAGGACCATGCTGTCAGAGCGAGAGCAAGCAGTGCCATGTCTAAATCCTGCATTGGGCTGTGCAGGGTGGTTCGAGGTCTGCTAAGGGAATGCCATCAGCCCTGGTCTGGGTTTGCCATGGGGCACATCAACTCATATAGCTGCTGGTGCTCACCCCACAGCACCCTGCATCCTGCTCCTTGCTCCTTCCTCACCTCCCATCTCAGTCTCAAAAATGGAAAGACTGGGAAGAAATCCCTCCCCAGCTCTGCTCCCAGCCATGCACATGGCAGGGCCTGCCAGAAACCAGTTTTCACCAGTGGTGAAACAAGCTGTTAAGATAAAGAGAAAAAAATTATGAAAATCGCACCATGTCCCCCTTTGCAAATGGTTTGTGGCACAAAATCCCTGCAGCACTGCCACCCCAGCATGGTTGGGTGTACCGGGGGCCCTGGCACCAGACACCCTCTGCAACCGTGTGATTTTATTTTAAAAGGTTGATTAAATCATTAAATCAGGTAAACCCTGATGGTATGGGATGAATAAGGGGATCTCGTCAGGAGGTGCGGGACTGACAGTCAGATAAAGTGCTCCCCAACTCTGCCAAAACCTCCTCCCGGCACTTAGGCTGTGATGCTCTTGTGCCTCAGTTTCCCCAGCTGCAGGAACTGGGTAAGTACAGCCTTGGACACGTGTGGTATCGGCTCGACTCCTGCTTATCCGGGCCGGGTCTGATCCCACTCCCACTCAGCACCCCTGCCGAGAGCCGAGCAGGATCCGACCCTTGCTCTGCCCCATCCTTCCCCCACTCCATCTCTATTGATTTAATAAGATGGAGAGGAATTAACGGGGCCGGAGCATTGGAATAATGAAAGATGAACAAAGGGGCAGCACTAGCAAAGATGCTGCCAGCTTTTAATGATGAGGCCAGGCAGATCCCCTGCTAGCTGTCCCTTTGGAGTGGCGATTAAGAACATACTGTTATTGTTAAGGCAGAGAGATAAATCCCTGCACCGTTTCTGATGTGATCAGCCAGGGCTTCTCCCTACAATTTGTGATCCTATTGTGGACGGTGTTTGCCCTGGGCAAGGAGAGTCTGGGAACCACTTATGAACCATCCTTTGGTCATTAGTCTCCTCATTAGGAGAGAACAATGTGGGGGAAAAAAGATAATTGAAGGGAGCAGCGGGCTGATCGTGCACTCGGGCCTGTACCAGGGCTGCCTCAATGCTTAGTTTGTTTATAATTCCCAATTAATTTTAAATGTGTGGTTTCGGGATGCTCTCAATACCTGCAACTGCAACCCCTGTGAACAGGGTGCTCAGGTCTGTGCTTGACGGGAGGACAACGGAGCATCCTCCGAGGCCTTGCGGGTGGTTATTAGCTTATTTTTTGGGGGTCACCCAGACTTTGCCGTCGGCTGGGTGTACCCCCATCGTGGACTCAACCCCTGGACTCAACCCATGTTGTATTTGGAGGGACCCCAGGCAAGGAGGACGGGCCCCCCGCACCCGGGGAGGGTGAGGGTGGTGGGATGCAGCGGGTCCCACTCCCTCATTTCACATCTGGCTGAGATACGAGGCCAGATGTGACACCGAAGGGTGGGACATCGAGGAACAGACCCGCTTGGATCGGGACAGCATCTCCTCACCGAAAAGCTGGGGCAGAATCCAGCCCTGCTGAGCCTCACTGCAGCGTGGGGATTAATTCAGATTTTGCCTGGAAATACCAGCCTGGGCGACAAATCACAGGAAAGCCCCGAGGCTGTGGGGGGAGAGGTGCTTTGCCCCACAACCTTGGCAATGGAGTAATAAGAGGAGCAGGTCCTTGTCCCCGTCCCCAGGGACACCCTGCCCGGGCTGGGTGCAGGGCTCCGTGCCCCGGGGAGGAGGTGGAAGAGCCGCAATTCCTCAGGATGCTTGATATTATCAAGTGCTAATGAGACCTGGATGGGACTGAGGTGCTTTGCAGGCCATTATCCCAAATTAACCTGACAATGCAGCCGGGGCCAGTGTCTGAAGGGCGGCTGGGGTGTGTATTGGCCGTCTGGGGCTGGGGGGAGAGAAGGGTGCTGCCCTCTGCCTTCCTCCCCCCCTGCCCGCACCCCCGAGCTGAAAGCAAGAGCCTTGCGTTTTGCAGGGTTAGTTTTCCATTGCCTGAACGTGTTGAACCGGCCCCCCGAGAGAGGTTTGACAAGCAAGAGGTGGAATAAGGTGATAGGGATGGAGAGGATGGGAGCGGTCTCCTGCGCTGGCCAGCGTTTGGGATAAAATTCTTGGAGGAAACTCCTAGTTCCCAAGTCCTTGTGTCCATCCCATGCTGCTACTTGCACGGGGCTTTCACCAGTGCTTGGGCAGTGGATCAAACTGGGGAGCGCTCAGCTGAAAAGTAACCATGATCTCCGAAAAAGCATCTCCCTGGAGCCGGTGGCCATCCCTGTGCTGGGGTCTCACAGGGGGATGCATGGGGCTGGCCGTGCTCTTGTCACCCGCAACCAGGGCTCCCATTGCTGTATAACGCCCTCAAAGAGCAAACGGTGCCGTGTCATCGCTCCTGGCCTCAGCCCAGTTTGGGTCTGTTAATGGGACCTTGCAAGGTGCCGAGGATCCAGAAGGCAAAAGTGAACTGTGGCCGGATCCTGCTGCAAACAGGAGAGACGGGGTTTGCCAAGAGCGATCAACACCAGCACCTTGATCTGGAGCTCTCTGCAGCTCCCCAGCACCTCGCTGAAGGTGGTGAAGCCAAGGCAGGATGGCACCCGGCGCTGCTGGGTGCTCCTTGAGCAAAGAGCATGCACAGTAACTACCGTTAGCCTGAGTAATTTATCTTTTCTAGACTTTATGTTGAAGGAATGAACACGCATCAGTTATCCTCTGAGGTGTCTCCACTTTTTGCAGGGAAGATGAATCCCCATTCCCCTCTTCCTACAGGATTCACTGGGATCTGGCTTGGGAAGGGGCAAATCACCAGCTCCAGGAGCCGCGTGATTTGGAGACATTCCCCGTTGCCTTTTTATTATCAGATTATGGATTATTATTTATTATTATGGATTACCACAGGACAAATGGCTGCAAAAAACTGACACAAGGCTAAAAGCTAAAGCTGGTGTTCAGCATCCCATTTTTTAAGCTAATTTTTTTTTTGGAGAGTAAAAGGCATGAGCTCATGATTTCAGACTCCTTACATTGGCGGTGCTGCGCTAGTTATCCTAATGAGCGCAAGCACACGCCTGTCTAATCAGCAACAGGAGCCCTGGGATCCATCTTCTCCCTAATAGGATGCGACTGGAAGGATGCTGTCGGTCGAGAAGATGTTTTCCCACTTGCAGAAGGACTCACGTCCCGGATTACTGATGCACAAAATCCCCATCACGTTTTCGCGTGTGCTTGCTGTGGGTTTGGGGAAATTTCCGCCACTTCTTTCGCCCGCTGGGATGGTTTTGCGGCTCGGAGAGGGATGGAAATGGAGCCAGGCTCTCCCCACTGACGGAGGCGAGGTGTGAAATTTCTCATGGGCAAACAAGTGAGAGCTGCGGGGTGCCCAGAAGAAGGGGGACAGAAAAGATGAAGGGGGGGGGGCGAAGGAGGAGAAAAAGCAGCAGCCAGAGAGAAACAAAAATCCCCAAAGCAGCAACCTGGTTTGAAGAGTGGGGCGTTTTCTATGAGGGGATTGTAAAATGCACTCTCTCTTTCCCCTTTGCAGGGGGGAATAAGGGCCCCCACTCTATCTGATAGTCATTAGCATCAATTAGCCCCGTTTGAAGTAGGCAACATCTTTGTCTCTTTGCAAAAAAAGAAATAAAAAAACCTTTCAGGGAGCCCATAATAACATCTGGAGCAAGGAGAGGCTGAACTCAAGTTCCCCACTTTCATCTCTTGTCGAGGTACTTGGAATGTTAATGCAGCCTCATTCTTTAATGGAGTTATCAGGAAATGCTTTTCACCTCCTTCCCTTTGCTCAGGGGGGATGTTTACAAAGGGCTGGGGGCTTTTTTTGTTGTTTTGTTGTTGGGATTCCCCCCCCAAGAAAATCCCCCTCCCCTTTTATTTTCTATGCTCTTGAGAAACAAAACTGGAATAAAATTAAAAAAAAAAACCCAAACACCGAAACCCCACTACCAAACAAAAAAAAAAAAAAAGAGGATCAGGGCCCATCCTTTCATCTCCCCTGTCCAGCTCCTGCAAAAGCCCCCTTTGCTGGGAGCAGATGGGGTGGTTCAACCCCGTGTGGGCAGGGGGAGGCGGGGGGTTCCCCCGGCCCTGAGCCCCCGCTCTGCCTGGCTGCTGGGTGCTATATTTCCCAAGTCATTACCAGCGAGTGAAAATTTCCAGCTTTCGAACCAAAATGCATTAGCTGAGCACACAGTACTAATGGGAAACAGGACGCGTCATTAGGCAGCGAATTCGGCCAAGTGGGAGAAGGCGAAGGGAAAAGTCAGCCGGTGCTTTTGCTGGTTGTCCGTCCCTCCGGCTTGCTGTCCGTCCGTCTGTCCATCCTTCCTGCCAGCAGCATCTCACCGTAACCTCCCGCTCTGCCCACAGCTCGCCTGCCCCAACAACCGCCATGTAAAACTGCTCCCTTGATAACTCCTTGTTGGAGCATCTCCAACATCTCTTTCCACAGGAATTACAGTGGCAGTCACAACTTAGGATGAAGAGGGAAAATAATCAAGAGATTTAAACAGGCTTTTAATAAAACAAATCAAAAACTTGTATAACGACACCCATATTTTAATCCACACAACCTCTGTGCAAGCAAAGCCAGAAGCTGTGAATCTCTGTGGGTTTTTTTTCTCAGTAGCGGCTTTTTTTTGGGGGGGGGAGAGGCTTCGGCACTTGCCCAGCTTTGAACGTGTGATTTCAATTAAGCACATAGTTACACGGCGGCAGGATTGGGGCTGGCTGTTTGGATAAGGAGCAATAAAGCGGCAGCTGTATTTATTCACTTATTTTGAAGCTGCTGTGGAAGACAGGATGCTAAATGGCACGAAAAAAGTGTTTTGAAGGCAAACTTGAGGGACTCTTTTGTCTCCTGCGGGCATCCTCTTCCCCAAGGTTCCCGTAGCCATCACCAGGGTGCTCCCTCACGAGCAGGATAATCCTGCCCATGCATTCCCATAATTTCCATTTGCTTTGAAATGCTCAAAAACATAGAGATGCTCATTTATAACCAGGTCTATTTCTACGGCTTGGGCAGTGAAAAGAGACTTTAAATGGCACGAATCCCTGAGTTAAGGCAGGATTTACGGGATACGGAGAGCTAGCCTGTGCACGCAGAGATGTTTAATGCTGGGTTATTAAACCATGGGGGATTTTTGGTCTGTGTTTATTAACCTGGAGACTTCGGTCTGGGGATTTCTCCATGGTTGCGTACACCGGACTGAATTTTCAGCGTTAATTCGGTGCTTGTGGAGATTTGAGCAGGAACGGTTGCGTTTGCACAGGGCTGCGAATCCCCGGCGTTGTGTTTGCTGAGTACGCTCACATCTGGGCAAGGTGTCTGTGCCATGCGCAGCTCTCCATCGCATCGGACCATGTGTCTGTGCTTGGCTCATGGGGATGGCACCCAAACCAGACAAACAGCTAAATTTCCAAAGTACAGTCGCCTTTTAGCCTGTGCGAGCTCCTGATGTGTTTTTTCCCATACCCCAGATATACATCCAGGCTCTGATACAGCCGAGCAGGTACACCCGGACACGTTCCCCTTGGCAGGACGGGCTCGCACAGCCGGTCCCGGGGTACGTCGGTGACCGTGGGCAGTGGGTAGGGGTGGGCTGGCCTGAGGAACATGGCCAGGGGGATGGCGTGGGTGCTCCTGTGAGGCCTGGGGGGAAAGCGTGGGTGTCGGGGGGGTTTGGGTGTCAGGGGGGGTCAGGGTGGGGAGCTGTAGGTGTCCATGTGGGTGTCCACGGGGGAAGGTGAGGGTGCCGGCGAGGCTGTGGTGGGGAAGTTGTAGTTGGCTGTGAGGAAGGGAGGAGGTGTCTGGTGGAAGGAGCAATTGTCCACGTGGGCGTCTGTCTGTAGTGGGTGTTGGTGTGGGTGTCCACGGAGCAGGAGAAGGTGTCCACGGGGAAGGAGCGGGTGTTGGTGTGGGTGTCCACAGGAAAGGAGCGGGTGTTGGTGCGGGTGTCCACGGAGTAGGAGAAGGTGTCCACGGGAAAGGAGCGGGTGTCAGTGTGGGTGTCTGCGGGGAAGGAGTTTGGGTGTCGGTTCGGGAGTCTGTGAGGAAGGAGCGGGTGTCCGTGTGGGGGTCCATACGGGTGTCCAGGTGGGTGTCAGTGGAGGTGCCAGCAGAGAAGGAGGGGTGTCCGCGGGGGTGTTGGCGTGGAA
>NW_010973177.1:4488166-4488631 GCF_000737465.1 Haliaeetus leucocephalus | reverse complement strand
TGGGTGTCCACGGAGCAGGAGAAGGTGTCCATGGGGAAGGAGCGGGTGTTGGTGTGGGTGTCCACAGGAAAGGAGTGGGTGTTGGTGTGGGTGTCCACAGAGTAGGAGAAGGTGTCCATGGTTAAGGAGTGGGTGCCAGTGTGGGTGTCCATGGGAAAGGAGCAGGTGTCAGTGTGGGTGTCCACGGGAAAGGAGTGGGTGTTGGTGCGGGTGTCCACGGTGTAGGAGAAGGTATCTACAGGAAAGGAGTGGGTGTCTGTGGGTGTCCACAGGAAAGGAGCGGGTGTTGGTGCGGGTGTCCACGGAGTAGGAGAAGGTGTCCACGGGAAAGGAGCGGGTGTCAGTGTGGGTGTCTGCGGGGAAGGAGTTTGGGTGTCGGTTCGGGAGTCTGTGAGGAAGGAGCGGGTGTCCGTGTGGGGGTCCATACGGGTGTCCAGGTGGGTGTCAGTGGAGGTGCCAGCAGAG
>NW_010973177.1:4434405-4488156 GCF_000737465.1 Haliaeetus leucocephalus | reverse complement strand
CACGGGTGGGGAACGGGGGGTCTTGGGGACGGAGCGGGAGGGGGGGGGTGCGGAGACCCTGGCATCACCCGCACTGGAAAATAAGGGGGTTTGGGTCACCAAAAACTGCCCTCCCCCTCCTTTTGTTGTATTTTTTCCTTTCCTTTCCTCCGACGGCTGCAGTTTCATTTCCCGCAGCCTCTCGACCAACCCCAAGGCGAAGAGCTGCGTTGGGGCTGTGGGAAATGAAGGAGGGAGAGGGAAGAGTTTCCTAATATTTCTTTTTTCCCCCTCTGTAGTGATCGATAATTAATATTAGCCATCTACCCCCAACATTAAATGACTGGGTGAAGTGAGACCCAGATGACGCAATTTACATACTTCAGGCTTGACTTCAGGAGAAGGTTTCAGGTCAAGGACAGCCCCCCCATGTGCCCCCACCTGCATTTTAAGGGTAGCTTTGCACACACCGGCATTTATTTCTCTTTTCATGTACTAGAAAGGCACCGCAATGCCTGTGTTTTCATCATGCCTCCCCAACCCTGCTGTAATTTCCCAAAGCCTCAGCCCTGCAAGTAATTTCTGCACCATGCCAGCACCCCTCTGCTGTTGTGTGGGGCCCCCTCTTCTCCCAAAGCTGCCCTCAGTCCGGCTGTAATTTTGCTCTCCTTGCAGTTTTTCACTTGCAGAAGTGAAACTGTGGAGTGTTTCACAGCGTCCGGCCCCAAAAACTTTGTATTTTTAGTGCAAAAGCACCTAAGGAATAAGGATTTTGTCGTTGATCCGTGGGTAAAATTTACAGAGTGGTGACGGATGATGTCGGCTAATCCATCAGGCTCTCTATTTTCACTGAGGGGTACTGCAACTTTTTATAAGCAAAACGACTCATTTGTTTTAATGAAGTACCTCTATTCAGAATATTTTTCTTGAAATTAAGTATCTTTTTAGCATTCAGAGCCTGGTCTCGTCGTTGCCCAGGCAAAACCAGCAGCCAAGCATGTATTTTATTTGTATAAGGTACTCTTGATTTGATCCTGATAGCTACTATATTCAGGTACCAAAAGTATTTGCTTTGTACTCTTGATCCTTTTTTTTAACTGCTTAGCATAATTATTGAATCTATTCTTTCTTTTACGAGACAGCATCTGCATAGTTGCATTAATCTATGTATTATATCAAATATACAAGTATGAAAATATAGTTAAACAATTTGCAAAGCTATTTCCACAAAGTATTTCATGTTTGAAGTTACACTTGCTATTATCCCAGTATTAAAATAGAAAAAATGTGACGGGTGAAATTATTTTAATGATGAAAATAGTTTTAAGTGCAATTACGGCTGTTAAGCTGTCAGGTCTCCATCCCACAAATCCTTAAACACCCGTAGAATTTACACCCAGTTAATGAAACAAAGTAGGTCAGGGTGCCCATTTGTGCCTGGAGAACATGACAACATCAGTCATTAAAGGAGAGATAAGTAGCGGGTGTGAATTGGCATAATTATGTACCATATTTCCATAAAAGTTAAAGAAACTTGCCAAGCTATAGATATATCATACCAGTCCAATGTCCCTCCTGTACCCTGATGCCTGTGCAATGACTCTGGCTTAGCAGGAGCTCCGCTCAAAGCAGAGCTGATCTCAAAGCCAGATCGCATTGCCCGGGGGCTGAGATTTCAGGATGGCAATGGTGGGGGAGCGTTAATGGCCTGATCCTGCAGATGCATACTGCATACTTTGCTTTCCACCCAGAAAAGTCCCGTTGGCTGTACTAGTGGGTTCTCTTTCTTAAAGTTAAGTGGGTGCTTGAGTGCTGGCAGGACAGAAGCTGTGGTACCATCAGACATATCTTAGTGCTGGCCTTATCTGGTTCCTAATACCTTCAGGACTGTACTTTGATACTTGGAGGTGTTCTCAGGGCACCCAGCGGTCTGGCCTGTGCAGGCAGGTGCCACTGCTTGGAGTCTTTCTGGGGCTCAGAACAGGAGTTTTTGGCATTGAGCAAGATGGGCTTGACTCTCCCTCCAGTGCTCCACACTCAGATGTGCAAAGTCTACACTAATGTTTCTGTGCATGTCGTAACTTCAGAACCAGCATCAACGGATGCAGAGTTTTTTTGTTTTGATGGCTGCAGGCCTCTTTCCTCAGCCCTTGACTGAGGTCTCTCCACCCTGCAGTCCTCCCAGCAGTGAGATCTGGCTCCTGTGAAGGTCCTTCAGAAGGACAGAACTGGTTCTGATGAGATCTGTGGCTCCTGGGAGATGGTCAGGGGTAGCAGTCACACGCTGACTCCTTTTGAACATTAAGATGTGTGTGAATCAAAGTCTGTGCTGGCAGGAAGACAGCTTTAGAAACCAGAGACAGCACTGCTCTTAGGCTGGTGCCGGCTGGTCCTGTGACAGTGCTGATGTTGTATTGTATGTTAATTAGGTAATTATGGTAATCATCAGGCCAGAACTAGATAGGAGACTGAGACCAGATCCACTTGTTAGTCCTGCTAATGCTTCTGCACACAGAGGAACTTTAAGGATGAGTTGAACCTGACTAAGGTTCAGGATGAGGACCTGCACGAGGGCTGGTGACTCTTGTCTTCAAGCCAGTCTGCCACCTTCAGTATCTTCTCCTGGACGCTGGCTGACTACGGGTGCCAAGGGAAGGGTAAAAGCAGGGGCCAGCATGGGGTAAACTCCCCCAACCTTCAGACATTTGTGACTGGGGACTTCTCGAGACGGAGGTGGGATTTTTGCATTCAGCAGTTCTTGATGGACTTTATTATTCTGTTACAAAGATCCTGTATTGATGGAGGTCAAACCCTGCTCACCTCATTAAGCGCTGACTTCTTTGGGTCTGGTTGCACGTCCAGGACTGTCCCAGGTTGTACCTATGAGTCAAATCACAGAATAGGTTGGAAGGGAGCTCGAAAGATCATCTGGTCCAACCTTTTGTGGGAAAGGGAGCCTAGATGAGATGATTTAGGAAGGGACAGGATAGGGACATCCCTGCTTTTCTTTTTGGTGCTACTTTCTCACAGCCCCCTTTAGTGCATAGAGCAGCTGCATTGCTGTTTGCTACAGCTGAAGCAAGCTGGGTTTGGCACATCAACAGGGCTGGAGGAATGGCCTCAAACATGCAGACCCCTTCAGTCGCTGCTTCTTGCTTGCAGGTCTGGCATTGTCTCACTGTGTAGGCGCCAACTCGCTGGGCCCCGCTGGGCCTTGGAGGTCTGGGGGGCCCTGCAAGATGAAGAGGGTCCGCACAGTCTTCAAACCAGAGCAGCTGGAGCGGCTGGAGCAAGAGTTCCTCAAGCAGCAGTACATGGTGGGCACAGAGCGAGTAGACCTGGCTGCAACTCTGCATCTCACAGAGACTCAGGTAAGAAATGGAGCTGGGGATGGTGGCGTAGATCCTGGGTCTGCGTTTGGTCTGTGGTGATTCCCCTGCCATGAAGCGCAGCGGGAGGAGGACACGACGCAAAGTGACCCGTGGGACTCCCTGATGCGAGATGACATTGAAGCCACGTGCCTGGAGGGATGCGAGATAGGTTTAGATGGTTTATGAATAAGACCATCCTTTTCTTAATCCATAAAGTGGAACAAAAAGCATTTAGGAGCACAAACCTGCTTGCTTTAGAGTTCAAGCTGGGTTGGACTAACTACGATCCTCTGCATTAAGTGTCCTTTTGTGACGCTGGATCATTAAGTTTCTGGCCAAGCCACTGCAAGCTGCTTTTTTATTGTGGAAAGGAGGAGCCAGGTGATCTTCCGTGGTGGGATCCAAATTCAGCTGAGAAAAAGGGAGAGCAAAGCAAGGGCGGTTCTGGGGGGTACAGTGAGGGTGTGAACGGTACAGGGAGTGGGGGCAGGGGGTAGGTGGGTGTCTCATCACGCCCTCTGGCAGTCGTGGCCCCGGGGATGGGTTCAGTGGCTCGTGAGAGGTAGGGGAGGCATTTCCTTCACTCCCCTGGCCAAAGCCTCCTCTGTGCAGATGCATCCCCCTCTCCCCTGGTCCCTTCTCCCAGCACCGCTCTTCCTTCCACAGCATCACCTCCTCCTGCTCACATGCACTGTGCTCTGAGCAGAGAAGGGTCATGTTCCCCTCTTTAAGGAACTCTGCTTTTTGGGGACATTTGCCTTGGGAGCATGTGGCAATGGCTGCCATTGGAAAGGGGCTCATGGAGACCTTGGATTAAGCTGTTGTGCCATTTTCCGGCTAGGTGAAAGTCTGGTTCCAGAACCGGAGGATCAAATGGAGGAAGCAGAGCATGGAGCAGAAGGCGGCAAAGCTGTCGCAGTTCGGGGTGATACAGCCTGCCACCGCGGACTCGACGGATATCAAGGACCACGAGGAGGACACCGTGGACGTTGAGCTTTGAACAGCTGATGAGATTCAGCTGCCACTGTTGTTTCTTGAGCTGTGTCTGCCTGATGGAGATATGGGGGATACAGGCATGTCTGTGCTTCTTTGGTCCAAGTGAGACATTAAGCTCTTGATCTAAGAGTTGGAGCTACAGGACTAAACTGCAGCTGGCTGGGAGGAACCCCGGCAAATATTGTTTGGCTGCTGTTTGGTAGCCATGTGCTGTAATTCCTGGGGCTTCATCACCAGGCTGGTTGTGCTTCATGGTGCCATAGCTGTGGCAAGGCATGTGATCTCCTGTTTGCTTTTGAAGTACCAGGACACACAATCAGTTCCCAGCAGAGAGGCTGGGGTGACAATCAGACGGTGTCTCTGATGGCTGTGAGCATAAGGGCATTTGAACACAGGGTCACTTGCGTTGCGTGTGGCTGTGTGCTCCTAGGAGACCTGTGCTGGGAGGACAATCAACCCTGATTGTTTTTCCTGGTTAACTTGACTCCCAGGTTTGATGCTTAGACCACAACAACAACAACAAAACAACAACAACAACAAAGTGAAAATTGGAAAGCCCTTTGCTCCCACCTGCAAACTGTATCATTACTCTTGCAATAAGATGAACAGGGTCTGATGCTGCCCCTGGAACAGAAGTGTCTCCTCTTGTCCTGTGCCTTGGTGTATTTGTGCCTTTGTTTTGGCTTCCTAAAGCCAGAGGGCTGAACCCGGTGGGGCTCTCTGTCTTCTGGCATTGCCTTATTTTGCCAAGGTGTGCGTATGCTGCTGCAGCAGGGAATGAGGCACTCGGGCTGGCTGAGGTGCGCGGACTGGAGCTGCTATAACAAGGCAGCTTTCCAACACCTCTGGTGCTTCAGACGACCCCCTGCCCCTCGTCCAGATGTGCAGATTCTGGCCCAGACGGCAGTTGCTCTGTTCTCTCCTCATTATACATCCAGGTGCCATGGGAAACGGCACCTGGAGTGTTCGGCGAGCACATCTGTAACCACCTGATGCAGTTAGCAGTTGTGTTTCTGGTGGGTGGGAGGGCTTTGAGGGGTCAGGACAAAGCGCTCGACCCTCCCTGCCTGTGTGTTAGCAGCTAAGTGCTCTTAGCCCAGGCTGTCAGCGCTCGGTCTGTCACCTCGTCTTCCTACGTCAGCCCAGGGTACCAGGCACCACATCCCGTCAGCTCAGGATAATTTATTGCATCTCTTTCTATCACTTTACTCTTATATTGTTATTTATAGAAATAACTTTTTTTTTTCTTAATAAGTGTCACTTATTTATTTGCTTTGCTTCTTAATAAAAATCTAGTGTATTTTAAGAAGAGATGGGTCTGGCTGGGGGGAGGCAGGGTTGGGCAGCTCCTTGGGTTCTCAGCAGGCAGCGATGCCTCAATGCCTTCTTGCCCAATAGCTGCCAGGGATGGGTTATCCATCCTTTTTGCTGTGTACAGTTTTATCTGTGTTTCTGAGGAAATTGAGTGGAAAAAAAGAGAAAACAAAAGAAATGCACCTTTTCCTCCTCCTAATAAGACCCCTGTTGTCAAAAAGTAACATCTGCTTGCCAACAGAAGTCACAAAAGGGCGATTTCTTCTTGAAAGGGTGATTTATCACACACTTTCATTCCTGACATAGCAATACAAATATGAAAGCAGGTTGTTTTCTCCCTATACTTGTGTGTTTGCTGGTAAACCTCTGCACTCGTTTCAAGCTTGAACATTTGGAATGGAGCAAGAACAGCTTTTAAACAGATCAGTTGAAAACCTGTAAGTGTCAAAAGAACAGAGGGAAAACACATTTCCAACTACTCTCTATAATTTTCAGTTTAAATTATTAACAAAACTCCCCCAGCGTATTTTCATCCTTCCCAAAAGTTTGAGTTTTAGGGTTTTTTCTTAATAAACTGTTTCGGACAAAATAAATACTAAAAAATTGTTTGGAAATTGACAGATGGCCCCATATCACGGGTGAAAGTAGATAACACGAGTTACTATCTCTGGGCCAGTTCCTGCAGAGATAGGACTACATTTATAGTAAGAAACATAACGTCTAGCTAGCATGGGGTGCTCAGGTTCTGGATGCTGCTCCCAAAGAACAAGAACCTCCATCTGCAGGTGGATGCAGCTAAACCTTCTGTGCAGTCCCTGCTCCGCCGGGCTGAGGCTTCAGCAAATTGAAGTCCAGGAGAAGATTCCCCTTGTGCTCTGCAAACACAGAAGCAATCCTAGCCCAGCTTTGCAAACATTTCAAATTAATTTTGGGGGCACCAGGGCTCATTCAGTGACACGAAGGATACTTTGAAGTGTTGCTGGCCGGGCCACAACTCAAGCTTATGTTTGATGGATGAAACGCCCCGCCACTTAGCACCAAAACCTCGGAAAAACAGGAGACGTGATGCTGTTAGTTAGAATAATGGCTAGTCTTCCTACTATTAGCAGGAAGACATAATTGAAATGGAGTCCGATGGTAGCATTGCTCCACCTGTGTCTGGGTCCTTGCAGACCCCTGGTATGGGCATTGTGTGGCGGAGCAGTGCCCTGCACAGCCTGCTGCTGGGTTCGCTGGGGCCAGACCCCAAAATACAGACTGGGGAAGGTGTCCCAGGCAGTTTGTCTGTCCCTTGTCGCCGGCCGGGTGGCCGGGGAGGTGTCCCACTCTTCGGCCATGCTCCCGCATGGGCCTCTGGCCTGGGCATGGAGGTGGCAGGATCCAGCTGGCCACGCAGTGCAGCATTACCACCGGGTGTCGTGTCCCCGCCACGAGCCGACAGTGACATCTAGTGACTCCAAAACACCCCAAAACGCCCCGAATATGAAATCGTCCCATATTCCCAACCCCGCTGCAGGCACCTGGTTGATGAGTCCGAACGGGCACTGGCAGCGCCGGTGTGAATTAGTAAATACAACTAAACACGCGTTTTCATGGATTTTGGGCGCTTGCACGCAGCCTAGCAGGAGGTAGCAAGGGCACAGGGGCCACCTTAGCGTGTTCTGCAGTTTTTTTGGGGGGAAAGTCGGGCTGGTTTTGGGTGCGCAGGGGCAGCTGCCGATGCCTCCTCGCCCTGTGAGGGGGTACCTTGCGTTCCCGCCTGACAGGGATATGAAGGCTATTCCCCCCCCCCCCGGCTGTACGGTTGAAAAAAATAATAATAATTAATAGGGGAGAGGCAGCAAAACTCCTATCTGATTTTCGGGCGGCTGTGGAAGCGCCCTAGCCCCGTTTCGGGGCTTTTTGGCGGTGTTTCTGGAAAGTGGCGGTGGGCTGAGGGGAGGGCTAAGATGGCCGCCGGCCCCCTCCCACCCCGGGGCTGAGGTGTCTGTGTGTGGGGTGATGGCGGGCGCGGACCCCCGAAGGGGAACCGGCAGCCATCTTCGTGAGTGGGGCGGAGGAGGAGAAGAAGGAGGAGGAGGAGGAGGAGTGAGGGAGAGGAAGAGGCGCTGCCCGCCCCCGGCGGGTCAGAGCGGGGAAGTCGCCGCCCGAAGATGGCCGCCGCGGCGGGGGACGTGTGCGGCACCGTGACGGGGGTCCGAGCCGGGGCCGGGGCCGGGGCCGCGGCGGAGGCGCGGTTCATTAGCAGTGCCAAGGTGAGCCCAGCGGTCCCGGTCGGTCCGTCCCCTCCCCGCCGCGGGGTCCGTACCTTTCCCTCACGCTGCGGCAGAGCCAATTTTGGGGGGGTGGGGAAAGAGGGTAAAAAAACCCGGCAGTCTCCCCTCAGGCTGGGCGGGCGGAGGGTACCCTTAGCCCCCGGGTAGGTTTCGGCTTCATCCCCTGACCCACACCTCTCCCTCGGCAGGGAAAAGGCTTGTTCGCCACCAAGAACATCCGCAAAGGGGAAACCGTCTTTGTGGAGAGGCCGGTGGTGTCTTCCCAGTTCCTCTGGAACGCTCTGTACAACTATCGAGGTGAGCGGCCGGCGATGGTGGCTTGTCCCCGTCAACCTGCCCCGGAGAGATGACCACGGGGTCCCAAAGGAGCTGCGCGCTTTTCAAGGAAAGGGTTTGGGTTTGCCTTGGCACCAGCAGGAAGGTGGCCTTGCTGCCTTTTCTGCCTCTGTGCTAAACCAACAGTTGACAAGTTGAAAACGTTGAGGTCGTTTGAGGGATGGTGACTTCCATCAGCCTTGGAGGAAGGCACCACATGCTGCCATCGGGCACCATCTGTGTGGGAACCCTGATTTTTTTTTAGTGGTGTGGGTGCTAATCGTAATCACACTACCGCAGAGCACAGCCCACAAAGGTGCTAGCGTTCTCCGGAGGTGCCAGAACAAAAAATGAGGGTCATAAGAGCAGGATTTTAAACTTTTTTTGTCCTGCCTAGACCCTGCTGTCTGCTGAGCTCCATCACAGGTCAGTGACATGGGGATGCTTGCCATTGTACGGCCCTTAAAAGCTTCCTGGTGTTACAGGGCAGCAGATGAGGGCTGGGGGGGTTTAAATTGCAACAGAAATGGTCTTTCGTATGGAGGGAGTGGTAAGAGACTGGTGCCTCCAGCTCAGAGGTGGTGTTGGTACCAGTCATGCTGTCTTGCCCAGGGCCCCGGCCTCTTTTCTCACTGTGGTACCCATCCGTCTTGTTTCCCCGCAGCCTGTGATCACTGCCTGCGGGCTTTGGAGACGGCAGAGGAAAATGCCCAGCGGCTGCTGGGGAAGAGCTCCCTGGTACTGCCTCACCCGGAGCAGTGCAGCATCCGGAAAGACCTGCACCAGCAGTGTCCCCAGTGCCAGGTATGGGGCTGCTGGGAGGGACTGTGGTCTCATTGGGGTCGCTGACTCCTTTACAGCATCTATCCAGCCAAGCGCTTGTGGTGCCCTGAGATGGGTGTCTGTCTTTCCCTTCTGCATCATGATGGCTAAAGATCTGGGGCTCAGATGGGCCTAGGACCCCCTTTTCCTGCTGCCATAGCCAATGCCAGGCGCTGTGCCCCTCGCTCTAGGTGACGTACTGCAGCGCTGAATGCAGGCAGGCTGCTTTGGAGCAGTACCACCAGGTCCTCTGCCTTGGCCCATCCCGTGACGACCCCACGCACCCCCTCAACAAGCTGCAGGAGGCATGGAGGTAGGAGACTGACCTGCCTGTTGCTCCATGGGCAGAGGAGGTGGCTCTCCTGGGCTGGGTGACGCTGCCTGGGACCAGGGCTGAGGACCATCCTTGCTTTGCATCCCTGCATGGGGTGGCTGGAGGGTGGTGGTGGCCGTGGGACACTGCCCAGCTGTACCTGCTGGTTGGGCAGCAGGTGGATTTGTGTTGGCAGCGCAAGGGTTTGGACACATGGCTGAGCGGTTCTTGCTTTTATCCCAGTAAAGAGCTACAAAGCACTGAGCTGCGCATCCCTCACTAGTGCAATTCTGTAGTGCTCCTGCAGATCTCCAGCCTCTGGGAGATCCTCCTCATAGCATCCCTGTGGGTACATAAATTGCTGTCCCTGCTTGTAGATGACAAAGTGGGCACAGAGGGGAGAAGGCGCATCCCTGACCCAAAGCTTGTCACAAACCCCAGGTCTTGCTGCAATCCTGGGCTTTGTATGGGACCCAGGTTCTAGTTTAACAGGATGGTTGGGGATTATTTGTATGGTTAGAGCAGGCAGATGGGTGCAGGCTTCTCCTTGCCCTGAGTGGCACTGGATCCCTGTGCAGGGATGCTGCACTGGCCGCTTTGGTGTGACGGATGAGTGCAGGCCTGACCACATGGATGGCAGCTGCCTCTGCCTCCCTCCAGCTTTTTATTTCCATACCAGCACTGATCTGCTCATCTCTTTTCTTCATTCTTATCCCCCAGAAACATGCATTATCCACCGGAGACTTCCAGCATCATGTTGATGGCCCGGATGGTCGCCACTGTCAAACAGGTACGTCTGCAATTTGGAGCCACAGCTCCCACTGTGTGGTTTCCTCTTCCTGTTGTGGCTGTTATTCCCAAGGACTGATCTCTTCTTTGGTGACTGGCGGGGCCTGCTTGAATAGATTTCACCATCTAGTGGTCCCTGGTCATGGAGACAGCAGGCAGCAAAGGAGGTTCCTATGTCCTGAGCCAAGCAGGTCTTTTTTCTGTACCAAAATAGTTAGTCAGAACTGAACCTTTCCTTTGGCTCTGTTTCTTTGGTCTGGCTTTCTCAGTGTTTGTTCTGACAATAAACTACCACCATGCAACTGCTTCTGGTGGTTCTTGATAGCAGGCTGGATACCTCTGAGCTCAGCAGGGCTTGTCCTCGCCATCCCTCTCTCCTGGCTGGGGAGGAAAGCCGTGTTGGTGCAATGCCTTTGCTTGATTCCTTTGTCAGGCTAAAGACAAGGAGTGGTGGATCAAGGCCTTCTCCCAGTTCTGCAGTAAGACAGCAAACGAAGAAGAGGAGATTGTGCACAAGCTGCTGGGAGACAAATTTAAGGTAAGAGTCTGGCAGTGCTTGGATGTGTTCAGTCCCTGAGCCTGCCCTCTCCCGGCCTGTGTCTGCGAGCCCACGGGTGCAGAGGCCCTGTTACAGCTGAGATGGAAATCCCAGGCTCAAAGTGGGGGTGCAAAGCCCCCCAGTTAGGGGCTGGTTGATCTGACCGGGAGGAAGTGGGTTGCTTAGAGGGCTTTGGGCTTGTGGTGCTTCAGTGGGACATGCTGCTGATTCCTGTGGTGGAGATGCTTCTGCTGTGGGATGGGACAGGGTGATATTTAGCTGCTGAGTAGGTGGCTTTTGCTGCTAAAATGAGCGGCTTTCACTGCTCTGAGGGCAGCAGCCTCCAGCCTTGCAGGGAGGGATGAGGAGCCTGACTCCTCAGCCTTCTGGCCTGTGCTGGGATCGGCCATCGGCCTGGGTGTGACACCCAGCGGCATCTCCCCACCCTGACAGTGTTGCTGTGTCCTGCCAGGGCCAGCTGGAGCTGCTGCGGTTGCTCTTCACTGAAGCCCTTTATGACGAACATCTCAGCAGGGTGAGTTGAGCTGCCTCCCAAATAGCCCAGGAGTGTGGTGAGACCCTCTGTTTGGCCAGGGCTTCCCCTGGGACTCTGCCCATTCCTTGCTTCCCCCAAAGCTCCCTGTGGGATTTGAGGCACTTGTAGAGTGGGGTGCTGCCGCAGGCTGGCCTGGGCTTAGCTGCTTTCTCATCTCCCTTCTGCAGTGGTTCACTCCAGAAGGCTT
Source organism: Haliaeetus leucocephalus (assembly GCF_000737465.1). Taxonomy (NCBI): domain Eukaryota; kingdom Metazoa; phylum Chordata; class Aves; order Accipitriformes; family Accipitridae; genus Haliaeetus; species Haliaeetus leucocephalus. Next base: position 4,476,700 of record NW_010973177.1, on the reverse strand, counting down.
TCGATCCCTCTTTGCCCTCGTTGGGACCAATGGCCAAGGCATAGGAACAAGGTAATGGGGCTTTCTGGGTGCTCCTTGCAGAGCAGCAGAGATGTGGCATGGAAGGGATGTACAGTCTGTAAATCCACGCTGGCCTGGTAATGGCTGGGTTCAGACGTAAGAGACGGGGATGGAGAGGCAAACTTAAAAGCAGTCCTTCATCTTGGCTGTGTCCAACCCTTTTGCATCCCTCTGCCAGACCTTGGCCACTCAGAGCCACCGAGTTCAACCCTTAGATCCCCTGTGCAAGGTCCCACCATGTGCCGACAGCACTGCGGGACTGTAATGGTGTCCCTCTTCTTCCCGACAGCTCTCTGAGCCAGTGGGTGCACGCTTGTGATGCACTGGATCTCCCCATGCTGCAGCGAGAGGAGCTGGATGCCTTCATCGACCAGCTCTACAAGGACATCGAGAAGGGTGAGGCTCTGAAGTGACCATGGGCAGCGTCAAGCAGTGCTGATTACAGGACCTGGCAGAGTTTCTGCTGCTGGAGGCTTCCTGGGATTCAGGGACTGGGAGGGGTTCCTGCTGGGGACTGGGAGATCCCACTTCCCCTGGTCCACGCAAGCTGTGCCTGCTGCCTTTGGTTTGATATGTGGATAGGGCAAATCCAAGTTTGTGGACAGCACAACCTGCGGCAGGTCGGGGTGGTTGGAGGGCTGATCTGGAGGGATCCTGTGCAGCAAAGTTCCATCTACACTAAACATTCAAAGACCTGTTTATCACTTTTTTGACTGATGCAGCTGTGTGAGTACAGGGTCAGGCCAGGGATCCTGGGGGTGCAAATCTTCATGTCCTCCGTCCCTTCCCAGAGGGGAGGGAAGGGTGCTTTGGAAGTCACCCTCCAACACCTGGCCCCCAAAGCAGTGCTGGCTGGGTGCATTCAGCGTTGATGGACATCCCTTCATGCTCACGCTGAGCTGCACTTGTGGAAGAGCCAGAACAGCCCATGCAAAGCTCTAACCCCCCTGTCTGTGCTGCAGAGTCAGGAGAGTTCCTCAACTGCGAGGGATCGGGTCTCTACGTGCTCCAGAGCTGCTGTAAGTAACGCAGGGACTGGGAGGAAAACTAGTAGTGAGGAGGGGGATGTCCTGGGCTAGACTGACTCACCTCTTCCTAAACGCCTCTGGAGAAAGGGGTTTACGCTTCCCATCTATGGGTGTGGTGGGATGGAAAGGAATGGGTGCTGCCCTGGAGCCTGGCTGCTCTCTCGGGGTCTTCTGGCATCTAACCTAGCTATGAAGTGGTGAGTCCTGGCTTGAATGGACTCAGATGCGATAGAGCCTTCGGGAGCCACATACGCAGTTAGCAAAGAGACCGTCTCCAACCTTGTCTGAGCAAAACAGAGCTGAACAAACCATTAAGGGAGGGTGCCTTTCTTGGCTGGGTCAGGGGGACGTAGGAGAGGATGTCCTCGCACCCGGAGCCATCTTCTTTCACTCCTAAGCGTTAACGGCAGAGTGGGGACGAGCAGGTCCTGGGGAGTGGCTGCTGGGAGAGCTGGGAAGTAGGGGAGAATTACAGCCCTGTGCATCCTTCTCTCACCACCTGGAGGCAGAGATGGTGCTGTGCGTCCCTGGGGTTGATCCAAGACAGCTTGCTCTCTCTTGAGTGGTTTTTGTGGGTCTGACAGAGAGCCCTGGCCCTGCACCCTGCTCCGCTGGACCCCCTAGTGTCCCCAGCGTGAGTGGAGAGTGTCGTACTGGTGTCCCTGAGGTAGATGGGGTGGCTGCAGCATCGTGCTGCCTTATTCTTAGCCAGGCCATGGCCTTCCTAGTTGGAGGCACTGGCTCCTGCATGGCTGGGCCACACAGAAAGGGGGGCACAACCCTTGTGGACTGTATGGGGTCTCCGACCCTGCCTCTGCTTTCCCCTTCCTCTGGAGATGCCTTCAGCTGTGTCCTGTCTTCCTTGTAGGTAACCACAGCTGCATCCCCAATGCTGAGACATCCTTCCCGGAAAACAACTTCCTCCTGCATCTGACGGCTCTGGAGGACATCGAAGCAGGAGAGGTTAGACAGCGGGACCCCGATGAACCTGGGGTGGCATCGCACTTTGGCAGAGGGTCCCTGTGTCCACTACATCCCCCATGGACCCCAGCCCCATACCTCCTGTCTCTTGCGTTGTCCTGGCAGAGGAATTCACGCCTCATCCCATGTAGGGGCTGCCAGACCCCATGTTTCTGCCCGACTCTGAGAGGAACTGGTACAAATCGTGCTGCTCTGGGTTCACGGGAAGCAATTCTCAGCCCAACCTCTTTCTCTTTGCTCACAGGAAATCTGCATCAGTTATTTAGACTGCTGTCAGAGGGAGCGGAGCAGACACAGCCGCAACAAGATACTCAGGTAGGGGCTGCTTGGAGGGACCTGGGGGGACACGGCACCCCTTTGCACCCCCAGCCAGTCAGTCTGGGCCCTGTGTGTGCCCTGGTGTGTGGCTGTGCACGGGCTGGCGTGCAAGCCGGCATGCTCGTGGCAGGGTGCGCACACAGCGTGTTGTGCTTTTGGTGCTTCGAGCTCCTTCTTATGTGTTGTAGCCTCAGGGACCGAGGATTTGGGGTCCTCCTCCTCTCTCTGCAGGCTTGTACCACTCTGCAGTTCATTCCTACAAACCCTTGCTGTCCCCACCCACCTTACGTTTCCTTCTTTGCCCTTCAAGGGTAGGGGTTCCTGCTGATGGTCACTGTCCCCCTGTCCCGTTACCCCTGCAGGGCTCAGAAATCCCCCTCTCCACCCAGACTACCTCCTACCCACCTGAGCCCAGCATGATTGAACCCGCACACTCCTCTGGGTTTAACATATTTAGCCCTTTCCTGGCTGCTCTGTCCCCGACCCCCTGCCCAGCAGCAGCATTGGGGTTGTGCCTGTCTCAAAACCATCACTCTGTCTCCTTCCTCCTTCCCTTCTTCCAGGGAGAACTACTTGTTTACCTGCTCGTGTCCCAAGTGCCTAGCGCAAGCCGATGATGCCGACGTGACGTCAGATGAAGAGGAGGAGGGCGAAGGGGAGACGGATGATGCTGAGCTGGAGGATGAGATGACTGACGTTTGATCCTGGCCCTGGGCGAGAGGAGAGGGAAGGGACAGGGGGGTCCTCCGAGGGGCAGCAGCTTTAATACTAGAAACAGGGTTGTGTTGTGGGGTCGGGTGGGAGGCCACGTGCCGGTGGTGGGTGCGGAGGTCTGGCGGAGTGGGGCAGCGGGGGAGCCGGAGGCAGGCCCTGCTCCCGCCTGTCCTTGTTGTGCGCTGTGTGTGTGTGTGCGTGTGTCAGGCCGTCCCCGTCCTCCCTGTGAGGACAGGCTGCGAGCCGGTGGTCCCCTCCTGCGTCCCGGTCCCTGGAGGGGCTGGCTGGTGCTTGCAGGGGAGGCTGGAGGAGAGCGGGGTCCAGCCAGCCCCTGGGACATCACGATGGTCACCTTGTGGCCACCTGCGAGGCTGCTCCGCCGTGTCTGTGCCGGCCGTGGATGCGGAGGAGCATGTCCTTTCCTACCCCGCAGGGACGAGGGGAACGTACGTGTGTGCGTGTGTGTAAGTGTGTTTGTGCACGAGGGGTACTATTTAATGTCTATATTAGCACTATCTACACACTAAGGAGCCGGGGTCCTTATATATGCTCCATTCAATGCCTTGGCTCGGTGAGCAGCAAGGGGCAAAATGATTTTGCAGGTGGGACAGAGACACTTCAGAGGGTGGCTCAGATGCCCGAGTCCAGTGGGGAGAGTGGGGCCGACCCTGGCAGGCACCTCCCTTCCACCTCAGCCCCATCCTTTACATGATGCAAAGCCCTGTGCAGCGATTGCTGGGCTTTTTGGGGAGGGGGAACAGCCAAGCTGCTGCTAGCCCAGAGCCGACATGGGCTACGGTGTTGCGTAAGCGTAGTCACCATCCAAAACCCAAAAGACGTTTTGGGTTTTGCAGAAAACAAGCCGTTCCGCCACGCTGTCCGGCTGTGGGCTGCTTTGGGAGGAGGACGCGCCCAAGCGGGAGCCGCCATGCCCGGGGACATGCTTCCTTGCTCCGAGTGGCCCCGCATGGAGATGTCACCGGCAGCCAAGCGTCATTGTCCATCCCATGCTGCCAACCACCAATGAGGCCATACCGCTGTCTGCGGTGTCCCTGTCTGTGGACCATGAAGCCGGAGGGAGAAGATGGCTCCAAGCGATGGACAGGCAGCAGGTTGGGGATTCGCCTGGGGTATTTTCCGCCCCTCTTGGATTTTGGGGAGCTGTTTTCCTGCCGCTGCTTCGTTCAAGCCCGTGGCAGCTGGATTGCGGGACTGAGGGTGACGCTGTAGATGGGCACCTCTGACACTACCATCACCGCCAGCCCTGCACCCCACTGCTTGTCCCCAGCCGTCCCGGGGCCGCGTCCCCTTCAGTGTTCGTAATAAACCGAGACCGGTGAGAAGCGGGGCCGTGTCGTTTGTACTGGTAAACTGGAGGGTGGAGAGTCCAGAGATGAGGGCTACGATCCAGGGGCTGGACCCAGTGGGGACGTGGAGGTCTGGGGATGGGGGAATAGATGCCCACTGAGGTCTGGGCTCTGGGTCTGTGAACAGCCCGCCCTTGGGGACGGATGCCAGAGGCAGTGCTATCCTGTGAAGCTGTTTCTGCCCCAGTGCATGACTGATCCATGCTGCATGGGGGTCTGACGTGAGCTCTGCCCTGGCTGCAGGAGGCACCTTGGGAAGTTTACTAGGAAAAATGTTGTTAGGGGATGAGATTTGTCCCTTCATCCCCTGACTGCTGAAAAAAAGAGAAACTCGCCTTTCTCTAAAACTTGTTCAGACTTCATTAGCTCAGACAAAAATATACAGATGTTGGGTGAGCCCCGCTAGTACAGACCGAGCCTGTATCTTGCTCTCCCTCCCATCCCTGTCAGACCGCATCCATTCGATCCTGCATCCCTCTAAATCAGCAGCACAAATTACTGGTGGCATCTTTCGCATTGTTAAAATGTTTCTTGGGGAAGTGCTGGCCTGCTCTGGGCCATCGCCTCCCTCCCAGAAAGTCACGACAAAGGGTGCTCGGTACCAGGCTCGAGGTTCCCACCGCGGGCACTGGTGTTTGCCCTTCAGCCACACGCCGGCAGCAGCAGAAAGCTCTCACCATTGCTGAATCCGGCGAGGCTGGGCGGTGGAATCTCTGGAGTGCACTGGGACTCTCCTCAAACCTGGTCCCTGAGGCAAGCTCCTGGGATCCACCGAGACGTCCTCGATCCACTGCAGCCTCCCACTGCTACCAGAAGGTCCAGGGGGGCTGCATCATTTCGTACGTGGGGATGCTGGTGACATTGACGGGAATGGAGATGACAGCCCAGGGGAGCCCGTGCTGCTCCAGGGAGCGTCTGATCATGTACCTGGAAGGATAAAGAGGTGACAGGCACATGTGAGCTGCCTGAGTTGGGAAAATGGAGCCCAGATGTGAGCATAAACCACAAACCAGCTCAAAAAGAAACTGTGGATTAATTATGACTGAATCCACTAAATATCTGGCTCAGCAAGCCCAGGTGGGACATGCTGATCACTGGCACCTCCCTGATTTCTGGGGACAAGGCCGTCGCCTGGCCCTTCCGGTGAGATGTTCCATGCTCGGGAAGATGCGATGTCTCTTGGCTAAGGCACCTACCCGTCCCTGCCTAGCAGGAAGAGCGCGGGGATGTCGGCTGTACGCCTGGTGCTGTCCTGGATCATCTCAATATAGAAGCTGTCGTTATCGTAGGCGTTATCTGCGATGATCACTGCCCGTCCACCGTGCTCCTGGATCACACGCGTCTTCGACAGGAACGAGCAACCCCTGGGCCAGAGAGTGACAAACCTTTGGTGGCCACTGGCACATCCTTGGCAGGTACAAAACCTGCAAGTACCAGAGCTTGCCTGGAGACGCCCAAACCAGGGACTGTCTCCCTGGCCCCACGCCTCCCCCAAACCCTACTCCTCTTTGAGTCTGTATTTTAGGCACAGGCTGCCCACACTCAGCCATTTTCTTCTAAAAAAAAAAAAAAAAAAAAAAGGACTTTTTCCACCTTAGTGCAGGCAGTTTTCTAAGACACACACCATGAAATGTTCTGGGGCAGAAGCACCCTTGCATTTTCCTCGTATACCCATGCGGGGTAAGTCATGGGAAGAAGCTGGAGGGGATGGTCAAATGTAGCCATAGCACTGTCCCCCTCTGTGCCATGGGCAGCTGCCCTCCTGCCCGAGGGTTCCCCCCCAAACAGCTCCCGTGACGCCAGACGTACCCCCTCTCCACCAAGGCAATCTGGTCCTGGATGAAGACACCATTATTCAGCTCTCCGCAGGCTTCGGGGGGATCTGCCGGGACCAGGTGGATCTGGTCGTACCTTGTGTTCTCCGAGAAGGAGACAGCCAGGGGTGAGCGAGGCGGGGGGGATCGGGGCAGCTTCCCATCCCCAGCCCCACTGTGGCTCTCCCCGCTGTCCCGTGCCCTGCTCATCCCTGTGAGGCATGTGCTTTTGGGGAGATTTAGGGCTCTTGGGTGCAAGGACGCTGGTTGCCCCGTTCCAGCCCCTGCAGAGCCATCCCGACCTCACTCAACAGCTTGCCTAGATCTTGCCATCACTGTGGGGAGGGGAAACTGAGGCACGGCGCCATCCATACATGCAAATGCTCCTGGGCAACACGTGCAGAGCCAGAAAGTGTCTTTTCCTCTGGTCCTCGATGTCCCATGTGCTTCCTAGCAGATCTGTTCCTGCACCCCCATCCTGACTCCGGGTTTTTTCAGGGAAAGGTCTTAAGTCTGCAGACCGGTTGGTTTATCTCTGCCTTTCCTAATGGCAGCCCGACCAGCCCTCCTGGGACATGGCTGTGCCTCTCTCAGCCCTTGGAGGAGGAAAGAGTGGGGCATGTGCTCCCTGGACACATGTGAGACCAAACTCTCCCCCCAAAAGCCTGCTGAGGCTGAAGGCAGGGACCAGCATGTGCCTCTTCCTAAAGGGCAGGCTCACGGAAGAGCAATTAGCTCCATTTTTATAAAATGCTTCAAATCGTTGGGCCCTACAATGGAGAAATACTAGGATGGAGGGACCCAAACTGACAAATTCAGTTCTTAATACTTACAAACACGCCACCAAAATCCTTGGCTGGTGTGGCGGTGAAGATGTAGCGGATATCTCCAGGGCTCAGCACTTGGAAATACAAGTATTCATGGATGCGTAAACCTGGGCGTGCAGGGAGAGAGGTGAGAGACAGAGAAAACAAAAGGGAAAATGCCTGAAAAAAGAGAAAATATCCAGCTACTGCTCCTGAACTGTACCACGCTGAAGGGAATGCACCCTTCAGCCCTGGGGCCGAGGACCCAAAATGTCAGGTTCAGCCTGGGGTGCTGTGAGGGGAGAGGCACCAGCATCCAGGAGCACAGAGGAGATGGGGGGGAAAGGCACTGGGACTGGGGTGCACCAGGGGAAGGGGAAAATGCAGCTGGACCATGGAGGGGATAGAGGTGATGTGCACCCAGATCGAGGTGCACAGAGGGGAAATGTGCTTGGACTGAGGTACCCTGAAAAGAAATGCACCTGGGATGGGGTGCTGGGTGGGGAAATGCAATGGGGCAGGATGCAGTGATGGGAAATGCACCCGGATTGGGGTGCAGGGAGGGAAATGCAATGGGGCCAGGGTGGTCTGAGGGGAAATGCAGCTGGATTGGGGTGCTGGATGGGTAAATTTAATGGGGTGGGGGTGCATGGAGGGGAAATGCACCTGGATTGGGGTGCAGGAGGGGAAATGCAATGGAACTGGGGTGCATGGAGGGGAAATGCACCCGGATTGGGAGGCAGGCGGGGAAATGCAATGGTGCCGGGGTGCAGTGATGGGAAAGGCACCCGGATTGGGAGGCAGGAGGAGAAATGCAATGGAGCTGGGGTGCATGGAAGGGAAATGCACCCGGATTGGGAGGCAGGAGGGGAAATGCAATGAGGCCAGGGTGCAGCGAAGGGACATGCACCTGAATCGCGGTGCACAGAGGGCAAACGCACCCGGACTGGGGTGCGGGAGGGGAAACGCACCCGGATCGCGGTGCACGGAGGCAAAACACACCCGGATCGGGGTGGACGGAGGCGAAACGCACCCGGACTGGGGTGCAGGAGGGGGAAATGACACGGGGCCGGGGTGCACGGAGGGGAAACGCACCCGGCTCGGGCTAGCACCGAGGGGAACCGCAGCCGGAGCGGGGTGCACGGAGGGGAAAGGCAGCCGGGCGGTTCGGTGCGGGGTGCCGGGGCCGGGCGGGCCGCTCGCACTCACCGCGGGCCGGGCAGGAGCAGAGGCAGAGGCAAAGCCAGAGCGAGCGGCGGAGCATGGCTGCCGCCCGGCGCTGCCAGCCGCCCCGCCCCCGCCGCGCGCCTATTGGCAGCGCCTCCTCCCCGCCTCTTTCTATTGGTCCACGCCGCCATCAATCTCCTGAGGGGAAGGGGAGGACAGGCGCCGAGGCCTGCGCGGCTACCGGCCGCAGCTGCGCCCTCGGTCCCTGTCAGCTCGGTGTCCCCTCGCCGGTCCTGCCAAATAAAGCTCCATCCGCCAGCCCTGCTCGCCCCAAGCCGTGTGCCCGCTTCCTCCCCTTGGCAAATAGTGAGCCGCCCTCCCGGGCCGCCTTCACCTCCCTCCCTCTCTATGGCTGTTCGGGAAGGAGGGGCAGCTCGTTGGGGCCGCTCTGTCCGCCCGTACCATAGAGCGTGGCCGGAAGCGGTCGCCTAGCAACGCGCGCTTCCCCTCCCGCCCCGGGGAAGCTTCTCGGCGGGCGCGGTGCATTGTGGGGTGGGGCCTGTCGGAAGGCGGCAGCGAGGGGAGCCGCCGGGATGATGGTGAGTGCCATCCGCCGTCATCCTCGCCGCCGTCGTGTCCTGCTGCCCGGGGGCGACCTCCTCGATCTCCGCCACCTTCCAAGGGCCGTGTTTGGCGTGGTTGTGGCGGGGGCCGGTGCGCGTTTGGGGTGGGCTGGGATGGCGGAGGCCGCCCTGCCGCAGAGGCCTGCCGTTAGACGGAGTGAAGGGGGGTGAGTCGGGTCCCGGTTCCCGCCGGGCTCCCGGGCCCGGTCGGGTGGGGCTGGGTGGGAGCGGTGCGTGCTGGGAGCTGTAGTCGTGCAGCTCGGTGCCTGGCGCTCCCGGAGCCCCCCGGCCCCGTGGCTGCTTCCCCCCCTCGGCCGTACGGCCCAGCTCTCCCCCGCTCCCGGCTGCGGGTCCTCTTCGGGTCCGGCGCTCCCCGGCTCTGAGCCCCGTTGCTCTTGCTGAGGAGCAGGCAGGCTGCGGCACAAAGGCGGCGTGTCTGCCTCTGCCCTGGTTTTCTCGGGGATGCAAGGGTTTCTTTTTCCATTGAGATCTCTGCTCCGAAGAACTCGGTACTTTTTCTTCCCCAAAATCTTCCTAGGATTTAGGGAGGTCTGACTGTGATCCTCACACCCCTCTTCTACTCGCATGTCAGGCCTTCAGCCTCAGCCATGTCGCTCTTCAGTGCAGCAGTTGTATGATTTTGCTCTCTGCCCGCAGGTGGCTGTTTAAAACCGGCTGCCTGACAAACTTTGGCTGTGTTTGGACTTTTTGAGCTCTGCCTGCAAGGCATGTTTGGTTTCCTTTCTGAAAAGGGCTAGTGCACTGTCAGAGCAGTGAGAAGCCCTTGTCTGCTGTGGCCTCTGGTATCCTCTAAGCTGTCTCCAGCAGTTTACTGTCAGGCAGGTGTAATCACTTAAATTGTGCTTGTCTACCACATCCTCTCTGTGAAAACATTTTTCAGCAGTTGCCATTCTTGGGGCAGCTTGGACTCTGATTTGAGGTGTGACAGGCAAAAGGCTGTTGTGCCCATTCTGCTGAACATCTTGCTGGCACTGTAATAAAAAAATATCACTGATCCGGTTGCAGCACTCATGCAGTTCTCTGCTGTCTCAGTAATTACTACATGTACTGTCTTCTCCAATCTAGCATCAAAATGAGAACTTCGCTGAGCTGTGCTATATGGAGGAAGCCAACTTTTGGGGGCAGTTACGGTATGGTCCCGGAGCGTATACTGGAGGCAGCTGGGTGAATGCCACTTACGCTGTGGGAGATGGAAAGCAGTTAGATTGTGTGATGGCAGAGGAATTTTAAGGAGGCTGTAGGTTTTGGTCTTGGTCTTTTTGCATGATGGTAGCTTGCTGGTCTGTGTGAGGAGTTAGCTCCAGGCTGTCCGCAGGCTGTCGGGTTTGGAGTAACAGCTCTGCTGCGGGTTCTCTCTTCAGCCAACACCAGTTATCCTGCTGAAGGAGGGGACGGACACCTCGCAGGGGATCCCCCAGCTTGTCAGCAACATCAATGCCTGCCAGGTTATCGCAGAAGCTGTGCGCACTACCCTGGGACCTCGGGGCATGGACAAGCTCATTGTGGATGACCGGGGTAAGCACTGGGCAGTGGTCTTCCACAGCCATATAGAAAAGTGACTCGGAAATGATCTCCAAGTGTAGTGCATGCTGGCAGCGTGCATATTTACTCATATCTTCGTATCAGTTAAAACCAGCATTTGCACATATGCAGACTTCAACTTCCTCACCCCATGCTAAACTTAACTCTCATGATAGAGGTTCAGTTTCTGTCCCAGTGTTCGGTTTAACACCTTGACTCTGGCCTCCGCTGTTGGAGAAGAAAATTGTCAGACCTACCTGAGGAACTACCTGTTTGCTGCCTACTAGCCTGAGTTAAGGCAGCTGTGGTCTTTGTTGTGAGATTAGGTAGATCCAGGTTTAGTGTGACCACATACAGGAAAGTCCATGCCAGAAGGGAGAAATGGTGTCTTGAACCTGATCTTCAGGTATCCCTGACCATCTCTATTTATTTTTTAAATGAGGCTCATAACATGTGTGGAGTTACTCAGCACTTGTTGTGGCTGAGCATGAGGCCAGTGGATGTTACTGGGATAATTTTTTTGTTAATGTGATTTAGGGATGAGACTCGCCTCCCTCTGAGAAGACTTGTATGAAGTCACCAAACTAATACATTGTTTGTGGTTTTTTTATTGCGGTTACTGAAGGGTGGGGTGGAATGTCTTAGAATTGTCTTTAAATAGTTTTTGCAAATAGAAACTGTAATAACTTTTATTAAAAAGGATAATTGGATTTGAATTTACCTAATAACTAATATGATTGGTTTCTGGTCTCTTCACGTGAGTGTCAGACTAGAATACCTGTTTTTATCTGTCTGGGGAGGCTATTGAGAAGTAAGAGGGAAATGAATTCAAAGCCCCTATTAATTGGTGTGGAGAGTTGTTCTGCACTCAGACTAACTTCACTTAATCTGCTCTAAAAATGGACTAAAAAGATGCTCTTAATATGGAATGGAGGTACCTGCTGAGACACCCTGTGTGCCACACCCCTCTCCGTGGGGTGACCCCTTCACTTTCCTTTTTAGCCAATTTATAGTTGTCTGTCTGTAGGATTGTATTAGAATATCATGGTGATCACACTTCATAGGAGAAAAAACCCAGTTGTTTGGCTGAAGAAAAACTACTTTTAAGTGGGAATTTGGAAGGAGAGCCTGTGGTTGTTCAGACATGACAAAATTCACAGTGATGCAGGACTGGGGCTTGATTGGGGAACAGTGTAGCGTAATAATGGGTTGGGGACATGTTTGACCTGTGAAGCATAGTGAGACTGGCTGGTCTGAAATTACTGTTGTATTAACGTCTCTCTGAGGTCTGAAAAGCTCCCTTGCATGTTGGGTGCCCTTTCGCAGCGACAAGGGCCTTTAGTCACGGCATTCAAGCTTGACTTCCTTTTCTGTGTCAATCCTAGGCAAAGCCACTATCTCTAACGATGGTGCCACCATTCTGAAGCTCCTCGATGTTGTCCATCCGGCTGCAAAGACGTTGGTGGACATTGCCAAATCTCAGGATGCAGAGGTAGGAGGGTAACCTGGCTGCGCTCAGAAGCGTAACATGCAGCAGCAAGCTTGCTCACGTTGGTGGTTCTGTGGACTTTGTGTTAACTGGTGGGAACTGCTCATGGAGTGCTGGCATTTATTCTGGTTTCTTTATTGATGCCATCTATTTTGTCATAACTTTGAAAATCTTCTACACTGTTTCAGCCAGATCTGATGGGTGGTTTGGAAACTTCAAAGATAGGAAGTTCACATTTCATGAACATAGGTGACTGGGAAATGAGACTTCACCCTCAAACGGGATGTAGTCTGAACCCAGCCCTTCTTAATCACTAAAGAATCCAGCCGCAAATCTGTGAACAGAGAAAATTATGAAATCTGATTTCCTCTGGAAGCCCTTGCATTGTTTTGAAGCTGCTATCGCAGCGGCTCTGCAGCATGTGGATGACACAGAGCATTTCCTCTCCATGCAGGTTGGTGATGGTACCACGTCTGTAACTCTGCTTGCTGCTGAGTTCCTGAAACAAGTGAAGCCCTACGTGGAGGAAGGCCTCCATCCACAAATCATCATCCGTGCCTTCCGCACAGCAACGCAGCTGGTAAGGCAGCACTGCTCGTAGCTGAGGGAGGGCTCAGCTGCTGCTGCAGAGCTGAGGGGTGTATTGGGCTTCACCAGAGCATCTAGGGAGAGGAGTTGTGTGCCAAAGAGGAAAAATAACACACTTCCAGGCAAGATTCAGTAATGAATGGGCATGGGGAGTGACAGTAACGATCACTGCGAACATCAGCTACGTGGCGTCAGTGAGCTGCTGTTACCAGTTAGTACCTCTGGAGCGCTATTGCTTCTTCTGTTTCTTTTTTCTCCAAGGAAGAATGAATAAATGGGAAAACTCGTTTCCCATTCTCCTGATGTCTGTTACTCCTTAGTAAACCTTATGTCTTGTGAAGCCCATCAGTCCCATTAAGCTGAATCTTCTTTGGAGGTTAACTCTCTCAATAGCCCTTTGGTTCCCCAGATCTCTGCTGAAAGCAGTGGAGCACCTCTGAGCCTCTTCCCGATCCTCTTAAACTTATATTGGTGTGTTTCTTAGAATTACTGTGCTGGAAGGGGTGGAATAGCTTAAATGCTTGAAACTTTAGGGATGTTGAAGTAGGGAATAAAAGATAAAATAAAATACAAAGAGAGAAGTTGGAGATCTGATCAGCTCACAAGCATGAATCATTAATCCAGCTGTTGGCTTGTGTTTTGACAGGCTGTAAACAAGATCAAAGACATTGCTGTTGCAGTGAAGAAGGAAGATAAAGAGTAAGTTTCCCTTACAGATGACCTGGTTGTGTAGCTGGGCTTCAGTTAGCTGGTGTGAGGGCATTTCTGACTTCTGCTCTGGCTCTGGCTGAGGTCTGGAGGTCAGGCCAAATAGCTGCGGCCCCACACTGGGGTTATTCTTGAGGTTTTTGGGATTTCCTCCTCCCAGGGAGATGCTGTGCTCTCACTTGGGCTGCAGCAAAGTATGTAGGCCAGTGTCTTCCAGTGCACATAGAGGAAGCTGGGTACCAAAATAAGCGGCCTGATTTCTTTTTTGCAGTGGTGGTGGAGACTTACGGCTTTTGCTGTAATCAGTGGCGGTGTTAAATGCTCAGCACTTCTCTGAAAATCAGATCACTTTTTAGCTGTTGCGTACATGAAGTTAGATAGCTAATAGCAGTGAGGAAATGATAGCTTCAACTGAGGTGAGAATACTAGAGTTTGCTTTCTCCCTGCATTCTAAGCTCTCGTCTGCTTGATCTGATGTTGCTAATACCTGCAGTAAAACTTCAAGTTGAACTGCATAACTATCTTAAACCAAAATGAGCTGTATCCTTCCTACTGTCCTGTGATGCAAAATAGAGTAGTTCTTGTGGTCAGCAGTAACTTGGGTGATAGAGCCTGGGAGTTAGATCTGTATTTCCTTGGTGTCCCTTGTATCATCTGTTAGGGCATACATTATCTGAGTGTCGTGGTTTAACCCCAGCCAGCAACTAAGCACCACACAGCCGCTCACTCACTCCCCCCCCATCCAGTGGGATGGGGGAGAAAATCGGGAAAAAGAAGTAAAACTCGTGGGTTGAGATAAGAACTGTTTAATAGAACAGAAAAGAAGAAACTAATAATGGTAATGATAACACTAATAAAATGACAACAGTAGTAATAAAAGGATTGGAATGTACAAATGATGCGCAGAGCAATTGCTCGCCACCCGCCGACCGACACCCAGCTAGTCCCCGAGCTGCGATTCCCTGCCCCCACTGCCCAGTTCCTATACTGGATGGGACGTCACATGGTCTGGAATACACCGTTGGCCAGTTTGGGTCAGGTGCCCTGGCTGTGTCCTGTGCCATCTTCTTGTGCCCCTCCAGCTTTCTCGCTGGCTGGGCATGAGAAGCTGAAAAATCCTTGACTGTAGTCTAAACACTACTTAGCAACAACTGAAAACATCAGTGTTATCAACATTCTTCGAATACTGAACTCAAAACATAGCACTGTACCAGCTACTAGGAAGACAGTTAACTCTATCCCAGCTGAAAACAGGACACTGAGTTAATACTTCAGAGAATGTGCTGCCTTCAGAGGGTTTCAGAAACTTCTTACTGCCTTTGGATGAAGGAGAGGGCGCTTAGCCCTGCTGTTTTGCTCAGGCCTGTGGTGTCTAAAAGCCAACTGACCTGGTCAGTGCTAGTCTGATGCTCGGGCTTTAAAAGGGAGAATTATACTTTGACAGTCTGGGCTTTGACGTGTGTGCCTGATTTCTCCAACAACAGAAGGGACCTGATATTTGCCTCTATCAGAGTGGATTAATCATACCACATACAACATTTAGGGATCTTGTGAAAAGAATCGGCAAGTGAACGAGACCTTGTTTTTTCTTTCTTTCTTGCAGAGAGCAGAGAAGTCTGCTGGAGAAGTGTGCAGCCACAGCCCTGAGCTCTAAGCTGATCTCCCAGAGCAAAGAGTTTTTTTCCAAGATGGTTGTAGATGCTGTCATGATGTTAGATGACTTGTTACAACTCAAAATGATTGGAATAAAGAAGGTCCAAGGAGGTGCTTTGGAAGTAAGTTCTGTCGGAGCCTATCCTGAAAGGATAGGAGATAGCGATCACAGTTCCTTTGATGGGTTGACTCTACCAGAAATGCAGCCTGGCTGATAGTGTGTGTTAAGGAATTACCAAGGTGAAACAAAGCTGTTGATGTGAGTAAAACACTTAGCAAGTAGGGCTGGATTTCTTTTCTGTAGATAGAGAATCTGGGTTTTTTTGAGTCAAATGTATCTCGCTGTCCTCTGTAGCGAATGTTGTTACTGATACAAATGCCATTTATATCTCTGCAAATAATGAAATATTTTTTTGAGGGGGAGTCTTTGTTACTTCTGGAACCAAAAGCCATACAGTGCTGGTTATATGCCTGAGTACAGGGTTGGGAAAAATGCAAAGCAAATGTTGTGAGGGAGCTGATCTAGCAGTGGGCAGGGCAGATGGGCTGTGTGGTTCGTACCACAGTGATGGAATACCTGTCGTGTACGGGACTGCACGTGGGTGTGTGGTAGGGAGTTGCTCTCAGGCTGTGGGAGAGCTGGTGTGTCTGTGCTCTCTCCTGCCTGCATCCTCTGTAGGTTTGGCCCGTCACTTGGGACCCTTCTGAAAAGTAAAGCCCACCACAATCTGTGGATTATTATTCTGTGGCTGTTACTGTCTGTAAACACTCTGCATGAGCATTTTCATTGAGAAGAGACATTATAATTACACCATTATCTTGCCCAGACAACTAATTTAGTGAATTAGGAACGTTTCAGCATCTGTTTTTGTGGTGTCTGGGCCTGCTGGTATTCTGAGGCTTGCAGAAACTGGTCCCCTGGAGGGGCTGGTGTCTCCTGCTCTGGATAAAAGCGGCTCTCCCTAGACTGTATTGTTTTGCCCTTGTATTCTGTTGTCAGACTCCTTGGAAACCTGTACGAGGATGGGGCAAATAATTTAGCACACTACTTGTCCGGGTTGGCTTGTTGAGAGATCCTGGGTCATCTCACCCTGTCAGCAAGAGCAGAGAAAGTCTGCTTGTCCTAGCTTAGGAGGGACAGGGATCCTCTGGGCTTCACTGGCTGGGAAAAGCCAAGTCTGCAGCGTGTGGTTAGATACTCATGGAGTAGGAGATGTAGATGCCGATTTCTCTCCCAGCGATGAAGCCGAGAAGTTCACTTCAGGGGGCAGTGTTGGGCAGCGCAGTCCTCCTGCAAAACAATCTCGGAGGTGGTGATGGAGCTGGGAAAAACAAACTAGGGCAAAAAAACCCCACACCAAACCCCGAGTGTGGGTCTGTGGATGAGCAGTATCTGTCTTCAAAGGGCAGAAATGGGAAAGACATCAGAGGGAGAACAGATTGCTCCATCCCTTGATCCTCAGGTTGTGTATAGCATCTTTTGCTGCAGTGTCTTGAGGGGTAGAAAGGAAGTGATGGAAGCTGGTTTTGTGAACAGAGGGAAGAAAATATTTGCTGCTTATTTTCTCCAAAAGTGGGTTAATCAAAGGAGACAGCTGTTGGTGAGCGCTTTGTAAATGAGGACTCTGAAAGCAGGGAGTGTCCTGTGAGAGTTATTAACCCTGTTGAGAAAACCTTGGGAGGCTGAGCCTAACACAAATCCCTGTCTTCAAGGACTCTCAGCTGGTGGCCGGAGTTGCCTTTAAGAAGACATTCTCTTATGCTGGGTTTGAAATGCAGCCCAAGAAGTATCAGTCTCCTAAGATTGCCTTGCTGAATGTGGAGCTGGAGCTCAAAGCCGAGAAGGACAATGCTGAAGTCCGAGTAAACACGGTAGAGGTAAGAGCCAAAAGGGGAGCCTGTCCCGCTTCCTCATGCCCACAAGATGTGGTGCCTGCTCGAGGGCCAGTGGGATAAATGGGATTGCCTTCTGCACATCCTTCCTCTGAAAATAGCTGGTGGGTTACGCGGCCTCGTTTGGGAGAAGGGTATGGCAGACTTTGAATTACAGCAGGTTTAGGGCATGTTTCTGCTCAGTCATCGTGCCTCAGCTATGCTGTGGTAAGTCGTCAGCTGTGTGGTGACTTCTTTAGGCCTAACAAGTGGCCTTCCAGGGAAAGCTTATTAAGCAGTGCTTTAAATGCTGAAAGAGCCTCTGCATATTTAAGCAAACAAGGTAGCCATTTGGACAGTAGTTCTCTTTCCAGCTTGTTAAAATGCCTTTATGAAATATGGTCGTTCTCTGACACCTTCTTGGAAAGTACCGCAATATTGCATGCGCTTTGTTCCTGCATAACTGTGGTATCTAAAGATCTCTGGGTGCTTTGCTTTTGGGGTCTTGGCCCCGCTGTGATCTTAGTAATTGTTTCCTTAAAGTTCCCCCCTCTGTCGTGGTGAATACCATGGTCTTTTCTGTTGTAGTTGGCTGCCATCTGTGATGTTGCTGTGTGCTTTTGTAAGCTTTCCCAGCTCTCTGGCTGTATTTCAGTGACAGCTAGAGCACAACAGGCTTTTGAAGCCTGAGGACACTGGTAAAGCACGAGGTTTCTCAGGATCTGTTTTTTTCCTCTGTGATAGATACTGTAAGTGTCCCCACCCCAACGTCCATGCACAGTTCTGTGAACACCTCTCGGACATTAGTGTAATCCCTTCTTCCTCCTTGTGCTCTCTCTCTCTTGAGCTGTTGCTGCCTCTCTGTCAGTTCATCCAGCCCCTTTATCGACTCAGTTCTGCTGCTGGATTTAACAGACATGGCTCTTTGGCATGAAGTAGAGCAACCTAAAATCACCTGTGAGTCTTAGAAAGCAGTTGTCTGCCAGGGCCGCATGGAGCAGTGTCACTCCTGCCTTTGTTTTAGAAGAGCTCTCCTATTGCAGGCGCAGCGGGACGGCATTGGCAATCCTTTGTAATGTGAGCGCTTGTCCCTTTCTCTCTCCTCCCTGCTAGGATTATCAGGCCATCGTGGATGCTGAGTGGAACATCTTATATGACAAACTAGACAAAATCCACAAGTCGGGAGCCAAAGTTGTCCTGTCCAAACTTCCTATTGGTGATGTCGCTACTCAGTACTTTGCAGATAGAGACATGTTTTGTGCCG
This sequence comes from Haliaeetus leucocephalus, assembly GCF_000737465.1. Taxonomy (NCBI): domain Eukaryota; kingdom Metazoa; phylum Chordata; class Aves; order Accipitriformes; family Accipitridae; genus Haliaeetus; species Haliaeetus leucocephalus. The sequence continues at coordinate 4,458,706 of NW_010973177.1, read as the reverse complement.
GCCGTGTCCCGGAAGAAGATCTCAAGCGAACTATGATGGTGAGCTGCCTCATTTCAGAATAAAGACTTCTGATTTAGTTTTAACAGTGCCAGGCTGGTCATTCCCAAAACAGGGCAGCAATCGGTGACTGAACGCACTGTTCCTTACAAAGATTTAAAATTAAAATAGCATAATTTTTGCCAGTGTGGTTACTATGTAAAGTTGCCATATACTGACAAAGCTGTTCCTTGATGGAGCAAGCAATCACACGCTAATTGCATCTGCACTCCTTTTTTTGTTTCTTTGATGTTGCTATATATTAGGGTGTGTACATTGCATTGATAGAAGCTTCTTTTCCCTAGTTCTTGCCTGTTCCATCGTGAGTAGTTTTTTCCTAAGCTTTCTTTGTGTAGCTGCTGGACTCTAGAGCCTGTGAGTCAGCACTTACAAGAAGCATAATCTTACTTTGCTGTCGAGGACTATTTCTGATGTTGTTAGCCTGTCTAGATACATGAGATGGGAGGGGAAGTAGAAAGTTTTTTTCCTGAATCTGGCCTGCAGGGTGGTTTTGCATCAGCTAAAAGGCCGGGCTGTCTCTGAAGCGTGGAAGCCTACTGGGCAAATTTGTCTTGTTTGTCAGTGTTGCTAATGCCGTGTTTTATCTCCTTCCCATGCAGGCCTGTGGCGGTTCCATTCAGACTAGTGTCAATGCCCTGTCGGATGATGTTCTGGGCCGATGCGAACTCTTTGAGGAGACTCAGATTGGAGGAGAGAGGTAAATACATCAGCTGTGAACCTGTGGTCCTGTGTAAGCACTCCAATACTAGTTTGAAAAGTTAGGGTTTAAGTGTTGGCAGGTTTGAGCATCCCTTGAGGTGATGGTGTGAAAACAAGATTGCATTATTGCTGCTTTTTATGAGGCTGAGGAAGGGGGCAGGAGTAAGCTTTCTTCTAAATCTTACCTCTTTCCACAATGCCTTGTAGAAAGCATAGTATTCTTTCACTCATAACTTAAAAGGAGTGCATTTTGGGATTGATGGAGGCACTCGTCTGATATCTGACACTTTACTATCACTGCAAATGAAGCTGGGTGCTATATAATGGGGTTCTTCCCATCGCTAGAGGAGAAATCCTCTTTGGGGCTGTCTGCCGACATCTGCTGTGTTCCTGCCAAGGGAAAATGAGAGCAACGGTTTAGCACAAAACCCTAGCAGCAGGAAGAGTGGATTTTCCTGGGTCAGCTTGAATTTCACTTGTACCTTGCCTGGCTTTGCTCCTTCTTAGCTCAAGATTTGGTAGGGACACTGTGTAGGATGAAACAGCTTCAGTCATGCATCTGGCTTGCAAAGAACTTCTCTGTTCCCATACTGTTGTATTGGTGGAAAGCCTGTTCAGCAGCAGCACTGCTTCTCCATCGCCGTAACCCTTCTTGCATTGTGCCATTGGCAGGTATAACTTCTTCACAGGCTGCCCGAAGGCAAAGACTTGCACGGTAATCCTGCGAGGGGGTGCAGAGCAGTTCATGGAAGAGACGGAACGGTCCCTGCATGATGCCATCATGATAGTCAGGAGAGCAATCAAGGTAAGGACCAGCAGAGATACCTCCCTGCCAGATTGGCATTGGGGTTGTTGATCGGACCTGGCACAGCTGTAACTCTTTCTAGAAACCTTTTCACACACCAGCATTTGGCTGAGGTCTCTGTGGAGAGACTGGGAGCTTTCAGCCAGCAGAGTGGAGTGTGCAGACGGGCAGCATCTGATTGATTAACTCAAGTGCTGTTCTTTGGCCAAAGCAGCATTCTCTCTGCAGTGTTGCCAGCTGCTTTTCAGGCACGCCTCGTTTTTGCCTTCTCTCCAGTACAGCTGTAACTTGTGCTTGCTGGGTTGTGGTGTGTTCTGTTAACACCTCCATCCTAAAGGGAATGCAGTCTTCTGGGTGTGTCGGGTAGATCTTCCGTAGATGTGAACGGCGAGATTGATTTCATGTGCATGTTGGCACCCGTTAAAGCCACTTGTTCCCTCTCTTGGTGACCAGTCTGCGGGGTGACTGTCCCCTGGCTGGGAAGGTAGGCTGGGAGCACCAAGAGAGAAGTCTGCGGCATGTGTGAATGTGAGCTCTGCTTGTGGAGTTGCTGGTTCTGTGTGATAGATGCCGCCTAACTGCGGGCATTTCTGGGTTATGCATAATAACGTGTTGATGTGGTGTTTTCTGGTTAAAAACAGCTTTGAGGCTGAGAGCCCTGAGGGGATGGGAAGAAGCATGTCAAGATTTTTGGAACTGTTTTGCTTTTAGAAAGAACATCCTGATCTTCCTACTGAAACAAATAGGGAGGGGAAAAAAATAGCAGAACTTGGCTGCGAAGTGCTGCTGCAAATATCTTTAATTTTGAATGCTTTACAAAAGTGAGGGAAACTTGCCCAGCAGGAGGGGGCTGTGGTCTGCCATCCCTCCCCTGGTACAGTGTCCCCAAGCCACCCCTTTTATCTTGTGTGCTGCTGGTAGCTGCCACTGGAGGTTCTTGGCCTGTTTCTGAAGCTCCCAGCAAAGCTGGCAGGAGCTCCTGGGAATAGCAGCAGCCTGGGCTATAGATTCCCCTGGGCCTGGTGTGTCTGCATCACCTTGACATGCAACATGTGCAGGAAAGGAGGCTTTCCTGCTCTTCCCCTTCCTGGAATGAGAGTGAGAGTCTCCCCTCTTCTTTTTCAGAACGACTCGGTTGTTGCCGGAGGTGGTGCGATAGAGATGGAGCTTTCCAAATACCTGCGGGACTATTCCAGGACCATTCCAGGCAAGCAGCAGCTGCTGATAGGTGCTTACGCTAAAGCCCTCGAGATCATTCCCCGCCAGCTCTGCGACAACGCTGGCTTTGATGCCACCAACATACTGAACAAGCTCCGAGCCAAGCATGCGCAGGTAGGTGCCCACCTTTGAACTGAGGGCTGTTAGGGAGAGCCAGTAGTGTGTGTGATTTCTTTCTTTCTTTCTTTTCTTTTTCTTGTGCCTGATGGTTCCGGTGTAATTCAGCTAAGCCCATGTTAGGCATGTGTCCTCTTTGATTAAATGCAGTGTTTTGTTTTCAGATCAAGTGTGGGCTTGGTGCAGGTTTCTATAAAAGGAAATGATCTGTTTTCCCTTTGATCGCAGCTGTCGGGTGACTTCTAGAGCTGGGAGTTTTGATTTGCTGTTTAAAAATGCATCATTTGTCAGGAGGGAGGCTTCTATATTAAACATTAAAGTAATTAGAGTATAGAAGTTGGCCGAGCCGTGTGATTGCCAGAGGAGCTGCAGACTGAGGGTCCTGATTGCTCGTGATCGCTTCAGATCTTGCAGGGAGCGTGTGCGTGCGTGCACGCGCAGTCCCAGTTCAGGCAGTTAGAGGTTGCCCCTTGGCTTCCCTTGGAAGCAGCTGCCCATTTGTGGGGTCACTCCCACCACGTTTCATCCTGCTGATGATTGTGGGGTTAGGGGGAATGCCCCGAAATGAGCGGTTGCATCTTGGGCTGCAGAAACGGGGGCTGTGGGTAGGGGAGTGAGACAGCAGTGGAGTGGAAGCCAGTCCTGTAAATCTGCAGCTTCCTGGTCAAGTGGAGCATGCCTCCGATTTTATGAGGCTTTGGTGGCACTGTTTACTGACAGCAAAGGCTTTTTGGTTTTGTTCTGTTTTGTGTTTTTTTTTTTTCCTTTGTGTTTTCCTCAGATATTCTGCCTTCATACAGCAAGGTCCAGTCTCTGCCTCTCCCTGAACATTTGCATGTCTCTGTTTCCCAGTGCCCTGGCCCCCCAGGTCCTGATTAGCCCAATAATGAGACCCTCTTCCCTCTTCTTTCCCGCCAGGGAGGTATGTGGTACGGCGTCGACGTGAACAACGAGGACATCGCCGATAACTTCGAGGCCTGCGTGTGGGAGCCGGCCATCGTGCGCATCAACGCGCTGACGGCGGCCTCTGAGGCTGCCTGCCTTATCGTCTCTGTGGACGAAACCATCAAGAACCCCCGTTCCACCGTGGACGCTGCGCCCAGCGGACGGGGACGGGGCCGAGGCAGACCCCACAACCACTGAGACCCCGCTCTCCCCATCAGGTGTCGTGATGGGGGCTGGCGCTCTCCTCCAATGTGCAAAAGTGAAAAAAGAATTGATTTCTAGCTTAATTAACTGGCCATTTACCAGATGGTCATTTTGAGGGCTTACAGGCAACCACTGACCTTGTTTAATTAGAGTCCAATCTTGGCCTCGGCAGTGGCAACCTCCTGCGAGATGCCCTGCCCCAACATCTCCTACACAGCACTGATCCCCTTAGGCTCGCCTCGTCCTTCCGCTTGGAAGCCGCGCTGAGCGGAGCCATCTTCAACGCTGGCAGGTAGTGCAGCGAGTGTGGGGTTTGTTTGTATTTATACTTTTTTTTTTCTGTTTTGTTTTGTTTCTGCTGGGGTTTTTGAACCCACGCTCAAACACAATAAAACGATGACTTCGTTTCAGTGGCAAACTGGGGTCTTCCTTTGTTCTCTGCTGCTTGCTTCGTTCTGCAGGGTGGTAGCTCATGATTAGGGTTAAAAGGTTAACCTTTCAGACTGGTTTTTGCCCCATTTAAAAGCAGGCGCTGTGCTGGGAAGCAGGACTGACTCCCAGTGCACCACAGTTCCCTGTGCTTCCAAGACAGATCGCCTCCATGTGCGTTCTCTCTTGGACCTCTCTGATGCTGCTGGGTGACATTTCTGCTTGCTTTTGGTGCTTCAGGGATGGATCCCGGCACTTGGGGCGTCTCTGGCAGGAAAATTGTCTTGGGGAATATGGGGAGTCTTGGTGGAAAGTGTTAATGGAGGACAGTGGAAGAAATTTGGTATCTTATCTGGTCTCAATCCTTTGAGATCTCATTTAATTAGGCAAGTCAATGGTCTGTTATGCCACAAAATGTGTTATTTCTGCCTCGTTCGTAAAGTGCTGCCACATGACAGCCGCTATGAGCCCTATTAGAGACATCTGCCGGGTCCCCGAATGTGACCCTCGTGGCCGTTCATCCCAGCTGGAGCACGGTTGGCAGCGTGTGAGCGGTGGTACCCAAAAGCGAGCGCTGTTAACAGCTTTCGCATAAAACCCTCTCGGTGTTTCTTAGCGGTGGCATTTAAAGACGAACGCTCCGAAGAGAAAACACAGCAGCTCTGCAGCCTGGGAGAGGTAAAAGCGGGAATAGTGGGGGCTGATCCTGTGTCCCTCCGTGTGGCACAGATCCTCGGGGCTGAGGGTGTTTCCCCTCCAGCGACCAGGAGCCGGAGGAAGGTGTTTTCCTGATGGCAGCGTGGTCCCATCTCCCTGCGCCCAGGGCTGCCTCACCCTCACCAGACCTGGGGGAAGCTGCTTCCCGCACGCTGCCCCACTTTGTCCCTGTGCCCCATGGGGCTGGATCAATGGAGACCACGGCCCCCACAATCCTTGTATCCTCAAGGGGTGGGAGATAGGGGGAGGGACGCTTCCAGTAAAGCTCCAAACAGCAACTGGTCCCACTGGTTTGGTACTGGAGCTGGCCAGCGCTGGCCTCTGTTTGGTGTGGCCCCCGGGAGAGCGAAAACCCCACCTCAATCTCAAGAGTCTTTATTCAACACTGAATCATAAAATAGCTCTTTACACACTTTTTTTTTTTTTTTTGTAATTCTTTAAATACACATTGTTTACACTCGGCAAAGTTTCAAAGCAACAACATCAAAGTGCGTCTACAGGTGATAGTACCAACCAAAGTGCTAAAAACACGGTCTCCCATGGCCGACGGGCAGCAGCCGCTGCCTTGCCCGCTCTCCCTGGCCGCCGTTGGACCCTGCTGCCAACAAAACCACCCGGACCCCCCACCCCACTCCCTCCCCATCTCCGGCTGCACCCCAATCTTTGCTGTACCCCCATCCCTGCTGCTCCCCCCTCCACCAGGGCAGCATCCTCTGGCAGATTTAGCATCGAGGACCTGGTTTAGCATCAAGGGACCACAGGGCTGGAGAGGGGAAAAGGGACGTTTGGTTCTCCAGACGCTCGCACATCGCTGCGAAAGACTAAAATAGACCTAAATTTATATAGATTTAAAAAAATAACTTAGGAGGCAAACTCGCTACCTTTCAGGAGGGGGGAGGTCACTGTACAAGGCCCCTCGGAAATCGCTCACCGGGGCTGAGCTCGCGCCGGAGCAAACGCCGCCATGAAGTTCTTTAGGGAAACGATTGCAATTCCTGTATATATATATCTATATTTCTCTCCCCGCGGGGAGCGCGTCCTCTGATTATCTCTAAGCAAATGTGCGTTACCACGCTCGCTTCCCAAAAGCCATCCTGCCCGCCCGCACCATTGCACTCGCTTGTCCCCGGCCCCAGCTTGCCTCATCTTCCCCCTCCCCTCCATGGGACTTCATCCTGAGGCTGGATCAGAAAATCCCATTTTTCCTGTTTTCAGGCAGTTTTCCCACCTCTCCTTGCTGCTGCACACCAGGGAAGGATGTGCAGCAGCTTTTTCTTAGGGCAGGAGGGACCTTTTCGCCCGCCATGGGGATTCATTTGCCTCCCACCGATGGAGGAAGGTTGTGCATCGCCACCGCTCACCTTGCAACAACACCCTGCGATGCTTCGGTCGCAACAAACTATCTCTGATTGCTAAAATCTCCCTGCTACCGTTTTTTTCCGGTTTTTTTTTTGTTTTTTTTTTTTTAAAGCATTTTGTCATTTGGCACCGATTCCCAAATGCTTTCGCTCCACCCGAACCTGCAAGTTTTCAACCCAAAATGAGAGGCTGAAGTGATGCGCCAGCTCCTGGGGTGGGCTCCTCCAAGAGCTGAGAGCAAATGATGTTCAACTGCTGTAAGAGCCTTTATCACCACTTTTCATGTTCTTTTTGTTCTGTTTTAACCAGTTCGGAGTCTTTTGGAGGATCCAAACAAACTGTCCGAGACCCGGCCGTGGCTGTGCCTTGGGTGGCAGCGGGGGCCGTGACACACGGCGAGAGGTGGGATGTTTTTTTCTTGCCTTCTTTGCTTGATAAAGAGGTTTAAAAACCTCCTTGGACAGAGCCAACCTGGGGGTTCCCATTTTCCTCGAGACCTTACACCCCTGGGCCCCCCCCCAAGCTGGGGGTGCAGGGATGAAGGCAGGAGGAGGCAGCCGGTCCCTGGAGCATCCCCAGCTCCTGGGAGCTCGGAGCGATGGATGACGAGCAAAATCCAACACATGGAGATAGAAAAACACAGATTTGGGATAAATTTGGCCTCCCAAGCTGGCTTTGCTGGTGGTGTTCCCCTTGAGATCCCTGACTGGCACCCAAATTCAAGTGAAGAGGAATGCTGCGAGCATGGGAAAACTTTGGGCAAACTCGCTAGCAAAGGAATAAATGTCCCCAAAACTGGTCCCGTGGGAACCAGGTCTGGCAGCAACCGGGAGCACTGTCCATCCAACCCCTGCCAGATTTGGCCATCACCGTGACCCCAAGGGAAAGCTGCTCGCCCCGGGTCGGGTGGCTGTGCCCTGGCTTTTGCTGAGGATTGTCATCGCGGAGCCCCTCTGGGGCTTCTCTAGGGTCTAGTATGGGGTTGAGCTCACGCTGTGGCAGTCCCTTCCCTACCAGCACCCAAATACCCTGCATGATTTCAAGGCATTCCCAGGGGGATTTGGTATTTCTGCGCATCTCCATCATTTCCAGAGGAAATGGGGTTGAAACCCCATGGCCGATGCGGTGAATCCTACGGCCACGGGCAGCATTCCTCGAGCATCCCGTAGGGATGGGGGTTTGTGGGGGAGCCAACGGGGCCACGTGCCGGTGGGATGGGGAGGAAAAGCAGCAGGGAAACCATCAATATGACATTTCAGTGGAAGAAATACGCAGCCGTTAATGAGCTCGTTGCTGTTAACAACCTGGGCAATTAGGAGCCACCAGGAGGGCCAGGGAGACGCAGGGCTCTCATTACCGCCAAACCTGTCTCACTGTGCCAGCCACCTTCATCCCCAGCCGAGGAGGAGGAGGAGGAAGGGATGCATCCGAGCCCAGGCAAAATGGGAAAAAAACCCCACTTTCCATCTTCTAATCCTTGAACCCGCTCAAGGTCTTGTGTCATCGCAGGATTTTTTTGTAAAAACGTGGCTCTGCTAAGCCAGAAGTTGGACTTTTTGGGAACGCCCCAAGGGGAGGCGGATGGTTTGATCTGGTCTGGGCGACACACCGAAGCACCAAATTCGGGTGAGGTTGTCCTGCCGTGACTTACAAAACCCTCGCGGCAGCGGGGGGACAGGGACGCAGCACACCCACGGCCACCAGCAGACACGGCCACCGATAGCACCGGCAGCCGCTCCGGCCTCGCTGGCGAGCACAGAAGGTTTCTCCAAAAGTCCTCAAGACCTCCCCTTGCTTTCCATCACGCCGTCCTCGCTTTCCCCAAGGCCCGGAGGAGCCGGGCAAGGGGCTGGAGACGGGCTAGCAGCAAACCCAGAGCAGCCACCTTCAGTCTTCGGACACAACTCTCCAACACGATAGTCTTTAAGCATAGAGTGTATAAACATGCTGAGTATATAATTTTCCTTTAAAATCTTTTTTTTTTTCCTTCTTTTCTTTATAGAAATAAATACTTACTTTGTTTTTTTTTTTAAGGGAATTTTGCAAGTCTCTGCGTTGTTTTGAATGGTGACATCTCCGCTGGGACCACGCTTGTGGGATGGACGCCGGGTGGTTCCCGGGGGGTTGTAGCTTTGCTGGGTGGTATTTTTTGCTGGTCGGGGCATCCCTTGCTCCTCTTGCCCCTGGATTATGCGTGTCCCAGCCTCCCCGGGGTGGAGGTAAACCCACGGCAAGCACGGTGGGGAGCTCCTTCCCGGTGCTGGGGAGTTTTTCCAATGCTGCCCATGGGGTCATGGTGGGATGTGGTAGCTTCTCACAGGCATTTTTTTGGGCTCCCACATTTTGTGCATACAGGGAACAGCCTTCTCCTGGAAAGCTGCAGTCAGTGGGGGAACGGAGGTGCTTCAGATGGGGGGTTATGGCCAAAAAAACCCTACCCTGTTTCAGAGGTGACAGCGTAGATGGGATGAAGGGTGGATGAAATGGTCTCCTGAGGTGCTTTCTGGGGTTGGAGACCCAGGAGCTGCCTCCAGCCCACCAGCAGCTTCAGTAGTTTGGAATCGATTTGATTTTCTGTCGGGGTCCCCGTGGGTTGTTGGCATGCTGGGAGTGCCTGGCTGAGGTCTGCAGCTCTCATGCCGTAGATGAGGAAGGTGGTACCGGGATGGGTCTGCAGCCTTCTCCCTCCTGGGGGGATGCTCCAGGGCAGCCCATCACCCTGGGAGGGCTGGAGGAAGGGAAGATACCCTGGGAAGGACCATCTCCTTGCAGCCATGCTGGCCAACAGGCACTGAAACCTCCAAGGTTGGTCCAGAGAAGAGGACAAACCCCCCCAAAATCTGCTTTTCTCGGTTGGCTCCTCTCAGCTCAGCGTGTTGGGTCCAAGCACGCCTGGTTGGGGCTCGGGGTGGCAGGGGGCTGTGGTTAAGGCCGGTGTGTCCCTGCTGCTGGCAGTGCTGTGACGGGTGTCCCCCATGGCGTGGGCACCTCCTGGCACCTTCTCCCCAGGGTGGAAAATGGAGATGCCTGACCCTGCTGGATGCCTTTCAAAAGCCTTTTCCTTTGGAAAAAAAAAAGGGTATTTTGGGGGTGATGATGTCCTTGCAGGCAGAAGACAGCCAGAAGAAAAAAAGCAGAATTAAGAAAACAGCTGTGGCCATAGATAAGGGATCTACCAGGGCCGTTGGGTTAGTGCTTTCACCAGCAGCTTTGGATTTCAGGACAATTTGGCCAGGGTTTCTCCTTCAGGCTGCTCAGGAAGGTGATGAGATGGCAAACGTGGGCGTCCCATGCCAGTCCCTCTTTCCGCATGGGACAACTCGCTCCGGAGGAAGCCTGAGCAGGTGGTGGATGTTGGTGGGGACAGAAGTATGATCCGTGTTTCCTGGTGGACGAGGATTGTGGAGATGGTTTATTGCCTTGACAGGAAGGTTTTGCTGGAGAGGAGGTGAGGCTGGAAACCTCTGGAAGAGCGACCATCTCTCCTGGTGTCCTCTGGCTCCTACAGCCCCCGAGATGCAGCTCTGCCATCTGGGCTTGTGCTGTCGTGGCTGCTGGTTTCTGGGCAGTATTTGCCCAGGTTTGGGTGCCCCTCTGTTAAACAAATGAAATCAAAACGAGCGGAAACCCTGCAGGAATGCTGGGCACCATTTTCTCTGGAGGAACGACCCCTTCCCACCCCACCTTCACCAGCCCATGGAGAGGACGGGGATGGTCCAGCCGTGATGCAGTGACGCTGAGCCCAGTGCTCTGCAAAGAGCCCACAGGGACAGGCTGAGCCATCCTCATCTCCCACACCATCAAACAGGCAAAAAAAAAACCCAGAAAGAGAGTTTGAAGAAAAAGACATTCCCCAAACAAGGATCCTTGGCAGCGAGCAGCCACGGGTGTTTCGAAGCCATCTTCCCTCCCGGGAAAGAGCGTAGCCCTGCCTCTTTAGGCAGCCAAAAAATTTCCTTAAGTAGCACCTTCTCGCCCGTGAGCTGGCCCCGGGGATGAGCGCCGGCCGCCAGTCACTAAGGCCTGCAAAAGTTTGGGTTTTTTGTGCATGGGCCGGCATCTCCGTGCTCCAGGTCTGGCAACGGATGAGCGGCAGACGGTAGGTTTGGTTTCACGGGGCCTCTGGCTCCGCTGGGCAGAGGAGGGAATGTGCTTTGTGGTTCCCTGAAGGTCTAACAGCCTCCTTCCACTTTGATGTGTAAAATCTTGGAGAAGCCAGGTCTCTTCCTCAGGGCCTGGAAGAGGAGCAGAGAGCACAGTCAGTGCACAACCTGCCAGTCTTGCAGCCCCACAGGGTGAGCAAGAGAGAGGAGAGGACATCTCAAATCCCCACCATGGGAAGGGGTCCACCTGGGTCCCATCCCCACCACCGCATCCCACGGGGATTTGGCTTCCTTGCAGGACTGGCTCAATGCCTCTTAATCCCATGCCCTTGAAGCTAGCTCTGGATTTGGTTTCTGCTTGGTTAAAAATGTTGTTTCCAGAAGACAGTAGTAGTTTGGGGCAGACGACATCAACATGCAGGGGCACTTGGGATTTGCAAAGCACGGCAGTGGGCGGCCATGCAAGGAAAGCCCTTCCGAAATGGCTCTTCTCTGAAAGTGACCCCCACCCTGGGGGTGGACGTTGGTCTGTCTCGCTGCCCACTGTTTTTCCCATGCCGGGGCTTGGCAGCGGAGCAGGAATCGCATGAGCCATCTGACCCCATCTGACTGCACTGGTGGGCCTCCGTCCCCAAGTCCTGCTCTGCATCTCATGGGCTTTTTGCCTTACACCCCCATGGGAGCCCAACCTGCTGCAGGATGAGTCAAGGTGAAATGAAGGCACCTATTTTCCCCTTGGACACGGATGGAGTTGTCTGCCTTGGAGACCCTGAACAGATCAAGGATAGCGCAAGCCCTGCCGAGCATCACAAACTGAGCGAGGTCTGCAACTCAGCCTAAATAAAATTAACCGTATTTCTGCTTTCATGGGTGGGTTTTAAATCACTTCGCAGTGTTCAGCAAGTAAGTGGCCCTGCAAAGGAGGCAATAGCCCTTTTCTGTCCCCGGGGAAGAGACCTACAGAGAGGAAGTCCTGGTGAAAGCAATGGGAGGGAATCACAGTATGTTAAATCTTGTTTCAGCCTTTGGGGCATGTGTGTCTAAAGGACAGCGAGCCTTCAGGATGTCCCCGTTGAGCTATAATGTTCTCTACTGCGGAACTTCAGTGGTGGGCAAGAATTTGTCCTCAGACCCCATGGGGACACAAGACTGGTGACGCATGGGTGACCTGGGAATGGCATCCTTTACCTGGAGTTTGTTCACCATTTCTTCAAACATCTTCTTGGCTTCAGGGCTGTGGGGCTCTTTGAAGTAGTCCACAATGCCCACCTGCACGACGATGGACTTCAGGTTCCGACACACACCTGGGGGAAGAGATACTGCCTGGCCTCGCCATACCTGGTGGGGAGACAGCCTCCCCGCTGCCAGGATGGACCCTAAAACCCACCCAGTGCTCTTCAAGGCCTTGTGCATATCAGAAACCTCACCCTGAAGGTGGATGAGACCCACTTTTGGTGACCAAGACCTCTGTAGGGAGGACGGTGGTCTATGAGATGGTTCCTGATTGTCCTATCCCAAATCAGCAGTCCTACCGCTTCCTTGGGAGATCCTTACTCTTCCACCCAGAGGGGTGGGTTCCTATCAAGTCCAACCACAGTCACAAGTGCCATGACCACCAGAAACTGCACCTCAAACAGACCCTCCTGCCGGCTGCAGATCTCTTTCCCCCTAGAGCTCCCATCCTGGCAAAATTCTTCAGTAAATGGCTTGACTCCAAACTCAGATACACCAGGGTGAACCTCAGGTGTGCCACGGATATTGAGGCCTCGATTACAGTGAGGGGACCACAGAGAGAATGTCTCCATCCTTCCTGTGGCCCAAGGCAAGACCAGCTCTTAACGCATCCTTGGCAGGGGCCTGTTGGATCCCCTTTTAGAAAACTTCTACCATGGATCTCCCAGCACCTTCCAGTGTTGGCAGTGGGTTCCTGTGAGTGGGGCTGGAAGGCAGGGTCTGGTTCATGGATCTGGATATCTAGTGGCCTTTTGGTCAATGGATGATGCTATGCACTCCCCCAGCATTGCTACTCACTGTTGAAGTGCAGCAGGGCTTTGGGGGTGACTGGCGTGGAGGTCAGCACTAGCATCTCCAGCCCCTTCAGCCCCTCTCGACACATCTCCGCCGCGACCTCCTGGTTGATCTCTGCCACGTGGTCCAGCTCCAGGACCTGAAGCCGCATGCAGTTTCGGGCTGGAGGGGCAGAACACCCGCCATCAGCACCCCACGGGGAAGGGATGAGGACAGCCGATGGGAACAGGGTGGTAGGAGGGATGGGTGGCAGAAAGGAGGGGCAGAGTGCACCCATGGTCTTTGAGGTGGGCTTCTCCATTGAGATCCCCATGGGACATCTCCTAGGGGTATACCCTGCCTCCAGCAAGGTCTCCTTCTTCTTGTCCCATCAGAGGAGAGCTGCCTACCTAAGGACGCCAGTCCCTGGACGCCGCAGCCTGCCCCTCCGATGCCCAGTGCCCGCAGGTGCGGCCAGCACCGTCCGATCATCTGAAGGCAGCGGTTGCTGAAACGCGTCGGCTGCTGGCTGGGGAGATGAAGAAGAAAGAGCTGGGGAGGGCTGGCAGAAAAGCTCGTCCCCCACCACGAGTGCTTCCTCGAGTGGTGTTGGGGATGGGACCTCTCCCACCCCACCAAAGCAGGGGTTGCCACACTGGAAGGAGGTGTCTCCAGAGCAGACGTCTCCATCTGAGCAACCACCTTGGGTTGTGTTGCAACTGGGACAGGACAGGTCCATGCACTCAGTGGAGTCCCTCTGCCCCAAACCCTCTGGAGATCTGAATCAGGCCCTGAACTCTGTTTCTTGCAATGATGGAACCAGTAGCAGGAGCCTGGACCTCTAGTTCAGGTAGAGAAGTCTACATGCCATGTGGTGTTTCCCCCAGGGAAGAAACAAGCCACCAGGGACTTGACATGCAGCTTCTCCTGCTAAGAGACATCTCCCTCTGTACACCTCAGTCCAGGCTGACAGGGGACATGACATTGCAACAAACCTCCCAGGACAAGAAGAACTGCCCAGGAGGCAGCCCCATGGCACGGAGGTGAGGGGGCAAGTGACCTGCTCTGTGCACTCCTGAGCACTCATGCTGCAGGGTGGGGAACCGCCAGCATCTTCATGCCCCCAGAATGCTTTTCCAAAGCGAGAGCAACTACAATCCTCTCCCTAAGCAGCGACTTGACACCCTTTTAAAAACATCCAGACCCTTCAGGGCTGCTGTTATATGAGCAGTGAGGATCTCAGACAAGCGTTTGATCTTCACCATTGCCTACCAGACCCATCACAGCTCTCCTTTCATCTCTGGTGTTAGCAGCCTCCCTGGAAACACTCCCAGCTTGGCAGGGAGGTGCCTACACCCAACAGCTCCCAGCCTTCACAGAGAGGGATGGGGCTGAGCTCCTGGTCCCCCAAACTGGCCTCCAGGGTTGCTGCTCATCCCAGGAGGACCCCCATTCCCCCAAGAAAATATGGATCTGGCACCCAATTTCTTTCCAGCCCAGCGGTGCCCCTCACACTCAGCCTGGCCTCCTCCTAGCATGACTCTTACCATGGATGCAAAGGTGCGACCTGGAGGGAGATGATGTCCCTGCAACCCGCTCCAAGGGCCCAGATGACTTCATGACCCACGGGGTCCGTAGAGCTCCTGGAACAACACAGAGGACACACGGTGGCCCCCACTGGCAGTGATGCCGTCCCGGGGGCCATGTCTGCAGCCTCCACGCTGCTACATCTCGCTGCACCTGGAGGTACAAATCTGGTCATTATTTATAACCCATGATCTGCCCATGAACCAGACAGTCCCAACACCAACCCGTGCAGGAAGGCTGAAGGCATTTCTATCTGGAATTGTGCCTACAGATGTGCAACATCAAGAAAAATGGAAGAAGGTGAAGCTGAAGGTGAGATTGAAGATGAAGTAAGGCTGAAGGTAAAGGCTGAAGGTGTGGTTGGTGGTTGAAGGTGAGGTTGAAGGTGAGGTTGAAGGTGATGGCAAAAGTCTTCCAGATGCAAAGGTGGCAAGTGATTGAATTGAGACTGCCAGGCTGGGTACCCTTGCAGAGCAAATATAACATCCCCGCAGATCCCATTGGGTTGGTTTTACTTGCCACGTGGCCAGTCTGGATGGTGCCAGGAGGTGGCAAGGACGTTTCAGCGGATGGGAGCTAACTTCCAGCCAAGTGCAGTGGTTGCTCCACAGCCTCTGCACCAGCTCCACGGTTGTGCCACCACATCTGTAGGCGGCTGTTGGCCAAATGTCGCTGCAGAGGTTTGCTGTGGGCTCTTCCTTGGTGTTTTGGAGGTATCAAAACAGACTTCATGGGGTGCTGCTGGAGTTGCGCAGGAGCACAGCGGAGGTGTAGGTCTACCACGAGTCATGGCACCGACCAGGTGCGGCCATGCTGCCTGCCCACCCACCCGGCATTTGTGCCACTGGCTCAGAGGAGCTTTTGCTGATGCCGTCGGCTCCCAGCACCAAGTCAATGGAGGAGAGATGTCAGAGAGCGTCATCCTGATACCACCAGCCCAAACACAGGCCCCTGGCTGTTTCACCACACCAGGTTGCCTTCTGAAGACCGAGGCTGCACTTCCTAACTCTAAATGACCTACTTTGAAACTTCAGGCAAGCCTAAAAATAAGTGATGAGTGTTATCTTGAGTGTTTCACACATCTCCACTGAAGAAGCCTGCCAAGAGGCCCTTGCGAGTGTGGCAGGTTAATTAGAGCATGAGTCAGGGTCACAGGTTAGCAACATGCCAGGAGTACTTGGGCTTGCTCTAACGCCCTTGGAAGGGCCGATGGAGGAGTCTTTGGGTTAAACCCAGCAGCACTGGGCTGCCTCATGGTGTGGGATCCCCAGATCAGAGCCGTGTCTGAGCTCACTTGGGCCAAAGTGAGCCAGCTGGGTGTGCTTTCCCACCTGAAGGGTTCTCCATCCTGGGCTGGATGAGGACACCCATCAGCTGCAGGTGAACTGGATACCAAGGCTGAAGCGGTTGCCTGCAGGATGCAGTGGAGCAAGGATCAACCTCCCTGAGTGTGTAGGAAAGGTAAATCCTGTCTCCACAGGAGGCAGAGCCTCTTTGGAAGGTGGCCAAGGCCAAGGAGCAGTCAGTGATCTCCTCCAGGACCTGTGACCTCCTCCAGGACCTACACCATCATTGGCCTTCTGTTCTTGATCTTGGGCAAGGTCTCCAAGCTGGGTCTTAGCAATCCCGTGGCAGAGCTGTTCCTCCCTCCCTGGACAGTGGGACCCTGAGGTCTCTT
Organism: Haliaeetus leucocephalus; assembly: GCF_000737465.1. Lineage (NCBI taxonomy): Eukaryota > Metazoa > Chordata > Aves > Accipitriformes > Accipitridae > Haliaeetus > Haliaeetus leucocephalus. The sequence goes on along the minus strand of NW_010973177.1, from coordinate 4,442,781 downwards.
CTCCCCGTTAGAAGCCTTCGTCAGGGGGTGATGGTCAGGTGGGACCTCACTGGGCCCTGGTGTTGGTGCACCTCTTCTTTACCCTTCTCTAACATAAAGCAGTGTCCCCATACCAAGACCCCGGTCACACCTCCAGCTGCGGTGAGATTGGCAACAGGATGATGGGAATGGAGCTGGAATGGAAACATCTGCATGGGAACATGCCAGAAGAGGATGAGAGTTGCAAGGACAGCTTGCACTGGGGACACTGGATACTGGGGCTGCCGCTAGGCTGGGGACATGGAAAGGTGGGTCCTTCACACCTGGCCAGGTGGGCTGCGTTCTGACAGGGAATGGGGATGGGCATCAGAGGAGTCCCAGCACATTCCATGGATGTTCCCAGCCTTCTCCCAGCCAGGGAACCACATGGTCCCCGTGGGCAAGGGGGGATGCCGGTGGCCATCCTTACCGGTACGTGACAGCCTGCAGAGCCCGGCAGTAGCAGCTGGCCAGCCAAAGCGAGCGGTCCGTCAGCACATTGGGGCAGTGTGAGATGCGGAGGATGAGCAGGTTGCTGCCCGTCGCCTTCAACAGGGACTCCAGCCCGGCTTCCAGGCAGCCCCTGCCGGAGATGGAGGCAGGGTCAGGCACAAGTGCCCACGCTCACCCTCCCCCTGGCCACCCCGGGGCCACCCCAGGAGGGTGACATGTTCCATGGGCATCCATGGCTCCAGGATGCCCAAAACCCACAGCAGCAGCCAGTGTGTGATGAACTGATGTCAGTGGAAACAGGACGTTGGGGCTCATGGAGCATTGTCATCCCTGAGGACCAGCGGCTCTGGCTGTGGGAGGAGGGTGCCCAGGATGCGGGGACTCACCGCGTGCTCTTCATGTAGTCCTCCTTGCTCTCCTTCTTCCCTCGCTGGCGCGGCTTGAGGTTTTGGAGGGTGAGGGAGTGCATCTGGGTGCACCACTGAGACAGCATGGCCAGGAACTGGGGGGGACAGGGGTGGCCGTCACCAAGGGGGACACCCTCAGCATGCCCCACGCCACCCATCCTTGGCTGCCTTTGGGTGGATCCGTGCACACACAGATGCTGTGAATATGTGAAAATGCACATACGAGGTCACGCAAGAGCGCGTGCAACAGAATCACGGGCGTGACCACAAAAGCACGTGAAAACGTGTGCACGTGTGAGCTCACGCCCACAAGCGTGAACGTGCAACGCATCCAGCTGCTGGTGCAAGCACACAGCTGCGTGCACCCATGTTCCCATGACCGCAATGGCACAGCAACCAACACAAGAAACGCGCTTGCACAGCTTCACCTTTCTGGAAGAAAGGTCTCGCCCCGGGCAGTGCCGTCCCCATCCCCGGTACCTTGGAGGACACCCTGGCGTTCTCCAGCAGCACCCGCGTCCACACAGCCGGGTGCCGGGCCACGAACTTCCAGTCCTTGCACACCTCGGCCGCCCGCAGCAGGGTCTTGGTGTCCAGGTAGGTGAAGATGCAGAAAAGAGCCGCCCGCATCTTGAGGATCTCGGGGCTGATCACCTCGCTGGAGTGGCCAGGGCTGCCCCTCTCCAGCCGTCCCACCTTGACCCCGGCCCCCTCGGTCCTGGCTGTGGGACACCCGCCACCGGTTGCCACTGGTGGCCAGGGAGGGCGGCAGGGAAGGGATGTTCCTCGTGGGGCTGAGGAGCCATCCCCGTCCCCCCACCTTCCAGCCTTCCCAATCCTCCCACCCCACCAGAAGAACCCGGCATGGTCTCACCCGTCAGCCGGCAGCTGCCGGCGGGTCGGGATGCGGCAGATCCGGGTGCCTCTGGCTCCCAGCCTTCGGCCTCCGACTCGGTGGTGCGGGAGCCCACATCGGAGACGTCACCCTCCTCGCCCTCGGTGCTGTTGCGGTAGGGCCGGCGATGCCAGTTTTGGATGGCTTGCCGGCGCAGCCCCGATCCCCGGGCGCCGTCCCGCGCCGGGTAGGGATGCCCGTCGGCGGTGTCATCGGTGGGACATGGCTCTGCGCTGTCACTGTCGTAGCAGCCCGAGCTCTGCGACACGGCTTTCGCACGGCTCGAGGCCCTGGGGGGACAGGGATGCCCAACCTCAGTGCTCACCGGGGTGCACGTCCCCTTCCCGCCAGCCAAAAAAAGACCATCCCATTAAAATCCCAAACAGGCAGCACGGAATGGGGGACTCACCCGGTGCTGGAGGAGGAGCGCTGGTTGGACACGCCGTAAGGACCGTGCACGGCCACCCCCGGCCCCGGGTGCCTGTCTCTCTGCGGGGAGATGGGACAAGAGGAGCCAACGTGGCGAAACCCAAAATGTGGGCGGTGCAGCCGAGGGAGACGACCCCGATAACCCACCCAGCGCCAGCCGCGTTTTGGGGTGAGGCCATACCCAAGTGGGATGCAGAAGAGCATCTCCAGCATCGCCCCAGCTTGCCACGGGAAAACAGACCCACTGAGAAGCAACTTCTTTTTGGGATCCCCCCCACCTCCTGGGATTATCCATTTCCCCACGGGAACGAGATGGGGGTCCCTACACCTCCCTGCTCAACCCCTTACAGCCATCAGAGAAGCCACATGGGTGCATGCCCGAAGCCGCTGGGGTGCCCGTGCCTGTGCCCGCGGAGGTACCGGTCGGCCGGCGGCCTTGGCCCCCGGCGTGCCGCAGCGTCCCAGGCTGCCATTTGGAGTGGTGCCGCAGCTGCTGCTGATGATCTGGAGCTGCTTCTCGGCCCGGTCCGCCCGGTCCAGCAGCTCCTCGATGAAGTGCTGAAGGCGGACCTTGGCGTTGGCCTCGCGGGCGGCCGTCTCCTTCAGGAACTGGTCGATCTGCAGCACCTCCCTGCGTGGAGGGACCGGTTGGGTGACACCCCAATACTTTCTCACCCGTCCCTGTTAAGGACCTCCATCCCTGTCTGTGAGCTGGGGTGGGGGGGTTCAAGGATGCCGGCGCGCATCCGGACCATTCCATCATCAGCTTGATTTGGGTCTGTGCCAGCCCGGACGGCTCCCGGGCATGGTTCGGGGCAGAGCGGGGACCAAGGGATGCTCCTGGCATGCAGGGTGGATGTGGCCACCTTGTTTTGGGGGGGATGTCATCCCCAGCACCTTCACTGGGATGCACATCGCTCCCAGGATTGGAGTCAGGCCCCTGAGCTAGATGGAGCGGACGGAGGATGATGATGGCGCGGTGGGATGATGGAGGAAGATGGCAGTTGTACCATCTCATTCAGGGCAGACTTAAAGGAAAGACCTTAAGGGCAGCTTGGAGTCCTTAAACCCCACTCAGCCCCGTACCCCGTCAAGCCCTGTGGTTGCAGGGCCCCGGTTCCCCTCGTTAACACCTTAATTAGCAGGCGCTCAGGAGCTTCATGCCTGGGGATGGGCAGGGTTCACCCTGCTGAGGCACTGAGATGTCATCCCCAAAATGTGGCCAGCTCTAGGGTGGAGCGTGCCAGCAGCTCAGTGACCCGAGGTGGCCCCATCCCACCCCGCACACGCGTGGGCCCGGCACGCACACACCTGCCGACCTCATCCGCTTCCCCAAAAACATCGGCATAACACACAGGCACATGCAGGAAAGTGAAGGAAAAGGAGGGGACAGCCCTTTAGTGACATAATTCTCGTTGCTGGTTATTAATTGCCGTTTAAACCAATTCATTGCCCCGCAACCTGTCATTTACAAGGTGAGCCTGGATGCTTCCCAGTAACGATTTGGGCAGGCTCCCAGCGAGGGGCCTCCAGAGATTTGGAAGGCAAATGGGGCTCTGGCATGGCAGATGTAAGGTGATGCTCGTGGTTATCATCTCCATCTCTCTCGTTCCCATGGACCGTGTGGAAAAAACACCCCCGGCAAAGCAAACGGAGCCCAGGAGCAAAAAGCCTCCCATGGGGATGACGGCCTCGTGGTGTTTCGGAGCTGGCAGGGCTGGGAAATGTCCCTGGCAATGTGTTGTTCTTGGGGAAGGGTGAAACTGGCTTTGCTGATGAAAATGATTTCTGATGGTTTCACTACAACCAGGAAAAAACCCATCTCTTTTCATCAGCTCTTTCCATGGTCTCTCTGCAACCTGGCAAGTGATTTTGTCACTCTGGCTGGAGGAGTTTGGACTGATGAGGACAGTCAAGGAGCAGGAGGGTTTCTCTAAGGAAAGGGAGGTCCGGGAGGTAGTTTTGGGGCATAAAACCAGGTTCTTACTGGTAATGGTGTCCAGGCTCCACCACAGACCGAACAAGATGCATTTGACCCCTTGGTCACCCTCCATCCACCCTGTCTTACATGTCTCCAGGCCCTGCTCCAGACTTGTCCACTCTAGTGGCCCTCATCCTGCCACCCCCCCCCCAAGATGCCCCTGGACAACACCCACGAGGCAGCTGATGGCAGCCCCCCAACCTCCCCATGGCCTGTCCCATACACATGCATCCAAACCCAGAGGTGTTGCCCTTATCCAGCCCCAGCACCATCCCCATTCCTCACCCCAGGACCATCCCCACCACCAGCAAATCCTGTGAACCTTGTTTCTGAGCTGCAGGCATTATTTTGGAGTCAAAGTCATTAACGAACATGCTGACAATGGTGGGGATCAAGACAAGTCCTTGAGGGATCCCACCAGTGCTCCCAGCCCAGCACAACCGTGACTATCCCCCACTAACCTTTTCCTCACTGACTTTCTGGACCCCGTGGTGGTCTCCAGCTTTGCTAAGAAACTCCTGAGGAACAAGGTCTAGTTTGCTTGAGCAACATCAATGGGCAAAATGACCCAACGCTTTACTGGAGGGAAACTCAGGAGTAGCACTGGGCTGGGAAGGGTGTGTTGAGTGGGAACATGGGAGGAAAATGAGGATAACAGTGCCACGGTCCTAACAGCAAATGGAGGTCATACTGCTTGGGCTATCCTACCCTCCTTCTGGGAGAAAACCCCCAAATTAGGCATGGCCAAGGTGTCCCCTCTCATGTTTATAACCATGGGACAGGTCGATGGAATTGTATAAAGCCAGATGATCCAGCTGTGGAGCCAGATGGGATGACCCAGCCCTGGTTTTGGGAGGACACCATTTGGTACTAGATATGGGCTGCAGCAACATGGCCACCACCATGCTCCTTGGTAGGACAGCAGGATGGCCATGCGCATCCCCAGGCTGGCCATGTCCTGGGGGCACTGGTGGCTCTGGGACAAGGTATGGCATGATGTGACTCAGCTTGGTCACAGACAGGGAGAGGCTCAGGTCTACGTGGACACTGCCCACGTGGGAGAAGATGCAAAAACCCGATGAGAGATGATTCTAATGGGGATTGTCAAAGGGATTGTGCCCTAGCACTTGGTCTGAGGGTTTGGTGATGGTGTTGGGCTCCTCAGGGCTCACCACCAGGGACCGATTTCCCCCCACCCTGCAACTGGGAGAGGGGACGAAGGACTCACTGTTGCTTGCGGGTGAGTTCCTGCTCCTTCTGCACCAGGTCCTGCTTGAGGGAGGCCAGCATCTCCACGCTGACGTCTACCTGGCGGGACAGTTCGGATGCCCGGTCCTCCAGCTCCTGCTTCTCCCGGCTGAGCCGCAGGCTCTCCTGCTTGGCCTTCTCCAGCTCCGAGCTCTTACGGTCCAGCTCCACCTGGAGCCGGCCCACCTGCGAGGCGATCTTCTGCTCCACCTCCTCCGTCAGCTTCTCCAGCCGCTTGTCCACTTCCAGCTTCTCAAAGGCGCGGATCTTCAGGCGGGCCAAGCCTTCCTCGTAGGCAGCGTCCATAGCGGCCGGCGGCACGGGGGCCGGCGCCACGGCTTTTCCCCGGGTGAAGATCTCCGTCAGCGGGATCTCGATCTCGTGGACATAGCGGGGAGAGGGGGAGGAGGACGGGGCCGGCTCCAGCTCCTCGGCGGGGACGAGGTCGCAGGAGAAGCGCTGGTCCTTGCCTTGGAAGGAGGTGCTCTCAAAGTAGTCCCGCCGGGCGGCCGGCGTCAGCAGAGCCCCGTCGGCGGCCAGGGGGAAGACGGCGGCATCGCAGATGCTGTTGGTCTTGGAGAGGACGTAGAGGGTCTCATAAGTGTGGTTGTACTCCAGGTGCGCCCGCAGCGAGGAGAGGCTGCGGAACCGCTTGTGCTCCCCGCACCGCGGACACCGGTAGGGCAGGTCCAGCGAGGCCATCCCTCAGCTACGCGCCCCGACGCAGGGGAACCGCACGGCCCCGCTCATGGCGCGGGGTGGATGGACCGGTGGCACGTGGGATGGGTTGGGGAGCCCCGGGCGGTGGGGTCGTGGCTTCGCTGGGGCATGGCGGGATGAGAGGCCTGGGATGGAAGCGGGGGGTCCGGCACTTCCTGGCGGGGGTATGTCAGCATCGGCTGGGGCCAGGCACTGGAAGAGATGGCGGGGGGTTAGTGACACAGGAATGATGGATCACCAGAAGTCCCTCCTTGGCCCTTCTTCCTGGTCCTTTCTCTGCAACCATCCTCCCCTCCCGTGTTCCTCCCACTCATGCACAACCCTTGGGAGGATGCACAATGCTCAAGAAGGTGCACAACCCATGGGAACGTGCACAACCCTTGGGAAGACCCACAACCCTTGGGAAGATTTACAACCCTTTGGAAGATCCACAACCCTTGGAAAGGTGCATAACTCTTGAAAGGTACGCAACCCCTGGGAAGATCCGTAAACATTGGGAAGGTCCCCTGCTCCTCGGGAAGGTGCACAACCGTTGGGAAGGTTCATAACCATTTGGGATGAGGACAGCTGTCAGGAAGGTGGGAAATCTCTCTCTGTGTGCCCTGAGCTTGCCACAGAGGGGTGACCCATGTGCTTTCTTGCCCAACCACACCATGCAATGAGCCCCTGCAGTGCCAGGGGTCTCTAGGCCCTGTGTCTGATGCTGGAGCCAGGGTGCTGGGAGCCACCTCTTCCAAGCAAAGGGTGACCCAGTCCTGCTAGATCAGCCCATGCAGCCTTGCAGCAGGGATAGTTACTTCTCCAGCCCCTCACCGCAGCCGTTGGGTCTTATCACTGATCCCCTCTGGGGCTGTGGGACCCCCATGCTGTGCTGTCCTGGTGATACAGAGGACCTGGTGGCTTCCCACACCCAGGCAAGTGAGGGTCCCTGCAGGGATCTGGTTTATCCCCCACTCACAAAACCCTCCAAGACATTTGGGGGGGAAAACCCCACCCTTTTGAAATGGGATAAGCCAGCAAAAATCCAGCCTAGGAGGTCACCGTGGTCTCCTCCAGCCTGGGAGGCACAAGCACCTTTCGAGGTGCATTTTTGTGCTGTTTTCACCCCAAAGCACCGAGGGCACCCATGGGTGGGATCATCCCTTGCTCATCGCTCTGCAATATCCCACAAAGGGCTCTTCCCACCATCCTAAAACCCCTCTGAGCCCCTCTGCACCCCACAACCGCCAGCCTTGGCGAGCACTAAACAGCCACTGAACCCTCCATCCATGCTGGTCCCCAGGGCGGCATCCCCCGCGGCTCAGCACCCCCCCTCGGAAGGCACAACGGGGCCACGAGGTATGGGAAACCATTTTTTAGGGAAAAAAATCAGTAAAGGCAAGAAATCCATGCAAAAAAACCCCCAGACAAAAACCAAAGATGTGCTGGGAGGATTTCTGGAACTGCCCGGTTTGGGGGGGTCATTACAAAACGGACCCTCGCACGTTAACCCCGCCTGGGCGACCACCGGCACCAGCCTGGCCGAAACCCGGCGAACACAAAGCACCGCCGGCAACTTCGGTTGCTGCCGATGGGATGAGAAAGCGCTTTTCCACCGTAGGGATGGGGCCACAGCATCGTGCCACTGATATTTCAGGCCTGGATCCCTGCCCTCATCTCCCGGGGTACCCCATCATCCTCCGTCCGTATTTCCCAGCTGTAAGCCAAGGCAGAATCCGGCCCAGGCAGGTCCAAATGCACACATCGCCCAGTCCCTGTCCTGGGCATGTCCTACCCTGACCACAAAACCTCTCCTCCCTCCTGCCCCCCCCACCAACGATCAGGATATAAGGAAATTATTAGCGGAGTCATTACTACGGCGGCCACGCTAATAAAGCCCACAGGCATCCGGAGCCGGGAAATGCTCCCAGCCGCCGGGAGATTGCAGCAGCGGGCGAAACCCATCCCTGGGCTGCTTCTGTGCCGCTACCTGCGATTCATCATGGATCCTTTCTTCGCATTGTTTAACATTTTTTCTGCCCACCCCCCACCCCAAATTAAAAAAAAAAAAATTACCAGCAGGCAGCTCTGCTGCCTGGTTGAAGAGGGAAGGGGGGGATGGAGAAGAGGGGTGGCGGTGGGGGATGCTGCCGGCACCTTGTGCCCGCTGGTCCCCATCCTTCGCCGGCTTAGGTTGCAGCGGGGTGGGGGGCACTGCGGTGGGCGAGGGTGGCTGGGGATGAGGC
>NW_010973177.1:4429219-4434223 GCF_000737465.1 Haliaeetus leucocephalus | reverse complement strand
TGCCTCTTTCCTCCTTCACAGCTCCCTCTGCCTGTCTCCCCACGAACACGGCGGGCTCTCCGCCGGGCCTTGCTGCCATGCAGCAGCCTGCTGGCCTCAGCCTCCATCTCCTCTGTTCCCCCCGCAAGCCCACCCTTGCCCCCACCGGTGAAGCCCCCGTCCCTGGCAGGCTCCCGGCTGGGATCACCCCGGGGAGCATCACCTCCTGGGGGGGGCCAGCCGGCGTGGGGTCGAGTGTGGGTGCCTGCATTGCTCCTTCCCCATCCTGGGCTGGACCCAGGGTTGCGAGGACCCTGGCTTGGTCCTGAGACAGTCCCTGAGCACCCTGACTTGGTCCTGTTCTGGTCCCTGAGCACCCTGACTTGGTCCCTGGCTTGGTCCTGATCCAGTCCCCGAATGCCCCAGCTTGGTCCCAATTGATTCCCTGAGCACCCTGGCTTGGTCCTGATCCAGTCCCTGAATGCCCCAGCTTGGTCCTGATTGATTCCCTGAGCACCCTGGCTTGGTCCTGACCCAGTCCCCAAGCACCTCACCTTGGCCCCCGAAAGCATCCAGCACCGACGTGTTTTCTTGTCCCTGATGTGGACACGGGGGAAGATGGCAGCGTTGGGACCGTGATGCCACCAGCCTGGGGGTGCGCGGTTGTCCCCATCCTTGAGTAGTCCCAGGTTTTGGGGTGCAATCGCTTCTCCTTTCCTAAAAACACAAGCCCGTGTGCTCAGTCCCATCCCACCCCAGAAGCAGCTTCACCCAGGTGCCACGGTGGGTGCCCCCCTCCCTCCCCCCCTCCCTCGGCAGCGCCGGCCGGGGGAGCAGAGGGCGAATGCTTGAACCCGGGTGCCTTCGCAGAGCTTTCAGACTCAGCATTAATAATAGATGCACTTTCGGAGGGGTATTAATAAAGGCCTCATGCATCATGCATGGCCAGCGGCGCGGGGGAAAGCAGGGCTGTTTACTGTGGAGAGGTGCCCAAAAGATGCCTCTTTCCAAAGGGAACCTGGGTGCTGAGGTCTTTATTAATGATATCTGGGGTGTCCCCACAGAAAAAGGTTTTTTTTTTTCTGGTGCCTGGGGTCATCTGCATCCCACGGAGTGGTCCTCGCTCAGGATCAGGCTCCCATGCTCATGGGATGGTTCAGCTGCTGGGGCCAGTAGTGCTTGGGGCCAGTGGGTGCCCACCTGAGGGGCACGAGCACCCTTGGGTGCCGTCAGAGGTGTAAGCTCTTAGGGACAGGTCCGAGGGGACATTTAGGATTTCCCCCTTAACCATGGGGTCCTCCCACCCCATGGCAAGCTCAGTGTGGGGCAGTGGATTTTGCCAGGATAGTGGTATAAATGTGGTTTAACCCCAGGATGCTCCAGTCCACATGTAGGCAAAGGGCTCGGGGACATGAGGGTACCTGGGGAAGGAGACTTCCCTCCTCCATAACACAGTTGGGGAGCAGATCCTCCTTCTCCAGAGCTGGTGGAGGGGACAAAATCTGCCAGAGAGAGCATATTTGCAGCCATGCTCCGCATCCCTTCCCTGCCTCAGTTTCCCCCTCTGCAAGAAAAGGCCAATAATCCCCCAAACACCTGAGCATCGATGATGATCACCGAATCCCGAGCCAAGAACAAGTCTCTCCATCCCCACTGCCCAGCTCCCTCCCTTCCCACAGGCACCTTCTCCTCCTGATTAATTAAAACCAAAGACCAGCGTGTCCCATCTGAGTGAGCAGCTCCTGTTAGAAGGACGAGATTTTGGGGATATATGGTTTTAGCTGATTTTTAACTGCTGGAGGAGGGAAGCTCTCCTATCAGCAGCAGCTTCCAGGCTGCAAAATCTCCTCCTGAGCCATCCGGCTGCTGGCTGGTCCCAGGAGAAGAGAAATGGCATCTCTCGGCCATCTAAAATGCCAAAAGGGAGGGAGCAAACAGTCCCCCCGGCTTCGCAGGGGGTCGCATCCTGCCTGCCTGCCTCTGCCTGATGGTGCCTGGATCTTTTCCAGCCCTGGGGACGCGCCAAGTTGAAGATGGGGAGCAGAGCTGTATTTCACCCCATTTCTTGCAGATGAAGCCTGCCAGGGCGCGTGGGGCATCCACATCCCATGGGGGACCAGGAACCCAGGGTGGGGGGGGTCTGGGCTGGGCTTTGGTGTCCCCACAGCGGACCCTGCAGCTCTGGATCCAAGTAGGGCAGATCCCTCCAGGGCTCAGTTCCATCGGAATAAACCCGGAGCCACGTCCCCCTTTTTGGAGGGGGACCCACTGACAGGTAGCGGGGATCCCTTCCCTGCTCTGTGCCAGGACAAGACCCTTCTCCCGGGATGAGCCACCCACCCTGGGGATTTGGGGATGCTCAGGAGGAGGGTCGCCAACCCATCCGCTGCACTGATTGATTTTTCTCTCCCTGCTAATTATTTAAGCACCTTTTTTCCCCATACATGGCAGCTAGAGGTCAAAAATGCAACAGAAATACCACTGGCGTCGGCTGCTATATGGGATTGAAAGGCAGAGAGCAACACCAGCAAGGTCTTAGATTAGCTCAAATCTTTAATTAGAAAAATAGACACAATTTTCTAATGTTCCTGATAGATTCTTTTTCTTTTTACAAACAGGAAAATAATAATAACAACGACGACATCACCTTTCCAAAGGGACCGTTAGGCACCGGTTGCCGGAGCCTGGCGGCATCTCTCTCTTTGGGGAGAAAGGACCGGTGCAGCCGCAGCCCCCGACCGTGCCGGCCGGTAAATAACCAGTCGGGAGCATCGTGTAAAGTGCTGGCAGGGGAAATCACAGTCAGGTCGCTACAAACGCAGGATGTCCGTGGGTTTGGGTATATAAAAAAACCCTATCTCGGTAGGGATTTCTTTCTGTACATGGTTTTTTCTTTCCCCTCCTTGGAATAGGAGCTATAAAAATGACTCAGTCGCTGCAGTTTGGAGACGGCTCCGGGCGGCCGGAGCTGCCATATCCCTTTTCCGCAGCCAGTGGTCCAGCACCGCGGCATCGCCTCTGCCTCCCGCGTGCCCCTCTCCTCCCCGGCACGACCTGATCTGCCATCATCTTCTCCGGGGTCACCCCAGGAGGTTATTCCCACCCTGGCTCTCCCGTGAGATGCTCGGGGGACCTCGGGAAACGCCGTCTCCCAGCGCTCAGGTTGGGGTTTCACAGTGTCCCGAAGGAAAGACCCACCGAGAAGAACCCCAAACCTTTGAGCTTCTCCTCCGTCCGGGCTTTCTGCTTCAGATGGACCTTGCTGTGACGCTTCTTCTCGTCGCTCCTGGCGAAGCGGCGGCCGCAGGTGTCGCAGGAGAAGGGCTTCTCGCCGGTGTGGGTGCGGATGTGGGTGGTGAGGTGGTCGCTGCGGCTGAAGTTCCTCAAGCAGATGCGGCACTGGAAGGGTTTGTGGCCCGTATGGATGCGGAGGTGCCTGTTGAGCTCATCCGAGCGGGCGAAGCTCCGGATGCAGTTCTCCACCGGGCAGGCGAAAGCCTTCTCGTGGGGTTTGGGGCAGAAGCATTTGGAAGAGCACTTGGTCCGGCGGGTCTTCTTCTTGGGCTCGGCCAAGGCAGGAGGGTTGGTGGGCAGCAGGGAAGGGATGGAGGAAGAAGCGGGGTGGCCCAAAAAGTCCGGGGCGGGGACGGAGGGCGAGGGGTGAGGATGGAGGAGCTCGGCAGAGCTCATCAGACCCGGCAGGACTTCGGGCTGGGCCAAGGAGGCGTCGAACTCCGGCATTAATGGAGGAGGGAGGTTGTGGATCTTGGCGTCGGCAAAGTCCCCGCGGGCCGGGAAGTTTTCTGGCTCGCAGCCGAAGCCCAGATGGGTGCCGAAGCAGGCAGCATCCTCCGCCAGGCTGCCGAGCTCCGACTGGCAGCTGACCGACAAGACGCTCTCCATCTTGGAGCCCAGCGGGTGGAACAGCCCCTGGCCGCTCTCCCCAGCCGGGAAGGCTTCGGGAGAATGGTAGCCGGCGGGCAAGTAGGCCTGATGCTGGGTGACGGGCTCCCACTGGGCGCAGGAGGCTTTAAACTTGTCCAAGGGTGGGGAAGCAGAGGGCAGCTTGATGTCCTGCTTGTTATCCAGGAGCTTGGGCTGGAAGAAGCACTGCGAGGTGTTTCCTAAGGTGGGTTGTGCCTGGAGGGGTTGAGCCCCCTCCGTCGCGGGGAAGCCGCCGTAGCCCTGCTCCGGGAAAGGGGCTTGGGTGGATCCGTTCATTTCGGGCTGGCAGGCGGCGTAAAGGTCCAGCTGGCTCTGAGCCACCTCGGGGCAGGGGTAAAGAGCGTCCAGGTGCCTTTGGTGGCCCTCGGAGGAGGCGAAGGGGGAGATGCCCAGGATCCCCGACATCAGGTTGAAGAGGGATTCCTGGTCCTGGGGATGCTCCGGTACCGCCTTGATGAAGAAACTGCCGGTGTAGCTGAGCGAAGGGGAGGGCTGGCTGCCCAGCAGGGAGTAATCCACCGCCCCGCCGCTCATCGGGGTGCCCAGCAGCTCACCTGGGGACGCAGAGGGGGACGGTGGTTAGAGGGACGGAGGGATGCGGGGATGGGGTGGGGGTGGGGGGGATCGGGATACGGTGGAAGAGCGGGAGGCTGATGTTGCGTCACTGCGAGGTCCCCGGGAGTGCACGGGGAGCCCTGGGCTTCCCCGGCAGGACCCCCCAGGACCCCCACCCTGGGCTACTGGGGGACTGTTGAACCCACAGCCAGGGGCTGGAAGCAGGCGCGGGGGGGGGAGAGGAGGGAAAGATGCCCGACTCCCAGCTGCAGCTATCACTCCCAACGGGGTCTCTTATCCCTGCCCGCCCCCCCCTTACCCTTACCTCCTAGGAAATCGCCCTCAGCCAGAAGTTGCTGCTCAGGCTGCCCCAAGCCCTGCAGCTCTCCGGTTTTCATCTCGCAGCTCTCCTCGTACTTGGAGTAAAGCGGGTCCGGGCAAGAGAAATCCATAACGTTGAGCATCTCCCTTGGAGGCACGGCCGGAGAAGGGGGGGGGGCGGGCTGGGGGATGCTCAGGGCGAGC